>NC_045426.1:105019978-105365812 GCF_902635505.1 Sarcophilus harrisii
AATCAGGGGACTTGGATTCAAATCCCACTTCTGATATTTTCTATTTATGTGATTTTGGGCAATATCCCTAGGCTAGATATTCTCTAAGGTCATTTCTAGCTTCATGATCATATGATCTTCTCTTCCAAAACATCTATAACCCATGGAGAATTGTCCTCTGCTAATTATTTTGCTCCCTAGGTGAAAAAAATTTCTATTACAATCGTCCTTATAAGTGTAGGATGGGTGACAGTTAACTGGACCAATAAAAATTTTTTTTCCTGTGTTTTTTGAGAGATTGAATGAGAGAAGTCAAGAGAAGTATGGCACTTTCAGAGATTAAAATGAGTCCCTGTTTCCTTGAGTACCACTTACATAAAACTTGTACTTATAGAAGCAAATGATCTCTTCACATTGTAGATTTTCCCTGACCTGGTGTAAGAAAGAAGTTGATAGAAATACATTTGATTCCTGTAGGTAGCACCTCCAGTGCAGTACCCACATATCCAAGTGCACACCATCACCAACCAAAATTGTTCAGAAACTGCAGGAGGAGCATAAAAAAGGAGAATGTCCAAAATGGACTGTGGCCAATCCAAGTTCACAGCCTTGCTTCTCAGAAAATGTCAGAGACTCCTTAAAGATACACAAATGCCCAGTGCTCAGACAAAGGCAGAGGAGAGAAACAATAGAGCTGATGAGAGCAGAGCCTGCAGATCCTGGGGGTCCTGGGGGTCCTTCCTTAATATATATTTCTGCTCTAGTCTATTAAAAAATGAAGAGAAGTGCTGATTTCAGGGAAGGGAGTTGATGCTACAGCTGCGTCTTAGTACTGGACTGGCAAATACGATCTGGCTCCCTGGCTCTGTAAGTCAGCTTCACACATCCCCCCAGAAGACAGAGCCCCTGTCTCCTTCCCCATGGGGCTGATGAATCAGAAGAAGGGATGCCAGTTGCTGACTCATTGGCCACACTTTCTCTGAGCACCTAGGTGTTCTTGGGAGGACTCCCAAGTAGGGGCTGATCAGGCCTGGCCCTGCTTAGCTTAGGAAAACCCAAGGTGGTATGGCTGCTGTCCAGGGAGAGCTCTTCTTTTTCCAAAGTATGTTTACTGTCTAAACACAACTGTAAAATTAAAAGCAAAGTGTCAGGGATAGTGCTGTCAGAGCAGAGGATAGGAGGGAAAGAGTGGGGGGAGTTAGGGGAAGCAGGGTGGAGGAGGAAGACATAGCAGGAGAGGGATATAGCTCTTCTGGCCATTCATCTCTGCAGTCAGAGAACCTCCAGATCAGATCAGATTGTCAAGAAGAACAGGCCATTCCATCGGTCATCTGCACATAACTATTTAGAGAGGATTAAGAAAGAAGAAGGAAAAGACTTCCATTAACTATCAGTTCTCTGGAAGTTTGTAGTCCAATTATCTTCCTCATAAAAATAAGATGCTCAAAAAAATTTAAAAAAAAACCTATTTGTTGCTAAACCTATACATGAATGCAGAAGAGTGCTGGTAAATGTTTAAAAACCAGCTTTCTGAAAAGCATGATATACTTTTACTCCCCACTGTATTACTAAGATTTTTTTCTTAAATTTTGAAGATGAACAAAACTAAAAATCAAGCTTTAATCTATAGAGTTTTGTGGATTCCAAGATATAAATGTCCATACTTAAAATCTAACAATAGGTTCTCATGAACTGATACCAGCTCACTGAGCAACTGTTGGGTTGGTCAGTGCTTTGTCAGAGACTCATGTCTGTGGGATTCAAAATGAGACTTGATTATAGTGGAATTCCCATCATCCACAAAACTAAGGGGCTTTGAACCATGTAACTAAATGACCAGGATGTTAGACATTACCTGATCAGATGTTTATAAGTAAAGCCAAATGGCACAATGAAACACTTATCATAAAGAGACCTTAGAGGTGACTTAGTCTGAAATCATTTTACAAGGGAAGAAACTGAGCCCTAGAAACATTATATGACTTGTCTCAGACTATACAGAAAGTGACAGAGGTGGTATTAGAACTGATCCCTGAGGACCAGTGCTTTCAGTGAAAATCCTGCCTCAGACATTTACCAGCTTTGTGACTGCAGACAAGTCACTTAAGTTCTATGAACTTCAGAAAACTTTCTAAAATGTATGAACTAAGGGTTCTGTCGCTCATCCTTTCAGTCTGAATAATTCAAAAGAAAGTGAGTTCATAGCATTATAGAATTATAGCTGGAGCTTAGAGATCTTTTCATCCAAACTCTTATTTTATTGAAGACATTGAACCCAAGGAAGGACAATAGTCATCCAGATCCAGAGTATTTTAGATTAGAGCTTTGCCTATTGTCCTGTTCTGAACGATCCAAGTAGTTCCCTGCATCATTAAGGTCACCTTAGCCTAATAAACATCGGGCTCTTAGGCTAAGGACAAAGGTCTCATAATCAGGATGGTGGACTACCATTTGCCCCCAGGTAAGACATTTGCAAGACCTTAGTTCTCAAGAGAAGTGAGGAAGGGAAAGTGGTCTGCAAAGGGTATGCTAAGTTCAGGCCCTAATTCAGATGTACTGTACTGTGTCTCTTCAGAAAGAAAACTTATTACTCACAGCTGCGTTACAACAAACCCAGGGATGAAGCCATCGAGGGCCCCCTCATATTTTCTTTGGCTTCAGCACAAGTTGTTGACATCATTTCAGTCTTCGCCATTCATCCACTGCTGTTTAGAGCTTGTGGCTGTGTGAGGTTGCATTTCAGTCTGGGTAAGATCTGTCTGGTTGAAGATTGGGGGGCAGGGTGAGGGAAGGGTGACTCGGATGGGATATACTGAAATTTTGGAAATTAAAAAGCTATGTATTTAAACATACATTCCTCACAGAGACAGGCTGAAACCCAAACATTGTCTAGATCCCGACCTCCCCCATTCCCAAATGCAAAGAAGAAAAGTATCACAACAAGAGGACTGGCTGGTCCAGGTGCTTTACAAAACTGGCAGACTCCTATTTCTCCTGCAGCATGTTCCTAGGAATGATGATGGATGTTCATTTTAGGTAAGCACAGGCAATGGTTCCAGTAGCAAATTCTGTTACATCCTTCCAGACTCCATGCAGGTTACTCTGGGCCAATCTGCCTTACACACAAATCCCTTGTAGCAGGAAAGCCCTTTTAATGGTTCCCAAAAGTCTCAGAAAAGAAAATGGCATAAGGGGGAAATGTTAATGATGGGAAACATGGCATGTTTGTGGGTACATGAAGCGCGTGATGGGAAAGCAAGAAAGACAGCACTTTTTTAAGGTGGAGGCGGGACTGGGGAGACTCTGGAGACTAAGCCATTCAGTGCTTATTTGAAGGAGTGAGGAAGATATATTCTGAATGTTTTGACTGGAGAAGAGAAGAGTTAAGGGGAAAATGGCAGGCATCTTCAAATATTTGAAGAGCTGTGATATGGGGAAAGGGCTAGATATTCTTTGGCCCCAGAATATGTAAGCAGGAGCCATGAGAAGTTCTAGAGAGACAAAATTTTCCTCTGTGAAAGGACAAAGTGGAAAAGACTTCCTTGAAAGATAGTGGATTCCCCCAATATTGGAGATGTTCAAGTTAGAGACAAGATGAATGAATGAATTTTTAAAAATCATTAGCCATTTACTTTGTGCCCAATACTATACTATTCAGGATTTGAATATAAAAGTTGAGATGGCCAGAGAGAGGTATTATTGTCTGTAAAGTCACAGGGATAAAATGGAGTCATAGATGATCAACTGACATTTATTTTATTTCTAGCAGTGGTCATGCTGATTTGGTTATTCTTCCCGAAGGGTAGAGGTTGAAAATGGTAGAGAAATGGGATAGTGTATGTGTGTGTGTGTGTGTGTGTGTGGGTGTGTGTGTGTGTGTGTGTGAGAGAGAGAGAGAGAGAGAGAGAGAGAGAGAGAGAGAAACAGAGACAGAGACAGAGACAGAGACAGAGACACACACACAGATAACCTTGAAGAAAGATGGCTAAAAGCAATATGGTGGATCTGGATTAGATTGCATAGAGTGAACCTTCACCAATCAGGAATCTAGGGCTCCAGCTCAGGGGTTAAGCTACAGATAGAATTCCTGTTCAGGTATGACTTTGATCTCTGAGATCCAACCCCTCTCCACATACACACCCCATTCTAATGATTCTATATTTCTATAAAAGGATTATAAAAGGAGATCCTCTATTGGCAGAGGCAGAGAAGTCATTCACCATTCTTTCTAGCAAAAAGAATTATTCAAACTCTGAGCACTGGATTTGGAGTCAAGGTTTAAATTCCAGAACTCTTTCTTCCCATGGCAAATCATTTCTTCCTGGAGCTCAACATTCTCCCTTGAGAAAGACTGGATCATAACCTGGATTCCTAACCTGGGAGTCTGTGGATAGATTTTGAGATTGGATTTTAGAGGATCCATTTGTTTTCTCACTCTTTGTATATTTCATTATGAATGGTTTCCTTTGTAAATCTATAGATTTAAAATATTTTTTTGAAAAGGGATACACAGGCTTCAGCAGATTGCCATGGGGGTCAAGGGAATAAAAGATGAGGAACCATGGTTTAGATGGTTTCTAAGATCCTTCCGGCTGGACCTTCTATGACCCTAAATGAATAGGCAACTAGTAAGGAATCAAGGATCATTGAGAATAGAGTACTGATGCCTTTAATTTAATATAGATTAATGTTAATCTCTTAATCTCTGTATCTTGCCACTGGATCCAGATCGCTCTTGAGGAGAAAGTAAGGCTGGTGATTTTTGTTCCAACTCACTTGCATATCATTCTATCATCTTCCTGATGTTATGGTCTTCTTCCAGAACAAAAGACAAACAACAATAACAACAACCAGTAGATTACTTTGAGCAAGAAAACTCTTCCATGGCAGGAATGACTCCTGACATTCTATTTCCTTTAGTAGAGTCAGGGTTTTCTACCCTATGAGTCTTTAAAAGTAGATATGATCTCCTACCTCAAATTGTACCATGAACAAAGAATTCCAGCTAGATGAACCATTTCTCATTCTTGCTAGTATTAAACATTACTCAAAGCATTGAGCACTAGACCTAAGGTCAAGGGTTCTGGGTTCAAGTCAAGCATCCATCATATTCACTAAATTTTTCCTTCTTCAGACAAATCCCCCCGGAATATAGTTTTCAGGCCTTTCAATTGACCGAAGCATAACTTAGTCTCCAGTGTTTCTTCAGTTTCACCTCTGTCTTAGAAAAGAGTTATATTATCCCCCAAACATAACATTTCTTAAAATGTTCAAACTATTCCCACAGAATGCTCCTTCTCTAACTTGGTAAAATACTCCTTTGTCAGAAAAGAGTTGTATTTCTTCTTTTCCCATCCTGGGAAAACTTCCATAGTCTTCAACCTCATCTTCTAGTTTTTTTTCCTCTATAACAGCTATCACAGGACTTAGATTAAAAACAAAACAAAACAAAACATTCCAGGTGAGTTGACGTCCCTGGCACTGTGTCTGAGCCTGACCAGGACAATTGTCAAGGCTCCTAAGTCTAAAAGATCTCTCCTACCATAGGAGAGCCAGAGTGAGGCAGTTATCCCTAGTAATCAGTGCTATCCCCAAGGAGCTCAAAGGAAGCTTGAGCATCTGCAGCTTCTGAGAAGATTGATAAATCGCCTTCAGGCTGCTGCTGTTTGGGGGTCTGGTGAGAATCATCTGCAGGACTTTAAAAAAAAACCGCCATGGGTATTAGGTAGTGCAGGACAGCTGGTGGACTAAATGAAAGCTCCAGCTGCCACCAAGACAGAGGGAAAGCACAGCGACAAGACAGAGCTAATAGTTATGGAACAAAAAGTCGGGGAAATCTTAGCCCAGATTCAGATTAAAATTGCAAATTATTTCAGAAACAAGACAAGAAGGAGATGAAGAAATAAGATGCGGACTTTAGTCTCGCCTCATTTTCAGTTTAGGTCAGATAACTTAGGTCAGATAGCTACTTATGTATTGATTGATTGAGTACATGGTATTGGAGACTTGACCCCAGATCCCTTGATCTTAGTCTAGTGCTCAATGCTTTGAATAATGCTAAAAACTAGCAAGAATGAGAAATGGCTCATCTGTCTGGAATTCTTTATGCATGGTACAATTTGAGGTAGGAGATTATTCACTTTTAAAGATGCACCAGGCGGTAGATTCTGGCTGTAATAAAGAAAATACAATGTCAAGAATCATCTATGCCATGGAAGAGCTTACTTGCTCAAAGTAGTCTACTGGAGGTACTAGAGAGAGAGAAAAATTGTATCTCACACTTACAAAATGTAGGGTTTAGTGGATTCAGAGTTGTCCTTGGTATCAGGAAAGCAGGGATTCAGTGGATGGGGCACTAGCTCTGGAGTCAGGAGGACTGAGTTCAAATCCAGTCTTAGACACTTATTAGCTGTATAACTTTTTTTTTTTTAAACCCTAATTGCCTCCAACAAAAAAGGCTCAGGTTAAAGTCCTGCCTCTGACACATACTGAATGTATGATCTGGGCAATATTTTCAAAAAGCTTAATCTTATTTCATCCTCACAAGTAAGTGCGATTATTCCCATTCTTATAGCTGAGATAACTGAGGCAAATGGAGTTACTTCCCCAGGGTTACCTAGTCAGTAAGCATGAGGCTGGATTTGTACTGTATTTCCTTGACTCCAGGTCCGATGCTCTATCCACTGCACCTTCAACTGCCAATCACTCTCCTACTCCTCGTGTTAATAACCCTTGCACCACTAATGTCAAAGGTTTCTCTGAGGAAAGTGTTTTGTAAAGCTTCCTAAGCTCTATAGGAATGAGAACTGTTATGATTCTCCAGCCACCACTCTAGTTACAGTTTTCCACACTCCCTCTGCTCCCTTTCCCATGGATCCCAGGTCTTGACCACCCCTGCCAGCCGCTATTTCCAGCTTCCTGGTGTTTCTGGCATAGAAGGAGGAAGACAGTTTGAGGTGCAAGTGGATGCACATAAAATGAGGATTTGCAAGGCTGAATGAATATCTGGTAAGTTCTTGGAAATATAGAATTCACACGTCATTCCTTTCCGTTTTTTGACCAGTTCCTAGAACAGAGCTGCATTCAATATTCAAAGGGCAAACCTCTAATATAACAAACCAGGTCTCAGAAGGCTACTGATCCCAGGCTGGATCATCTAGCGATCTTCAAAAAAAATTTTTTTGATAGTAATATTCCTATCTGCATGAAATTTTGAGCATGCACTCTCAAATTAGAGCTTATTTATCTAAGTTGTATAATGTACTACCATAATATTATATATTACAAAACTTACATAAAAACAGAAAATTTTAAAGCACAAAAAAAAAATACTTTGAAAATTATGTTCAATTTGTTGGGGCATCTAGATGGCACAGCAGATGGAGAACTGGCTCTGAAGGCAGAAGGACCAGAGTTTAAATTTAGCCTTAGACACTTATTAGCTATGTGAGCCTGGACAAATCACTTAAAACCCTAATTGCCTCCCCTCCAAAATTATATTGTATTTGTTAATGATACAAAAAACATTAGTAGTCATGATATTTTATTTAAAAATGTTATTGAATATGCATCATTATTTTTTTTAATCTAAGGTTAATACTTTGGGATACAGTGATTAGAAATTCTGATTTTAAGTTTAACAGTTAGGTAGCACAGTAAATAGATTTTAGGGATTGTGCAGGGACACAAGAAAATCTGAGTTCAAATCTAGTCTTGGATCATGACTAAGCTGTGTGACCCTGGGCAAGCCACTTAACATGTTTGTCTCAGTTTCCACATCTGTAAAATGGAGATAATAATATTACCTACCTCCCAGGATTGATGACAATCAATTGAGATAGTAATTATAAAGCAATTAGTGTGGTGCTTGACTTATGGTAAATACTATATGAAAGTGAGCTTTCATCATTATTATTATTTCAATAATAGTTTTTAATAGTTCCTTAACTAAAACTGATGCCTTGCAAAGAATTAGATCCAAATGGAAAGATTATGTTTCTTGTACCTACTGCACCTTTTCAGTCTTATCTAACAATTACACAATGGCTTTTCTTGAAATTCAACTAGGAAATTTCCATATTCTTTGATATCAAACAGTTGTTCTTACAAACTAATAAAAATGATGAATTTTTATATATTTTTTAGCAAAGGTATTCAAAACAAATCAAAACTTCATTTGGAAGATTTGTTAAAAATTATTTTCAAGTGTTTTCAATGGTCAGATATGCAAGGTTTTGTTTTTTTTTTATAGGTGGAATGCTTTATTTTCAACAGCCCAGAGAGGGGTATCCAGGAAGAAAGGATGATAGTCATCAGTGTCAAAGGCTGCAGCGAGGTCAAGAAAAATATGGATTGAGAAAATTTCATTAAATTTGGCAATTAAGAGGTCATTAGTAGCTTTGGAGAGAGAAGTTTCAGCTGAGTGAGGAATCAAGGACAATGGAGAGTTGAGGAGCAGAGAACCTTGAAGGATGGGGCTCTTCCTATTTTCAAGAGAGAGGTGGGTTTGGAGACAAAGATAATGTAATAGGATCTTCATTGAAAATTTATACATGACTACGCCCCAGGGGCTATCAAATCGTACATATCCTTTAATCCATCAGTGTCTCACCGGGAACTGTATCCCAAAGAGATCTTAAAGGAGGGAAAGGGACTCACATGTACAAGAATGTTTGTGGCAGCCCTTTTCGTAGTGGCCAGAAACTGGAAACTGAGTAGATGCCCATCAACTGGAGAATGGCTGAATAAACTGTGGTATATGAATATTATGGAATATTGTTGTTCTGTAAGAAATTATCAGAAGGGAGATTTCAGAGAGACCTGGAGAGACTTACATAAACTTATGCTGAGTGAAATGAGAAGAACCAGGAGTTCATTGTACACAGGTACAACAAGATTACATAATGATCAGTTCTGATGGACTTGACTCTTTTCAGCAACAAAATGATTCAGATCATTTCCAATGGTCTGCATCCAGTGAGAGGTCTTTGGGGACTTAGTGTAGATCACAGCAGAGTATTTTAACTTTTATTGTTGTTTGCTTGAGTTTTGTTTTCTTTCTCATTTTTTTCCTTTTTGATCTGATTTTTCTTGTGCAGCACAATAATTGTAGAAATATGTATAGAAGAATTGCATATGTTTAACATATATTGGATTACTTGCTATCTAAGGGAGGGAGAAAAATTTTAGAACACAAGGTTTTGCAAGGGTGAATTTTGAAAACCATCTATGCATGTTTTGAAAATTAAAAGCTTAAAAAAGAAAATTTATCCATGTCTACTCATCCTGTTCTACTCACTCTTTCCCACTAAAAAAGGAGGAAAGTGGGAGGGGTGTGGGAGGTACAGACATTCTCCCATCGGCTGAGGGGGTCCCAGCACAACAAGAACGTGATCCAAGTGTGAGGAAACTGGGGTAGGGGGCCAGGGTATTTTGCCCACACAGCTCCTATGGGATCACAAGTCAGGGTTAAATTACAATGTCCTGGACCTTGCAACTGACAGGAATCTGGAAGCAAGAGAGGGTGGAGTAGGGGTATGTTAAGCCACTATAATGTCCACTTAGGGGATGCTGTAATTCTTTTAAAGACAAGCCCAGAATTGGCTACTTATCTTCCCACTCCTGCCATTGATCAGATTTTCCTTAGAGACTCCTGAGCTGTAAGGAGACCACATACCCTATTTTGAAGACCAGTTGTTCTAATAGACCCTCTTTGGTTTTACAGATGAGAAAACTGATCCCAGACAGAGGAAATAAATAATTTGCCCAAAGTCACCCAAATTTTAGTAGCAAAGCAAGTCAGTATTTGAACCAAGATGTTGCACCTCCAAACCTATGTTTTCACTACATCATATTGCCTTCATCTATAGAAAATATTTCCTATAATGATAACTGCTTGGTTCAGTGACAATATAAAGAATCATTTTGGAGGAAAGGAAAAGCGCATAGGCCATTTTTTTGAACTGGGAAATCTTGGTGTCCTAACGTAGACCTAAAACTCAAAATCATAAAGACTGACCTTCAGATGATAAAAAAACAAGCAACTTTTCCATAATCACACAGCTAAGATATAGTGATTCTCATATACAATCATAAGGATTAACATGATACCATCTAAAAGAAATTGTTTATTCCAAATTCACCATTTCTAGCCCCCATACTGCTTCTCTCTGGCTGTTTTATTGTCATTTTATCCCTTACAACTTCTTGCCCCTCTTCCCCATCAACATTTTCCCTTATCCAGCATGTGCTTAGAGAGTCAGGCAGATGAAAGGTGTGTGCTTGCAGTAATTACCGAACGTATTGTCCTTTTCATTTATGTCTCCACAATCCAGTTTGACATCGTGTCATAAAAGTTTATGTACTGTGTTCTCTCAGCTCCTTACTAATATTCCCTGGCATTCTCCCTGGCCATCCAGAATCAATACCATCACTCCTCTCTCAATAAAGGAGTGAGCACTGAACAAGGTCCAAATGCACACACTACCTATTTGCAGCAATTAGCCATCATGCTAACAAATAGCATCTCCAAAGGCATGTGGAAAAAGCCCAAGGAGCAAGAGGATCACTTATGTCACTCCCAGGATGGAGAAGATTGAGGGGTGGGTGGGTGAAGGTGGCCCTGGAAAAATAGTGATACTAAGCAGTCATCTCTCTCTCTCTCTCTCTCTCTCTCTCTCTCTCTCTCTCTCTCTCTCTCTCTCTTTCTCTCTCTCTCTCCCTCCCTCCCATACACACAATCACCTACAGCACTGATACCAAGAAGAGGGAGGCATTCAAATTAGGAACCCCAGCAATCGATTTTTACTTGCAGTTGGTGGATTGTAATCAATGTTAATTAACCAGACTCTTTTTTTTCCTCCAGAAAAGGTTGGACTTGGAGAGTAACTACACAATAATTTTGATGATGACATTTGACTGCAGTTCAGTTCTATTCAATTCAATTCAACAAACATTTATTACGTAAATGCTGTGTAGAAGGCTCTGTGCTCAGATCTGGGGATACAGAGACGAAATATAAGATAGTTCCTGCCTTCCTGTCTAATCTAATCTAGGGGAATTATTTAAACCTCTTATTTTGGCTTTTAAGGTTCTTCACAAATAAACTGTCCAACCTTATCTTACAGTATTCTTTTTACAAATAATTTCAGTTATAATGGACTACCCTCTATGCCCCATACTTATTCTATAAACTCACTGAGGACAGAATGTTTTTCCTTTGAAGCCATCAAATCTACTCAAACTCACTTTTTTCTCTCCTTATCTCCACTTAACTCCACTGTTCTTTAGTCTCCAATTCCTTGGCCCCTACCCCATCATGGCTCACACCTTGCCAAAAATCTACCCTAGATTTCTCTCACCAGTTTCTTCCTTTACTTCTATTCACAATCTGCCAAAAAAAGCTGGAGAAAATTGTCAACCAGACTGAAACATCCTTTAACTTGTGGAGGACCCAAAGCTGAACAGAGCAGGCTAGAGACAGGAGAATAAGGAATCTAACAGAAGTTTAATTTCAAAATGAGGGAATGACTTGCAAGCAAGGAGACATGTACTTGGGACCCACTGCTAGTGGCAGGGACCTGGAGCAATGTGGGTAGATCTCCACACTTATACCAATGGCTACACAGGGAGCTGTTGCCCTGACAATGAGGGGTAACAGCAATAATGAGGCAGGTTTAATTCATAGCAGGGCTTTCATGACCAGAACGTGGGTACTTGTCTGAGCTAGTCCAGTGCTTGTCTGAGCTCAGAGAACACCTGGTGCTGGACAAAGCAATACAGTAATTATGGGATTTTGCCAGAGAGTGAAACTATCCAGAAGGTGAGTGCAAAGCATTGTTGTTATGCCAAAATCAGGTCACAGCTTCCTTGCTGGGTCTTAGTTCTGAAAAACAGGATGTATTTCTAATATCTTGACAAAATCATTCAACTGATGTGACTGGTCCCACTACAAATTTATGCTATCTCCCTCTTCTGCCATCCTCAATATCTCAAAAGCCTACACGGTATCCTTTTTTCTTGCTGGCTTTAATCCAGTCTGTTAAAGAAGTGACCATTCTCCTCATCAAGACCCACCTTCCTACATGTTCCCTGGATCACTCTTTAGCAGATTTTCCCCACAATCATTCCATCTCTCTGTCTCTGGTGGTGCCTTCTTTCTTTCCTACAAACACATCCAAGTATCCTCATTAGACCCTCCTATTTCCTAAAGCTCATTCCATTTTTCACTTCCCTTTTACAGCCAAACTCGAGAAAAACTGTCTACTTTACCACCTTGCCTTCTTTTCTTATCACTCTTTTCTCAACCTTCTACAAAGTCGATTTTGACTTCTTAACCCACTACTGCTCTCTCCAGTTACCAGGGATGTCTTAATTGGCAAATCTCAGGACTTTTTCTTAATCCTCATCTTTCTTAGCCTCTGTGCAGCATTTGATTCTGATGACTTCCTATCTCTAAGGTCTCCTCTCTGCATTTTTATGACACTCATATCTCTTAATATTCTTTATTTCATTGTCAAAATCTCCTTAGCTGGTTCTTTTCCCCTACAATACCCACTAATTTTTGATATTCTTCAAGGATCTATCTGATCTTCTTCTGTTTTCTCTCTATTCATCCTCACTCAGTAAACACATTTGTTTTTATGGGTTTAATTATTCTATTTATCAAATTACTCCCAGATCAATTGCTCTAGTCTTATCTCTCTCCTTAGGGCCAGTCATGCGTACCTAACTGCCCACTTGACATTTCAAACTATATTCCCATAGGAATCTCAAACTCAGGATATCCAGTACAAAATTCATTATCGTTCTAAAGGTGATTAGGCATATAGTAGAGTGCTAGACTTCAAGTCAAGAGCATCTGAGTTCAAATCCTGCCTTGGCTATTTAATAAAAGTTAGCATTTACATGGAAATTTAAGATTTGGAAAACACTTTATAGGTATTAACTAATTTGATCTTCCCAATAATTCTGGAAGGTAGATATTATGATTATTAATCTCATTTTACAAGTGAAGAAACTGAAGTTGAAAGAGACTGAATGGCTTTAGGGTCATAATGTGTTCCTGAGGCAAGATTTGAACTCAGTTCTTCCTGAGCCCAAGTCCAAACCATTGTACCACCTAGCTGCTTACTATCTTGTGTGACTCTGGAAAAGTCACAACCTATTATGTATATGTGTGTATGCATGATGTATATGGAAAAGTCACAATCTATGATGTATATAATATCCATAGTCAAACAAAAAGGCTCTAAATCACTATTGATTAGAGAACTGCAAATTAAAACAACTTTGAGGTACCATCTCACACATATCAATTGGAAAACTAATGCATTTTTGGTGGAGTTGAACCATTCTGGAAAGCAATTTGGAACTATGCCCAAAGCAGCTAGGTGATGCAGCAGAGAGAACACTGTGTCTGAAGTCAAGAAGACCCGAGTTCAAATTTAAACTCAGATATTTACTGGGCAAGTCACTTAACCCTGTTTGTCTCAATTTCCTTATCTGTAAAATGAGCTGGAAAAGGAAATGGTAAATCCCTCCAGTATCTTGCCAAGAAAACCCCAAATGGGATCACAAAGAGTTGGACAGGTCTGAAAGGACCGAACCACAACAAAGGCACGTGTCCTCTCCAGGATAAAATGTAAGTTACTCAAGGACTTTTCATTTTGTCCTTGTATCCAGAAGGCCTAGCACAGTTCCTGGCACACAGTAGGAACTTAGGTAAGTGTTTGCTGGGTGGGATTGTTTGGACTGTGTTAGACTAGCAAGCAGAAATGACTTGGATGAGAAAGGACTCTGGAAAACAGACAGGGACTTTATGACTCTATTCTGGCAACACATTAAGATGTAGGAGTTTTTTGATGGAGAGAAGACAGACATTCCCAGGGTTCTGATTCTAAATGAGCCATTATCCTGACTAGGTATAATGTCCCCTCCCACTTGCCATTACTTAGTAGGATTTCTTCGCAGATGCCATACCATAGCATTTGGAGAAAATAATGTTTTATTGTTCTCCCAGAGTTTCTACAGTAAGGCTCTCAAAACCCTCATACCAACAAGAGATTAGAAGGAACATTTTTCACTTCTTGCCAAAAAGATGACATCCTATCCAGGGTCAGAAGATTCCTAATCCCCTCTCAGCCATTATCCCCCTCCTTTTCAAACTGACCGCCCTCTCAATCTCAGCCTGTATTCTTCAGGACTGACTGGACAGTTTTCAAAGGAAGAAATCCAAGCTATCAACAATCATGAAAAAAAAATTGCTTCACACTAATAATGAAATGGGAATTAAAGTAAATTTTACAGTTCCACTTCACACTGATCATATTGAGCGGAAGGAGAACAGGGAGAGGGAGAGATAAATGCTTGTGTATATATATATATATATATATCCATGAAAATACATAGAGAGATGGATAGATGATGTTTGGATGAATGAATATAAAAAGAGAACTGCCTAGAATGGGCCTTTTTGGTAGCAGATACTAAGAACTCCTTCCCCACTAATTCAGGTAGGCACTCTGTCCCTAAATAACTATTCATTACTAAGTAGACCATCCAACACTTGATAAATAATAACTAATGAACATGGCCCAAATATTCATTCTCAGAAGAAGACCTGACAGAGTTACGGCCCAGGAATCCTCCGGCTTCTGGATAAAATGTACAAATGCTATTTATGTTATCACAGACCTGAAACCAGGTCTCTTTCCTCTATTCCCAAGAGCTCAATCAAATTTTAGGAAAGCATGGGGCTAGACGAGGTTTGATTTCTGCTCTTGTGAGTCCTTCTAGCTTCTCTTCTACTTTTAGTGATTTCTTAGTTCATTCCTCTCAACTACAGTGTCAACCTTTTTCTTTTCTCTTCCAACATCTTCTACAATGGATGTAGGACTATATTGATATTAATTTCTAAAAATTATGAGACATAAAAGATTTCACAGGAACCCATGACATGAGAGAAACATAAAATATTCAGATAGCCCATCAATGTCCCCATCCCCTCTCCAAGAAGGGAACTGGAGGGTAGCTATTAGGGCTTTGCCATTTTAGCAGTACATCTTTAGAAAATCCATCTTTCCCACGGAATTGTCCCCAAGATTTATAGTACAATTCTATGCTTTAGACCTTCCCCAGAAGGTAAATATACTTTTGGGGGGTTGTTGAACAAATAGACCTGTTCTACCACATTTGCACTGTTTAAATAACTCACTGGCTTTAGTCTCCAAGCAGGACATAGTGCAGAAATTAAGTATATTATCCCCTTATTTCTTCAAGAAGAATGTTGCACCAGGAAATCCCCAGAGATGCTAGAATTTATGAACATTGTTCATGAACTACCCTCTCACACTGCATGCAAGCACATGTCCACCATTGTCGTGTGGTTCTGCTGTAAATCAACATTACTGCTCCTGGGGAAGAGAGAAGAAATCATAAGGAAGAGTTCTTCAGTAACCATTGAAAAATGACTCAAACACACTAATTTCAATAGACTGACTGCAAAATAAATTGGGGATTTCCCTGATCTACTTCCTTATAATACTAATAACTATTCACACCTACATAGTACTTTAAAGTTTATAAAATCCTTTTGTCATAATAACCTTGTGAAATGTAGATAAGTATTATTTTCATTTTAAAGGCAATAATACAAATGGAGAATGAGGATAGTATTAGTTATTGTCATATATTTAGTAGTTGTCAGAGTTAAGATTTTCCTATTCTAGTACCCTTTCTTCAATATGGTAATACCTCTATTGTTAAATCTATCTCCAGTCTTAACCTTTGTGAAAAATTTTAAACATATATCTCAACTGATATAGGACATTTCTAAAACCAAGCATATTATTTTCCCCCAAATTTCTTTTGCAACAATCCAATCCAAGTTGTGTAAGGCATTATTTTAGAAATGGAGATTCAAAAACAACAATGAACCCTCTGACCTCAAAGAGTTTATATTCTATTGGAAATGGCATAAAATACAATATGTATAAATGCTATTTCTGTATGTGCTATAATTTGATAAGAAGAAAGCGGGCACTAACAATGAGATCAAGACGGACTACATATAGGGAATGGAATATGTGCCATATGGCTTTACTATTTCTTTCAGTGGATATCCTAATTCATAATGTCTTCTAAATCTGAAAATTCAGGCTTTCTCCATTTTATAAATATAGAAGTTAATACTCACAGAAGTCCTGTAATATGTTCCAGATCACACAGCCAATGACCAAGCCAGAATTCAAACCCAGACCTTCAGATTCCAAAGTTACTTCCTCTGTGCTACTTTCTACCACTGAAATAATTTAGATTTACAGTGGACATCCTCAAGAGACTGGGAGTATTTTTCCCTAAGATTTCCTGCCCATCATGCTTGGAGCTGCTACCTGGAGGCAGCAGTACTGATTAGGATATCTAGAAGTATACAACATCCACTTCCAAGGAGATGGGATAAAATTCATGATCCAGTCAATCATATTTTTTTCCTAAAAAACTAGGGCATCATTAAAGGAACAAAAATATCCTGACTAAACACTGATTTTGTTTACATACTAAAAATGAGATGAAATAGCCATTTGAAGCAAGATTTAAAGGCATGGTACCACCTAAGCATGAATAAACAAACTTTCTAATCATTGCTTAACTTATCCTAATTCTTATCCTAACTGATATTCTCCCAGGATAATTAGACCTTAACTGAAGCTCTTGGATATTCTAGGCATTCCTGGGTTGGTCAATTTGCTTTGTTTTGTTTTTCCACTGCATAATTCTTGATCATTTCTTGCCTATTTCTATTATTCTGATAACTTAAGGCTATAGTTCTCAGGATTTAGCATGGAATTCTCTTCCTCATGAGTTAAAGACATTTCTGCAATTGACTAGCTATGGTAACTTGAATATTACTTCATTTTTCTGGATATTAATATCCTCATATATAAAACAAAGGGAGATAAAACTGATGATATCTAAGCCCTTTTTAGTACTAAGAGTGTGGTTCTAGTGACTTTAGATTTTTTTTAATAGAAATTGTTCTTTGTAAGAATTTTATTTATCATGTCTTCCCAGATGTTCTCCCTTAGCATAAGCCTCAGTATTTCATTTAATAAGAGTCCCATTTATACCCAGTCTCCAAGGGTTTTGAGAATGGAACTAATATTGAAAAGATAATATGGCAGCCATGTACAAGCATTATCACTGCCACCTCGTGGCTGATACTAGAACTTCTGTAATGATGTCTCAGGACAAAATAATCAGCTTTTAAAGTGGTATACCTTGTAAACCCTACCCATCTTATTGCTTAAAAAAAAAAAATCACAAAGAGAAAAAGAATAAAAAAAACAAAAAATAAAAATATATAGTTTTAAGAATCACAATATTCATCCCAATCATCTTAATAACTCATATTTCTTTAGTACTTTCAGGTTTACAAATACTTCAAAGCATTTGCTCTGTGGAGTAAATAGTACAAGTACTATTGTTCTCACTTAACATATAAGCAAACAAGCTCAGTTAGCGTTAGTGACCTGTGAACCCAGCGAAGGTTTTAGGACTGAGATTCAAGCCCAAGACATGACTCCAGGATTAGCATTTTCTAAATCTATGCTAATCTACTAAATTAGGAGACAGCTAAAGAAGTCATGCTTCATTGGCAAAGAAGGCAAAAACTGTAGAAAGACAGGACATGAGTATAGAATTTATCCAGTCTTCTCAGATGTTATCTCTTGGTGGAAACCTCAGTATTTCATTTATTGACAGTCCCATTCACATTCAAACTCCATATGTTTCAAAAATTGACAAATTGTCTTGAAAATTTTACCTCAAAAGACAATATCCAACATTATTGCTGCCACCTGGTAGTAGCTACTAGGATTTTAGTCATAGAGTATCAAGATAGAATGGCCTTTTTTATTGTTTAGGGTTTTTTGTTTGTATTGTTTTTTGTTTTTCCTGGTGAAATAGTGAATTGCTACAACCATTCTGGAAAGCAATTTGGAATTAGGCTATGAAAGTGATTACACTTTCCATCTCCTTTACAGAGATCCCACTTTTATGTATATACTTGAAAGAAGTCAAAGGTAAAAAAGAAAAGTTTCATGTACACCTAAGTATCTATAGAAGCAATTTTTTGTAGTAGCCAAGAACTAGATACAAAGTAGATACCCAAAGGCTGAAGAATGGCTAAGCAAATTGTGGTACATGATTGCAATGGAATATTACTTTTCTGTAAGAAATGATGAATGTTAAGGATTCTGATACATGCCTTATTTCTAAAATATATAGAGAATTAACTCAAATTTATAAGAATTCAAGCCATTCTATAATTGATAAATGTCAAAAGATATGGACAATTTTCAGATGAAGAAACTGAAAACATTTCCATTCATATGGAAAGGTGCCTTAATTCATTGTTGATCAAAGAAATGCAAATTAAGACAACTCTGAGATACCACTACACACCTCTCAGATTGGCTAAGATGACAGGAAAAGATAATGAGGAATGTTGGAGGGGATGTGGGAAAACTAGAATACTGATACATTGTTGGTGGAATTGTGAAGGGATCCAACCATTCTGGAGAGCGATTTGGAACTATGCTCAAAAAGTTATCAAATTGTGCATACCCTTTGATCCAGCAGAGTTACTACTGGGCTTATATCCCAAAGAGATTTTAAACAAGGGAAGGGGACCCACATGTGCAAAAATGTTTGTGGCAGCCCCTTTTGTGGTGGCAATTGGAGAATGGCTGAATAAATTGCGGTATATGAATATTATTGTTCTATAAGAAATGATCAGCAGGATGATTTCAAAGAAGCCCCGGGAGACTTATATGAACAGATGTTAAGTGAAATAAGCAGAACATGGAAATCATTGTTCACAGTAACATCAATATTATACAATGATCAATTCTGATGGACATGGCTCTCTTCAACAATGAGAAGATTCAGACCAGTTCCAATGATCTTGTGATGAAGAGAGCCATCTACCAGGAGGACTGTGGGAACTGAATGTGCATCATAACATAGCGTTTTCACTTTTTTGTTATTGTTGCTTGCATCTTATTTTCTTTCTTATTTTTTCCAGTTTGATTTGATTTTCTTGTGCAGCAAGATAATTGTATAAATA
Source organism: Sarcophilus harrisii (assembly GCF_902635505.1). Classification (NCBI taxonomy): domain Eukaryota; kingdom Metazoa; phylum Chordata; class Mammalia; order Dasyuromorphia; family Dasyuridae; genus Sarcophilus; species Sarcophilus harrisii. The sequence continues at coordinate 105,039,084 of NC_045426.1, forward strand.
TGCATGTATATATAGGATTTAACATATTCTTCTACCATGTTTAACAAATATTGGGCTACTTGCCATCTAGGGGAGAGGATATGGGAAGGGGGAGGAAATTGGAACACAAGGTTTTGCAAGGATTAATGTTGAAGAATTATCCATGCATATGTTTTTAAAAATAAAAAGCTTTCAAAAAATGATGAATGTGATGAATACAGAGATGTGTGGGGAAACTATTGTAGAATAAAGTTTTTAATTGCATAAAATAGAACAAAAATAATTTCAATGGAAACCAATTATGTTGAAATATGGTTATTAAAATATTTTTTCAAAAACAAGTTCAGGGACCCTAGATTAGTAACTCCTACTTTATGGTAGGTAATCATTGTTCCATACTATGCCACATGCTTTTCACACTCTGCCTTGTCCTTCATTTTCATAAGAGACAGGAGACTAGCACTTGTGCCATTAAATAATGAGAGGCAGCATGATTTTTTTCCCCTTAAAAACATTCTCATTAACATCTTTTGCTTATCCATCAACTGTATTGTCTAATATCTCCCTCCGTTCTCCCCATGTAGAGATCCAGTCAGCAGTCACCAGGGCTCCAATCTGGTGATGATTTCTTTCTGAACTTTTTCACTGTACATCTACTGAGCTCAGGTACCATTTACAGAGCAACGCAGTGATAAGCTAGTAACTGTTTTCTGGGCTTTCCAGGTATTTGCATACATTTTAAGATTAATCTGCATTATTGACATTTTCTTGAGTCTAGAAAACAAATAAAACAATAAATAAATCCCTGATTTATAGGTATTGGGGATTTCTGTGGCATATGTAAGTGCTTACATTGAAAATTCAACCATTGGAAGTTTGGGGCTGGTTCTAATACACTTCGGTTTGTACATCACTTGAAAGGAAAGAAAAAGAATAGGGAATTAGGGCCAGGATGAGACAAAGATAAAGTTCTTATTGTAGTGAACAAAGATCAGGAGGTGGGAAATGTTAGAAGAAGGAAGCAATTATCTCCGAGAGAGAATTAGATTCAATTATCCTCCCATATAGACATTCTGTGTATCTGGCCAGTCTTCTTTCATTGGATTTCCTTGCTTTTCCTTTATCATAACTTGAAACCAAATTGGGTCTAGTCCCTGAGCTAGAGATGATACAGAGTAGAAATCCTCTATGTCTTTAGAGGAGGAAACTAGAGGTGATAGAATCCAGCCTACTCATTGATAAAGAACTTGAAACAGTAAGTGGAGGGTGAGAAAGCAGGGCAAGGGAGTGACCTGCTCTAAATCACACAGTTTACTAGTGAAATATCCTTACAGCCAGGTCTTTTGCATATGCAAATATAATATATGGACAGCAAGGCAGTATAATGGATATGGTACAACACTTGGAATCTTCCTGAGTTCAAATCTTCCTTTAGACACTTACTAGATATGTAATCTTGGGCAAGTCATTTAACCCTGTTAAACTCAGTTTCCTCATCTGTAAAATAAGAAGGAAATACAATAAGAAGGTTTGCCATTTCCAAACCACTCCAGAATCTTTGTCAAGAAAATTTCAAATGGAATAACAGAGTCAGATGTGATTAAAAAACAATTGAACAGAAACACCTTCAAAAATCTATGTATATATACACATATGTATTCAGAGTATTGCATATCCATGTATGTGTACATTACACATGCAAATAATATAAAATATATACAATATAATAAATTTTAATAGCTTAATACTGAACTATGATTTTTGAGATTCTTTATATGGAAAATGTTATGCGTATGTATCTCTGCATATACATATTTGATTTGTACTTGTGATTTCATTTGATATCGAAAACTAATGAAGATTACCCTTATCAAATCAATATGTCAGCTTAGCAAGGGGTCCTCAAACTTTTTAAATGGGGGCCAGTTCACTGTCCCTCAGACTGTTGGAGGGCCGGACTATAGTAAAAACAAAAACTTTGTTTTGTGGGCCTTTAAATAAAGAAACTTCATAGCCCTGGGTGAGGGGGATAAATGTCCTCAGCTGCTTCATCTGGCCCGTGGACCGTAGTTGGAGGACCCCTGGTTAGAGTCTTAGTTTTTGAGGGCTGTGATTTTGCATCTAATACATTGATAGTACTTAATCAATGTTATATCTATCTATGTATCTAAAATGGGACCTGAAGCATTGAAAGATTAAGTGACTTTCTTCTATTCACATAACCAATATATGTCTGAAGTAAGATATGAAGTAAGAAATCAACAAGATCTCTTGTTGATTCCCTTTATAGTGAGCTCAAAACCCAGACATCTCTTCATTTACTATCAACTGCTCTGCTTGATTTTGACTCTACTATCTTCATCATTATGCTTCTTTGAAGGCTACCCTGTCAAAACTCCTCCCCAATCCTTCCTTCTATTTCTTGTCTTCCCCCATTAGATTGTAAGCTCTTTGAGGGCAGGGACAGTCTTTCTATTTTTTTCATTTGTATCCCTACCATTTAATTCAAGGCCTGGCACATAATGGGCACTTAATAAATACTTATTGTATCCTATCAATATTTATTGTATCTCTATTCACTACTATTTTTCAAAATTAAAAAGAAGTTAGATATAAGAAAAGAAAAATATGTCAGAAAGCTTTCAGGTAATAAGCCAAAGGCTAGTTAGAAAGGCTAAGTTGGAAACAGAAATCCCAGTGTAGAGTTCTTCCTCAACCCCAACCTCAAGATTTAAAACTCAGAGAGGTATCTAAATTGTAGCAACATGACCATGAAGGTTGTAGATTGTTTGAGATTGCTGGTACTAACAGGAGTGATTTAACTAGCCATTCGGGTGGGAATGGGGCAAATTGTAAATCATTTAATTTCTCCTCAGTTTTCTCATTTCTGAAATGAGTATTATATAATAATACTATTTACTTCATAGGTTTGTTGTGAAGGGCAAATTAGATAATGTACATTGGTGTTTTATAAACCCTAAAAATGTGACCTATTATTAGTAGAGTTGGAAAGGAACCTTTGCAAATTATCTAACTCAATTCTTTAATTTCAGAGATGTGGAAAATGAGCTTCAGAAAGATTGAGTAACTTGACCAATGTTCTAGTTGAGCTATAATTCAAACCCAGATTTTCTGAGACCAATACATCTTGTTGTCTTATGCTATATCCTCTACTAAATTGAAAGTTTATGGAAAGAAGGATCTGTTTCTTTAAATATATTAAATACAGTGTCATGTACCTATTAGGTGCTAAACAAATATTTGTTGACTTATCATTGAATTGACTAGATTGGTGAGATAGTGAATGATAGAATGGGAGAGATGCAGAAGCAAAGAAGAAATGGGGATAATATGATAACAAGAGAACAGATTGTAGAGTATGTACATAAACCTGGAAAGATAATATGGAGAGAAATTTGAGAAGACCTTGAATGCGATGCTAAATATTTTGGACTTCATCTTGTAGGTGGTGGGGTACCATAAAGAATTTTTGAGAGAGGAGTGAAATAATTCCAAGTGACAATGTAGAAACTTTCCTTTTATTCTCTAGCACCCTAGCACCCTGTTCTTTCCAGGTTTTTAAAGCAACATTTCCAGATTTTCTCCTTACATACTTAGGCTGGAAAGGTTGGATGTAGGTTACTCCCACAGGAAATCCCTAAATCCTTTCTGAAAGAATATAACCCCTAACGTCACATAGACTTGGTAAATTGGGGAACTTGCCCCAGAGTACCTAGAACAATTAGTCCAAAGTTAGTTTCTAGAGTAGAGAAGGTAAATAGCAAGGAACTGCTCCAAAAGTACTTCAATGGAAATCTCAAACGAATGACCTGAGATGAGAATCTGCTGTAAATTCTGAGATCCATTTTATGAACCCATTTTTAATGCATTAGGCTTTCCTACTTATCTATAGTTTTCTCCCCATATTACTGGTTGTCTGTTTTTTTGGATGGTAGGAGAGAGTGGGTACAAATAAGGATAAGGGAGAGACACACTGACTATTAGGTTTCCAAAGTACATCTTATTTAAAGCATCTTGAAGCACTTGGCTCCCTGAAATGAGAAACTCTATCACCACCTTCTGTTTTTTATTTGTGCTCTGTTTGGCAGGCATACTATCTAATAATATTTCTTCATATTTGCATTGCATTTAATTTTCCTTAAAGAAAGAGCACTGGATTCAAAGTCAGGAGACCAGGGTTCTAGTCCCTATGCTTTCCATCAAATAGCTACGAGACTCTGGACAACACACTTAGTTTCTCCAGGCCTCATCTACAAAATTAGAGAGTTGGATAATTTCTAAATTCCCTGTTAGTTTCTAAATTTTATGTTGATTTTGAGGTATCATGTCATAATGGAAAGAACCCTGGTTCTGGGAACCCAAATGAAATCTTGGCTCTGCTACTTCTTTACCTGAAAGCTTGGGTGAGCCATTCATTCTCTTCTCTGGGTGTCAGAGTAAAAAGAGAGGGTTGGGAACTCTATAGCTTCTAAGATATTTTACAGCTTCAACTCTATGATCATTAACTCTCTGAATTTTATTTTCTTTTAAATTTTTATTATTTTTATTTAATTTTATTTGAATCTCCCAAACCACCTGTAAGGTAGTCAGGACAAGTATTATCATCTCTTCTTGACACATCTGAAAACTGAAGAAAACAGAGGTTAAAAGAGATTTGTTCAAAAATACAGAGGAAATTATCAGCTAAAAATGAAACTATAATACCAGATCTCTTGAATGGTCACCCAGAGTTCTGCTGGTTAAACCTGAGAAGTCAAACTCCTGGCTTTCTGCCCACAAAATTACCCAAGTGGGGTCCAAAACCAGATTAAAACATAATGGGAAATGTTTAACAAAGTGAATAAAAAATAATACAAGATAAATAATATTAATTTGTGGTTTTCTAAGCCGACATGTGATTGCAGGGATCCTTTTCTATTTGAGCTTGACGCTGAGCTAACCTACACTGTATCTGCTATTTTGCCTTCTAAATATTGCCACTTTAACAAAATTTGTTGGATCCCACTATAATTTTTTTATTTTAACTTAAGCTTAAAAATTTGAATATTTCTTTTTATACAGGAGAACATAAAAGGAGAGCTATGCATAAAACCATGAGTGTCCATTTCAACCTATTTGGTTTTTTTTAATATTAAAAATTCCACACATTACTTTCACAACTCCCTATCAGCACTTCCTTCTGAATTTCCTTTTGTTCTCCTGTATACATTTTTAAAAGTTTGCTTATATTCATGTGCTGCTGAATTGCTCTGCAGAAATCACCAAACTGGTGGCTGGGTCTACTACAGATTTATGCTAGATAATCTTACCTGAGTGTACAGGAGGTAATCCTTTTATATTTCCCTAATAGATTTGCTTTCTCACCACAATGTCTATTCCAAACCTTTTCCTTCCTCCTTAAGTGTCCCAAGGCATCTCTTTCCCCCACTTGTCAGCTGAGTACCTTAGCTCATACTTCACTGAATTTCATCCTAAAAGAGGAAGAAAAGAAGAGGAAAGAAAGGGGAAGAAAGAGGAAGTCACTTCAGTGTCTTGAGCAGGGCAATGGCATATTTAGTAATAACACTTTTTCAAATGTGGAGGAATGATTAGAGAGAAATAAAATATGTCTCCTTGATAAATTTACTATCTCACTACAATGGCTATTCTAAACCTTCTTTCCTCTTCCAATATTCTACAGCACTCCCTCCCTTAACCCTTTCAACTAAGAACTTTGCCTCTTCATATATCACTGGAAAAAAATTGAGGCCATTCCATGAGAGCATCCTCTTCTTTCCTCCTCCTCATGTCACATCAGGCAGATATCTTTCCCCACTATCATCTCCTTCCCTATTTCTTAAGAGAAAGTGGGTTTTCTCTTTGCCAAAACAAACCCTTTTACATTCATTCTTAATTACATCGTTTTTTTGAGTATTCTTTGGCTAATTGACCTCTTTGTGATATCTATTCTTTTCTCTGATCTTCACTGTCTCCCTCTCTACTGGCTCTTTCCCTGTTGCCTACAAACATGCCCATTTCTCCCCAATGATCTATACATAGATACATAAATAGAGAGATAAAAGGGAGAGAGAGACAGAGAGAAGGAGTGAGAGAGACAGAGAGAGACAGAGAGAGAGAAGAGAGAGAGAGAGAGAAGAGAGAGAAGAGAGAAAAAGAGAGAAAGGGAGAGAAGAGACAGAAAACAAGAGAGAAAAAGAGAAGAGAGGAAAGAGAAAGAGAGAGAGAGAGAGAGAGAGAGAGAGAGAGAGAGAGAGAGATTTCACGGAGCATCTAGTTGGAAGTGTAATAGACATTCATGGACCTGATCCCATCATTGATCAGTATGAAAAATTTGATGTTTCATTTTTTCAGATGGACTATTCATCCCTCCTTCTCCCCAGACAACATGGTGTCTCCGTTTACTCAGAGACTGACCTTATTGATGCCAGATTTTGTGTTAGAAACAGGATAGATTTCTTAACTCTACTGCAGCTCAGAGCTCCTGAGCTTAAGCTATCCATAAACCTCAGCCTTCCAAATAAGGATAAAAGAGCAAGAGAATAAATCAGGTTGTCTAAGGAGCTATAATAGTCTTTTATTATTATCATTATTTTATCAAACTCTACATAACTCATCATCTTTCCTCCAAATCTTCCCATATTCCACACTTTCCTGTTACTTTCAAAGGTACCATCTTCCTCCCAATAACCCAGGCTTACAACTTAGATGTCAGAATCTCATCCTTTCTTGTCAGTCTTTTGTACTTTACTCCCCTGCATCCATGTATTCTACAATCCAGTGATGCTGTCCTTCTCCCTCAACTTTGTGCCTTTTCATGGGCTGGAATCCTAAAATGCTCTCTAACTTCCATTTTCTGATTTCCCTAACTTCCTTTAAAACTGTTGGAATCTAACTTTCTACATTAAATCTTTCCTGTTTCATCTCTCCTGCCCTGCACTTGTGTCTTCCTTCTGATATTATGCCCTGTTTACACTATCTAGATTTTATAGTAAATAGTTTTTTGAATGTTGTCTTCCCCATCAAAATGTCCTTGAGTGTAGCAACTGGGTTTTTTTACTTTCTTGTAAAAATAAGACTTAGCACAGTGCTTGACATGTTCTAAACACTTAAAATGCTTCATTTGATTGATTAACATATAGCAAAACTTCATATTTATGATAAATATGAATATGACAAATTCCACACAATTCATTCAGATCAATTTGATAGATAGGATGGGATGGGATGCTGGGATGGGAGCTGTCTTAGTGGAATGATTAGCCAACACAGAGTATACACACCTGTGAGATCCTTCTATCTCCTAACAGCTGTCTCTGTCATCTCTCACACTGGTATCTCCATCTTAGGTCATTCTGAACATGCACCAAATCCCTGTTACACTACATGTACACAGATTATAGAATCATGGATTTAGGGCTTCCCAGGCACCATTTCCAAATCAAACTACCCACACTCCAAATACTTGAGCACTCAGTCTCTTTGATTTTGTCTTCGGATCCCTAGTTCCTAGTGGAGTGCATAGTCCACGGTAGATACTTAATAAATGCATGAGAAACCCAAAATTGACCCAAATTGCAGACTATACTGTAGCCTACTAGGGGGCATGGGCCATGTCTTTTTCATCTTCACATTCCTAGTGCCAGGCACAGAGCCTGGCCCCAGTACCACTGAGTAAATATTTGTTGAATATTGAATGAAGTACTTGAACAGGAATATTTTCATTGGCTGAAAAGGACAGGACAAGAGAGATCACATTAGAAAACATTGCTCTTGTATATAGTTTATGTGCTTTTTACATATAAACACATAAGCATAGTTGAAAACTTAAGGGTAGAAGGACATATCGGCTTTCTTCAAAGAGGGACAACTGCTAATCAGATCTGGCAACTGGAAGTAGAATGTTTAGACAAATAGAATAAGAAGGAAAAATGAGGACAGATCTGTTGGCTCCATCCCAGTCACTGTTTTCTCTTGATTTTAAAACATTAAAATGCTGTCTCGGAGAGGGTACTGGATTGGAGGCGACCTCAAAATTCATCACCAAGATGGTAGGAAGGCAGTTTAAAGTGACAGTAAGGGAATGGGAAGGTGCAGGTTCCTCTATTTACTTCTCCCTGGTTGATTGTTGGGGATTTGTGTAAATAATTTAAACTGCTGAATTGTATTCCTGAAAATCAGTCTTGTTGAAAGGTATAAGACACAGAAAGCAATAGCAGCCAGTCAGAGGACTTTTTAAGGGCTTAAAGCAGTGCACCCAGTGAACTTTCAGCCAGCAGCTATTTAAGCTAGTTACACAGGAGGGCAATTCCTCCAGCAAGGAGGAATGAAAGGAACAGGTAGCTTTTCAAAGGACAGTTTCCAAGATGTCCAATGCACTGGAGGGTTAACAAGACCCTATAGCTAAGTACAGTTTATAGTCAGGATTCCAAGGACATCAATAAGGGGTGGAAAACCTTAAAGCAGTTATATAAATGGCAGCTATTTCATATTATCCAACAAAACATAAGCTGGGAGGAGAGGGTGTAGAAACTGTTATATTTTTGTCTTTGTTGTACTAGGGCCCAGAAAATAGTAGGTGTTTAACTTTTGCTTTCATTCATTGAATAAATACTTGTTATTTACCAGGTATTATTCCTCATAAAGACAAAATCAAAACAATCCCTGCCCTTAAGGACTTTGTAGACTATAGGAGGGAAATAATATGTATGAAGATAATAGGATCTTGGATCCTGCGCCTCCCGGGCAGGGAGACTTTCCCATTCACCATTTCCAAATAATGCCCCCTTTATGTGGGTCACCTTCATTCTGCAGACCTCAGTTCCAGGACCCCAAACTTGGTCTCAACTTTTAGGACACAGATAGGTGAGTTTTTGTCTTATCTCTCCCCAAACCAGGCTTCTGTGTCACTTTCCAGACATTTCCAAACCACAAACTGCTTCTCTCTTCCCCTCTTAGAAAATATATGCCTTGATGGAAAGAATTGTTAGCACATGTTTTGTTTTTTGCATAGCATTTAGTAAGCACTTAATAAGTGAGTTGTTATCCTATCTAGGAAGAGATTTTAGACAACATCAAGTCCAGCCTCAACATTTTATCAGAGAGGGAATCTGAAACCTAAGGTGTAAATGGAAGAGATGGGATTTGAACTCAAGTCCTCAGATTTCTAATCCATTACAATTGCCTATTATGGAGTAAAAGCCTAAATGCCTGAAACAGCAGAAAACAAAATGCAACAGTAAGCATAATTAAGGTGCTAATAGTCAGGGATTTATAATGAAGATCTAGGCTCAGAACCTGGCAGCACTTCTTATTAACTATTGGAGGCTTTGGTTCAGTCACCTTCCGGTGTCCTGTTAATTAAGGTTCATTTTGGGAATGAACAAGACTAAGTCAGACAGTTTTAGTAAAAGAAGGTTTATTTACCTCTAACATAGCAAGAACATGCAACAAGGATACAGTAACACTTAGCTTCTATAGCTGTACCTTCTCCCAGCCCCTTCCAACTTTGTCTTCATAACAAAGCAGATCTGGTCAGCAGGATAGAGTATGGCCACCTCTCTTGGTCTTCAGGTATCAAGTCAAAGGAGCTTGACTCTTCACGGGTGGACTTTAGGTGACCAGGAAACTTCATCAAGGAAGACTGAAGTCAATTAGGTCCTGGGAACCATTTTGTCATCTTTTAGGGAAAAATAATCTCTGATGTAAGGGAAAAGGGGGAAGCCTGGTAGAAACTGATCCTATCATATACATTTTACATTTATTCCTTGCAGGGGTCCTCAAACTACGGCCCGTGGACCAGATTCGGCAGCTGAGGACGTTTATCCCCCTCACCCAGGGTTATGAAGTTTCTTTATTTAGAGACCCACAAAACAAAGTTTTGGTTTTGACTATAATCCGGCCCTCCAACAGTCTGAGGGGCAGTGAACTGGCCCCCTATTTAAAAAGTTTGAGGACCCCTGATTTTAAGTAAGTTGAAGATGATTAAAGGCAGCATCTTGTTCAGTTCTGTCTGACTCTTTGTGATCCCATTTGGGTTTTTAATTGACAAAGATACTGGAGTGATTTGTCATTTCCTTCTCCAACTCATTTTACAGATAAGGAAACTGAGGCAAACAGGATTAGATGATTTGCTCAGGATCCCATAGAGCTAGTTAAGTGTCTGAGGTCAGAATTGAACTCAGGTCTTCCTGAGCACAGACTGGCCTTCTATCCACTGCTGCCCAAAGGCAAGAGGAGAGAAACATTAATTTTTGTAGTGGAGACCTCAAACGCAAAAAGATTAACATGATTGGAATAGTAGAGAAAAGCACTCTCATCTCAATCTCTTCATAGTATGTTTCTAGCAGCAATTACATTCTGTGTACAATTTACTGCGGTTTATCTTGGATACTTGTTAAATATTTAAAAGTTTTACTGCGACCTTGTCTCAGTGTCAAGGTCAAGTTGTAAAAATGACAAACTCTCACACATTGTTGATGAGCTCCAGAGGTTAGAAAGTTGAGTGGCTCACTGTTATTTAAGCTCAGGGTGCTCATAGGAGGCTGCATCTTTGATGGGGACAGTACTAGACAGTGAGGGACTGACCAGTTAGAAATGGTCAAATAACTTACGGTGACTGATGGCTGATAAAGCTGTCCCAGAATAATAGATTATTAGAGTTGGAAGGAAACTTGAAAGATCACTGGGTCCAACGCCTTCATTTTATAGGTAAAGAAAATCAGGTTCAGTTAGTACAAAGCCAGCCTTACTCACCTGGAAAATGAGAATGAAGATCTTGCTGCCATTTCTGAGGCTGCTACGGGCTTTGAGCTATTTCAAGGTACAAAAAGGAGGGCATTTTCTCATCAAAAGTTCTCTGCTTATTCTACTTTACAATAAAAAATAAGTTTATAAATAATAAATGAGAACGAATGCACAAAGAATCCTGATGTGAATTTATTGAGAGGAACTGGAAAAGTGTTGATTCTCTTACTTTTCTCTCTTCTCTCCCTCCTTCCTTCCTTCCTCCTTCTCCCTCTCCCCTTCTTGCTCTAATTTTTTCCTCTGTCTCTGTCTTTATCTCTCTCTGTCTCTGTCTCACTTTCTCTCTCTCCCTCTCTGTTTCTGACCCTCTCTATCTCTTTCTATTTCTCATATCTCTCTTTATCTTTGTCTCTATCTCTGTCTCTGTGTCTCCATTTCTTTCTCTGTCTCTATCTCTTTTTGTGTCTCTGTCTCTTTGTCTTTGTTTCTGTCTCTGCCTTTGTGTCCTCTGTCTCTGTTTCTCTTTCCCTCTCTTCTTTCTTTCACCCCCTTTTCCCTTTTCCCTTCCCTTTCCTTTTTTCTCTTGTTCTATCTCTTGTCTTTCTGTGTCTATGTGCCTCTGTTTTTTCTCTGTCTCTGTCTCCCTCTCCCTGCCCCTTCCTCTTGCCCTTTCATTTTCTCTGAGTCTTTCTCACTCTCAGAAGCAGCTGGTGGTTCAGGAGTGCTAGGTTTGTGCCTATACCTGTGTTTGAATAAATCTTTATACATATGTATTGTGTTGTCTGCCTGTAGTTAGACACTCAATAAGCATTTATCATATTCTAGGTACGCTAGTTGTCAGAAAGACCTAAATTCAAATTTGACTTCTGATGTCTACCAGTTAGTTGTGTGACCTTGGGAAAATCATTTAACTGTTTAACCTCAATTTTTTCAACTGTAACATCAAGAGAGGGAAGAGCACCTCCTTCACAAGATTGTTGTGAGGATCAAATGAGATAATATTTATAATAGTCATTAGTACAATGCCTGGCATATGGTAGCTACAAATATAAATTATGATTCTCTCTCTCTCTCTCTCTCTCTCTCTCTCTCTCTCTCTCCCCCTTCATTATTAAACAAGTTGTTAAACAAATGCAACTGTTTTGATGTTTGATTTTGTTTCTAATAAAATATTTTATTAAAATAAATTTACATAGACACTAATGATAACTTATCAATAACATATTATAATTTCTCCTATCATTAAGGATTATACATTGGATGCTATATCAGAAAGAGGATTGGACTTACAGTCTTATACCTTAGTTCAAATCTTCACTTGGAAACTTACTATAATATGAGATTGGGCATGTCATATCACTTCTGAATATTGGTCAACTCATCTCTAAAATGGAAATAATGATATGTATTCCATTGAAATAACTAAGCAATAAATACACCATGATATTGTGGAGAAGTTATTTCTTCATTTTTCAGTCATGTCTGACTCTTCATGATCCCATTTGGGTTTTCCTGGCAAAGATGCTGGAATGGTTTGGCATTTCCTTCTCCAGTTTATTTTTCCTAATTTTATCATTTGCCTCTAGCCCATTTTGCCATTTATCTCAGGAAACTGAGGCAAACAGGGTTAAGGAACTTACCCAGTGTCATACGGTTAATAATTGTCCAAGACCAGATTTGAACTCAGGAAGATGAGACTTTTTGACTTCAGGACTAGATCTCTGTCCTTTGGTTCATCTCCCTGGCCCTAATTGTGGGGAGAACACTTTGCAAATCTGAAAGTGTTAGAAAAATATGAGCTTTTAAAATGTGTTACTATAGATACATATATATGTAGAAGTACATGTATGCATGTATGTTTAATATACGAATGTGTATATTTTCTACATATACACACAGATATATGTACATATACATATATGCATGTGTGGGCATGCATATTTGTGTGTGTGTGTGTGTGTTTTATACACTGGATAAATATTCCTTGGTTTTTGGATAAGATTATCATAGGATTAGAAGTTAAAATCTTTAGTGGAAGTGATACACATATTGATGAGATTGCAGAGCTATCAACTGAAATAAATACATATGTATGTGATGCAAGTGACATTGGACAAGTCACTTGACATAGGAGTAAGAGCAGAAGATGTTGAGTGAGAGGCTTTCTTCGAATATTTGAAAGTCCATTTTACGAAAGAGGACCCAGACTTGCTTTGTTTGACCCTTGAGAGAACTAGCAAAAAAGCAAATTTAGACTCTCTGGGAGCAACTAAATCTCTCTGATTGGCATTTAAAGATCTTCACCCTGTGACCTTATCCTCCCTTTGTATCCCTTGTAAGCCTCATTCCCACTGCAGACTCCATGGGCCATCCAAACTGGCTGCTTGCTCTTCCTCATACGTGACACTTCATCTCTCCCTTGCTTTTCTTCTGGATGTCCCCCACCATGCCTAGATTCTCTTTTCCTCTTTTATCTCATGGAATCCCTGGTTTTCTCCAAAACTCAACTTCCTTCTATATGAGGTCATTCCTGGTCTTTGCTGCTGATGACCTCTCCAAAATTATACCATATGTGTTTTGAGTATACCTGTATGTGTGTTTGAATAAACTTACTTATGTATATGCTGTCTTTGCTGTTAGAAAGTCAACAAGCACTTATTAAGTGCTTACTCTGTTCTAGAATATAAGCTCCATGAGGGTAGGAAGGAAGGAAAGGAAACAAGAAATTATTAAATGCCTCCTATGTCCCAGGAAAAAGACCAAGGTCTCCCACATAGCATCCAGAGCCATCTCCAGTCTTTTAGATCTATATGTGGCCAATGGATCCAGATGGCTCTAGAGGGGAAAGTGAAGCTGATGACCTGGAACACCTTCTCTCAGCTAAATCCAGTTCACTTGCCTGTCATGGCTTCACCTCCCAACATCATGGTCCTCTTTGAGAAGGAAGGACAAACATCAACAACAGCAACAGCAACAACTACTACTATGTGCCAGGCACTGGGCTAAACATTTTACAAATATTATCTGATTTGGTTTTCACAACCACCCTGGGAGGTAAATACTGTCATTATCCTCATTTTGTAGTTAAGGAAACTGAGGCAAACAAAAGTTAAGGGGCTTTCCCAGCATCTCACACCTTGGCAAGATTTGAACTCAAGTTTTCTTGACTCCGGGCTCAATGTTCTAGCTACTGAATTATCTAGCTGCCTCAGATAGGGGACGTTTTGCTTTTCCTTTGTGCCCCATTCAATGCCTTGCCTGGAATATAATGGTTATTTAACAAATACTTCTTTGATAAATAGTCAGAAAAAGAAATTTCCTAATGATTAAAACAATTCAGAAGTAGAATAGGCTGTTTCAGGAAGTGCTAAGTTCCCTATTCTCCAAGCAAATTATCATTTGTCAGATGTTATTTTTTATTAAAGCCTTTTATTTTCAAAACATACGTATAGATAATTTTTCAATATTGACCCTTGCATAGCCCTGTGTTCCAAATTTTCCCTTCCTTCCCCTCATCCCTCCCCTAGATGGCAAGCAATCTAATATATGTTATACATGTTAAAATATATGTTAAATCCAATATATGTAAATATATTTATATAATTATCTTGCTGCATAAGAAAAATCATATCAAAAAGGAAAGAAAATGAGTAAGAAAACAAAATGCAAGTGAACAACAAAAAGAGTGAGAATGTTATGTCATGATCCACATTCAGTTCCCACAGTCCTCTCTTTCTGGATGTAGATGGTTCTTTTCATCACAAGATCATTGGAACTGGCTTCAGTCATTTCATTGTTGGAAAGAGTCACATCCATCAGAATTGATCATCAAACGATCTTGCTGTTGCTGTGTAAAATGATCTCCAGGTTCTGCTCATTTCACTCTTAGCATCAGTGACAGATATGTTATTATATTAAGAGGGCCCTTTTCTGGTATGAATTGGACAAATTGGCCATTGATGTCCCCTCCAACTCAAAAATTCTGTGATTCTAAAGTTGAGATTCAGGATCCACCATTTCCTCCATTTTGTCACCTGTTAACATTTCTATGCCTCAGTTTCTTCATCTGCAAAATGAGAGGGTGGGTTAGATAATCTCCAAGGTCCTCACTAAATGTGTGACCTCGTTATAATATAGGTATAGAAATGCACATCATAAGACCTATCAGTGTTTATTGCTGAGTCTGTAGTTATTTTGGACAGACTTTTCCACATTGATGTACATTCTTCATGTTTGCCACTCTTTCCCATAACACTTTTAAGGTTTTCCAAAGCACTTCATCTGTATTGTCTCATTTTATCCTTGCAACAACACTGAGGGGTACACATTAGAGATACTTGTTGCCATTTTACAGAGGAAGCACCTGAAGCTCAAAGAGATGGTGGCAATAGCCTGAGACTACAGAATATCAATGCTATCACATCAGATACATTGCAATTAATTGCAATTATTTAATTGCATTAAATCATGTTAGTATACTATAGTCCATTTGGCCATTTCTTGAGTGAACATTGTTTTAGTTCAAAACATTTCTTTTGTCTCTCTCTTCTTCACTGAAAGAAATGTAGCTCCCATCCCTTCTTCCCACACTCTCCCCAAGCCAAGCCAAAATTTGGCTCTGGAGAAGACCAAATCACCTATATATCAACTCAAAAAGAAGTCCTAAGAAAAGCTAAGGAGCAGGTGTGTGGTGGTCATCTCAGCAGCCCTAGGAGACCACATGTGGCATGTGGCCAGCTGTGGATCCCCAAAGAGCTAGGAGCAAAGTGACTAATCCTGATTCCTACTCTGCTCAGTGAGGGCTGAAACATTCTCCATGCTGACAATCTCCTTTTTCTCTATGAGGAGGACTGCCCCTCGTAACTTCATGTGAACTTTATCACTGACCCATGAGTCAGAAAATGGGACTTATGACTAATAGAATTTCAATCAGAACAATAATCAGTATTTTTATGCTGTCTGCACGTTGGCCTATATTTCAGTTTCCCTACAGTCAACACCTGAATAGGATTAAAAGATTAGAGAAAACAAAATATGACAACTCCCTAGACAGTATTTTTTCCTTCTTCTCTACCATTACTTGAACTTATTGGTGGAAAAAGAAAGACAATAGCTGTTTCTGAGGCTTGGGAGAACAGTGCTATCCGTTGAAGAGCTCCAGCAGGCAGGATACTTTGTCGCTGGAGCCTTTGCTCACTTTTAGCTGCATCCCAGCTATTTGCGAAAGCTACTTTTGTTTATTTGATAAAGGACTCCAAGGATTTGACCAGTATTTGTATACACAAACAAGTAGCTTTCGTTTTCCAGAAAAGATTCAAGTAGTCAAAAATAGCCCATTTTGATTTGGGGCAAAGATCACCGGCTGGTGCATGTCCTTGCAGAGAATGTGTGTTATGTCTAGTTGTCTTTCCAGAGATAGAGCAAAAACCAAAATGGCCCTCAATGTTGTTCTGATTAAGGGACTTTTGGTTAGGGAGTGGAGGGATGGAGATGACTCATAGAATGTACCCCTCCCCCGTCTTCCTGCTTAGAGAGAGGAATTTGGCGTGCTGTTTTGGGGAGCTTCACTGTAATCACTTGGGGTATTTCCCAGTTTGTTGCTTTTCCAAGACAACTGTTGGAGCAGATTGGTGAGAAAGCCTTGATGAGATATTTGATATCGGGTCCTTGTTGCTTGAAAAATACAAGTGCCCCAGTGAGGGAAGGTCATGTACTTCTTTTTGGCAAAAAACTCCCTATGTGGTGTTTTCTTTGTCTTGGAGAATCGTTTAGGTTTAATGGGTGTTGCATACAAAGAATGACAGGAATCTGGTAATCATTTCTTTAAAAAAGAGCAGAGAAATCAAACAGAAACCTATCCAGTCCTCCAGCCCACTGCTTGGTCAGCAGAAGTCAGTTGCTATCCACCAAGAGAGTTTTCCCATCCTTTCAAGTTGAGGCTCACAGACTGTTATAGCTGGATGAGATGCTGGAAATTGTCTGATACATCTACTTTGTTTTACTGAGGAGGAAACAAGCCCGAGACTGTCCAAGTTCACACAGACAGCATGTCACAGTTTAACCCAGGTCATTTGTGCTTTATGTGTTCTGTCCCCCATACCATGCTACAGATCAATGCACTGAGAACCAAAGATGTCCAAGACCAAATAGTTGTTAAGTGGCAGGGTCAGGACTCGAACTCCTGCCTCCTGATGTCAAGGTCATTGTACTTCCATCTATTAGCCGTCTCTTCTGGTATCATGAGATTCAGAGAATCATAAAATGTCAAATTCTAAAGTGCCCTCGGTGGTCATCTCACTCAACTGAAACTCCAAAAGAAATCCCTGCTAAAACATATCTGAGAGAAAGTCATCCTCCTTCTGCTAGTGGACATCCAGTGAGGTGACACTCACCATCCCTCAAGGCCATCCATTCCAATCTTAGACAATTTTAAGGAGGTTTTTCTTTATACCAAACCTATATTTATGTCTTTTAGACTTTTATCTATTGTCCTTCATTCTGCCTTCTGGGACGAATCTGAACATGTTTAATTGAGACAGTTTTTCCAGGACTTAAAGATAGTCATCATCCCCTTGAGTCTTCTTCTAAATTAAATCCTCCAATTCCTTCAATCAAATGCCATATGACATTAATTCATTTGTTACCCAGGATGGTCTCCAACCTGCCAATGTCTGTGGTTCCTGGAACTGAATTCTTTAAAAGTGGTTCAATAAGGGCCAAAACAGTGGAATTATTGCCTCTTGGAGTCTGGGAGGTACCCCATCCACTCCTTTACTGTTTTCAGTGACTCTATACTTCCTAGATCTAGATCAGAGGACCAGCTTGAGACCAGAGCCCTGGCAAGAAGATTGGAATAGATGGTCTAAGTTCCCTTTTGACTTAAAATTTAATGAAATGTAAGTTAAATTATCTGCAGTCAGTAACAAAGATGGCAAGTTTTTAAATGAATAGAAAAAGTAAATACAAGTTGTTCCAAGACTTTGGGGACATTAAAGTTTACAGCTGCATTAAGACTTTTTAGGACACCCTGTACTTTTAGACCACTTCATTTCATTGGTCAGACTCAGACAGCCATGGTAAAATGGAGAATGCCCTAAATCTAGAGTCAGAGATAAAAATAGTACATTGGAGAGATCTCTAGATTTGGAGCAGAGACCTTGAATTTAAGTCCCCATTTTATATCTAATTGCCTGTGTGACCTTAATCAAGTCTAGAGGTCATATCATTTTACTTATCTGCAAACTGAAGGAATGGGAACAGATGTTTCCAAAGGTCCAGTTCAGCTGGAAACTGTATAATCTGATGATTTCCAAGTCCTAACCAAAAAAGACATTAAAAACCGAAACAAATTTACCACAGGAACTTTTGAGATCTTTTGAGATGAGTTTAAGAATAGTGTTATCTGGGAGAAAAAGCTTTTATCATCCAAGATTGTAGAGTGAACCAGTATATTAAATAAGCCCTTATTTATACCCATGAACATCTAGCAGAGAAAGGAATCAGGACATCCAACTGCTAAGCATGAGGGAGGGAGCCTTTTGGAGAGAAAGGCAGGTACATAAGGAATTGCCTGGGATGTCAGAGCTACATTTGTTTGGAAAAGGATGAAGACTAGCTACAAGTTATATAAAGAAAGATATTAGGAGAGCTGAAGTGAAAGTAGAAATATTTTACTCCTATTAAATTTTTGCTTCTGTTTGTCCTGCTTTACAAAAAAGTAATGTACTAGAGGATCTGGCAATTACCTGGTTGAGATCTCAGGTCCTGAACCTACAAAGTGCTCTCATACTGTAGGCATTTAATGTGTTTGATGAATTTAACCGAATTTTCCTAACTTATTTACTGAGCGATCTGGGAACTATGACTGCAGTTTCAGCAACTCATAGTTTTAAAAGTGGAAGGAACCTTAGAGATTTTCTAATCTCTTTTATGTTACAGGTGAAGAAACTGAGGTCCAGACAAAACCAGGGCCTCTAACCCTTCTTCCTACAGCGGCAAAAGGAGAAAAAAGCAAGAAGACATTTTCTCTGCTACTACTTCCCAGGCTTGAGGTGAGATCTAATTGGAGGTTTCATCAAATGCTTTGATCCTCTAGAAATATGCTGTATGGGGTATTCAAATGTATGCAACCTGTTTCTTTTGAAGAACTGTAAACAAGAATGTTCGCATTTCATGAATCTTTCCAATTTAGCAGTGAGGCTGCTGGGCAAAGCTTCTCCTGTTCAAAGGTAGAGTCTCTGAGGCTCAGATTAGTAAAGCTGGCTTTTTCCAGAGACCACACAGGGATTTACCCCATAGGATTAGACCCCATAGCTCCTGCCTCCACAATTTAAAGATAGTTTCTGATGTGTATTTGATGCTAATGAATGAAAGAGAAAAGTAAACACTGAACTATGTATAGTGGAAATTCACTTACAGATGCACACATTCGAGCATTCCTAATTACCCATCATTCAACTCCAATTCTAGTCCCAAACAGCTAGCACTGAGCAAGGTAGTTTGTTTTTGGTGCCTCTCCCTGGTCACTACATCCTCCCCCTTTCTTCTCAGTGCAGCCCGTGTTTTCATAATACAATAGGTTGTCCAGGATTCCCCAGTTTCAATTCCTATTTACACCAGCCTTCTCTAGCAAATTCCAGTAATCCCTTTCTCCCATCATAATTTGCCAACCTGTGGCTCCAAGAAGGTATAGCAGATGCGGTGGTCCTACCTGGCAAAACCACCTGAGGGAAACTGGCAGGTTTCAGACCTACGTCCAGTGAATAAGGGGCGTGTCTACCCTAAACATGTGAAGACTTCCCAGTGGAATTAGTAGGTGAAAACAACTTGTTCCAATGGCTTTGGAGACAACTGAAGCTGTCCACTGCCTGCAGCATGGAGCATTCAAATCATGCATCATCCCAGCCATCACCCGTCATCTTGACATCTGTCTTACCAATGGACTTTGATGACTCAGGAAGAGAGAGTAAGGCAGATAACTACAATTCTGCCTAATTTAAATTCAATTCATGTACAAGTCAAGACATCCCCCCATGATGTCAATGGTCCTCTTTGAAAATGAGGTACAAATAGCAAAAATAGCAATAGCAGCCTGTCCTGGACCTCATTCCTTCAGAGTATTTTTTCAGGTCAATTTTGTTAGAGTCTCATATAATGTGATACCCATTACTCCTATAACAAATGCTCTAGGATTACTATTCTAACTCCCCTTCATGCCAATCCAGAGCATGACTTACCCAGGGTCACAAGAAGTATCTGAGGTTAAAGTTGAATTTAGGGAAAGAAGTCTGCCTGACTCCGGATCTGGGACTGCATCCACTGAGCCAACAAAAAGCCTTCTACTCTATCAGGCTCCACTATTTCCTCAACACACTATTTGGTTTTTTTGTTTTCGTTTTTTTTAATTATAGCTTTTTATTTACAAGATATATGCATGGGTAATTTTTCAGCATTGACAGTTGCAAATCCTTTTGTTCCAACTTTTTCCCTTCTTTCCCCCATCCCCTCCCCGAGATGGCAGGTTGACCAATACATGTTAAATATGTTAAAGTATAAGTTAAATACACTGTAAGTATACATGTCCAAATAGTTAATTTGCTGTATAAAAAGAGTTGGACTTTGAAATAGTGTACAATTAGCCTGTGAAGGAAATCAAAAATGCAGGTGGGCAAAAATAGAGGGATTAGGAATTCTATGTAGTGGTTCATAGTCATCTCCCAGAGTTCTTTCATTGGGTGTAGCTGGTTCAGTTCATTACTGCTTTATTGGAACTGATTTGGTTCATCTTCATTTCAACACATTATTTGAACCATAGTCTAGCCTTTATATCTTTATTCTTATATTCTCTATGAATCTAATTCATGCTCCAAAACCAAAGTCAAGGCTTCTTCCTCCATGTTTTCTACAATGACTGCAGTCCACAATATTCTCTTTTCCAAATTCAAAGCATTTATTTTCCCTGACCCCTAGAGTATCTCTACCTCTATTCTCTTCTCCTTCCAATCTAGTCTATCAAAATAAAATTTCTTATGCATAAATATGATCAGAGCAATCTTCCACCCACAAGAGTCTTCAGAGGGTCCTTACTGCTTATGGAGTAAAGTTCAAATTTCTCTTTTGGGGCTTCAAGGTCATTCACAGTTTGCCACTAATCCATTTTTCTAGCTTAAATGTTTTGTTAATCCCTCCAGGTACTTTATGTTCCAGTTTGCCTCAGATACTTTCCTGCCTTCTTTGCTTACGCTATTCCTTATTCCTGAAATGTTACACACACACACACACACACACACACACACACAGAGGAATTCCTAGCCAACCTGTAGGTCAAACTCAAACACTACCTTCTGCCTGAAATCTTTCCCAATTCCCCATTGGTAATAACTTCTTACCACTCAGACCATACACAGAATTTTGTTTCATATTTTATTGGTTCTGAAACTTATTTCAGCAAAACATCTTATGAGGTCTTTCAATTGACCCAAAAAATTGGCACCTTAGAATAGACATCCATTAATAGAGTATTTTTGCAGACTGTTTTCCAGCAAAGTCCCAAGATTCATTCTGAAATTACATTCCTGGCTGCCTGGAAAGATGGCCATTCTATCAACAGAAAGAAAGAAGCAATGTTTCTCCTTTTTGAATTTTCATGATATGCATTATCCACATAATAATATCTGTTATACAGTGGTGTTGTACTAGAACAGGTTCAGTCAATCAATTAATAAAAATATATTAAATGCCTACTAGGTAGCAGGCATTGTAATAAGCTCATACTGCCTCATGATTACCAGCTGTTAAATTTTCAGTGAGCACTTAAATCTCAAAAATCAGCAAATGCTATAAATTAGGCCTTGATTTATTGTTTTGTTGATTTCTAGATTTAAGAAAGTGATGAAAAATGTTTTAAAATGCAGGCTGAACTTTAAAGCATATCATGTATACATTTCTTTTCTCAGAGACCTGATTGTTAAATATTTACCAGAACACTCATGTTATCTTTTCTGATTAGAGCCATTTAATAATAGCTAAGATTTATGGAGTGCTTTAAAGTTTATAAAGTACTTTATATATAATGTGTGTGTCTTCAAAATGTTTTATGGCTTATAAAGTCTTTTTTCTGTCAACAATCCTGCAAGGTATATAGGGACTTAATATATTGAATGAATTAATGGATAACTGGTAAATTTAGCTGAAAACTAATAAATACTGGCTGAATTGTTTTTAAAAGACATGAGATCCAAATCCTGATCATATTTCCTATTGGGCAATAATATTCCTAGAAAGCCTGCCCTCCATCTGTTCAGCTCCCCATCTCTGAAGCACCTGTCATGGCCCACCTGGGCCTCTCACCTTTGTATTCCACACACCTCACTTTTGCACAGCTCCTCCTAATCATTTTAACTTATTACTTACACCTCAGCACAGCCCTGCAGGAGTGCAATATTCTCAGAGCCATTTTGCAACAAAGAGGAAGTTAAGTGAGGGCTTGGCCACTGTTGTACAAAACATCAACGAGAGGGTTTAGGTGTGAATAACTACATCACATTGCCTTTAAAAGAACAACATCACTCCCCAAATCTGATCCAGGATTGTGTAGGTAGAAGGGACTTTTGAGAGTGTGACTCACTTGCTTTAATTGGTTTTATTTAAATTTATTTAAGACTGTCTCTCCATCTTGTCCAGGCTGGAAGTATGAAGATAATTGTCATGGGAGGTTTGATCTGCTTTGTTTCCAACTTGGCTAGTTCACCCCTTCTCATGCACCAGTACCGACTCAAGAGCTTACCATATTGATACCAAATTAATGCAGACCGCTGATCAGCACAAGCCACTGCAGCTCAGAACTCTTTCACTCAAGAGATACAAGCCTCAGTTTTCCTGGTAGCTAGGACTACAATTGTGCACCATGGCACCTAGCTTCATTTGTTTTACCAATGAGGAAACTGAGACCTGGGAGAAAGAAAGTAATGTGCAGAAGGTCGGAAGCCAGGTCTCCTGACTCCCAGAGCAATGTTCTCTTCATTCTACCACACTCCCTTTAAAAATAACTAACATCCATTTCCTAGTATATAATAATTTGTTTTATTGTTTTGTCGATTAGTCAAGCCCAACTCTTTGTGATGCCATTTGGGGGTTTTCTTGGCAAATATCTTGGAATGGTTTGCTATTTCTTTTTCGGCTTCATTTTGCAGATTAGGGAACTGAGGTAAAGAAGGTTAAATGACTTACCCAGTATCATACAGCCAGTAAGTCTCTGAGGCCAGTTTGGGCTGAGGAAGATGTATTTTTCTGACTCCAGGTCTAGACCCTATTCACAGCACCATCTATCTGACCTATATCAATCTTTAGAAAACAGAAATCAACAGAATTCTGTTTTGATGTTCTTCAAATGATAGCAACCAACGATAAGGAAAGAGCATGAGATGTGGAGTCAGAAAACCACACTTTACTGGCCCACTGCTACTCATGTCATAATCATGTGAGAGAACAAATGACTTAAATTGTTGAAATCTCCTTTCCCTCAGATGCAGTATGTTGGGTGATGGTTGCTCTGGAAAGTCCTTTTCAGTTACAAATCAGCTCTTCTATGAATTAAAGAGTGATAAGGAATTGAGGGTTTTTTTTTTTTTATGATACCCAGGATATTGCCAGATTGGTAGAGATTAAGGCCAATTTATTATAACTTTTGCACACAATCTCAAGGACCTCAGAGGACATCTAGTTTAATCCATATTTGAAGGATAATTTCCAGAATCATGCAATGAGGATGAACATTTAGAATACAGACTTTTCCTGGATGTGCTTCTGAATCCTCAGGGGTGAGGGGGAAATGATCAAAATCTGATTAGTATAGTTATAATGTTTAACATTTTATCAATTAGTCATGTCTGATTCTTTGTGACCCACTTGGGGTTTTCTTTCAAAAAGATACTGTTGTGGTTTGTCATTTCCTTCTTCAGTTCATTCTACAGATGAGGAAATTGAGACAAACAGGATTAAGTGACTTGCCCAGGATCACACACCTAATAAGCATCCTAGGTCACATTTGAACTCAGGTCTTCCTCACTTGAGGCCCAGAACACCATTCAATGCACCACTGAGCTGCTTGTTGTATTTTACTGCCTTTGTGATTAAAAGTTGCAATAGAATATACTAAAACAGGTCTTGTGCTGAGAGAAGAAAGCTGAGTTGAATGCTATCACTAACTAGAACATAGCTAATGATCTTGAGCTAGTTTCTTTAGTTCTCTGGCTTGCATTTCTCTATCTGTTAAAGAAAGGAATTGGATAAGGTCGTGATATCTAAATTGTCTTCCAATTTGAATGAATGTCTCAGTCCTTAAAGAACTGATAGATAGATGCGTGATTGGTATTCTATATGATCACAAATTGCAGTCCTCTACTTTCTTATCCTCTGGGAGTCACGTGGATGACTTGTTCATGGAATCTTATCCTAGAAGCTTAAAGATCCTCAAGTCCAATATGAATCCTCAAAAGAATCTCCATTTATCCAAAACATTAGACTAGAATCACAGATCTTACTGTTTCATGCAACCCAGTCATTTTACAGATGGGAAAGCTGAGATCTGGAAAAAGGAAGGGACTTACACAGTCATTTATTAAGCTTCTCCAAGGCACCAGGCACTGTGGTGAGAAATAGGGAAGCTAAGTGAAAGAATCCTTCGAGCCTGATGGAACTCAGGATATAATTTGGGAGACATTATGCCAACAACTATGTACAAACAAGCTATCTAAAGACTAAATCAGCAGAGAAAAACACTGGCATTAAGGGGAATCAGGGAAGGCTACCTATAGAACCCAGCTTCTAAAATTATGCCTCATGATCATCCTAAAGGGTTTTATAATTAAACATGGGAGCTACATCAGTTGGAGAATGGCTGAGTAAGTTCTGGTATATGAATGTTATGGAATATTATTGTTCTATCATAAACAATTAGCAGGATATTTCAGCAGTCTGGAGAGACTTACATGAATTGATGCTGAGTGAAATGAGTAGAACCAGTAGATCATTGTACATGGCAACAGCAAAATTATATAATGATCAATTTTGATGTATGTGGCTCTTTTCTTTTCTTTTCTTTTTAATTTTTTTTGGACCTGACTCTTTTCAGCAATGAGATGACTGAGGCCTGTTCCAATGATCTCGTGATGAAGAGAGCCATCTACACCCAGAGAGAAGACCGTGGGAACTGAATGTGGATCACAATATAGCATTTTCACTCTTTTTGTTGTTGTTTTCTTGCATTTTATTTTCTTTCTCATTTTTTCCTTTTTGATTTGATTTTTCTTGTGCAGCAAGATAATTGTATAAATATGTATGCATATATTAGATTTAACATCTATTTTTACCATGTTTAACTAGGGGAGAAGCAGAGGGAGGAAATTGGAACACAAGGTTTTGCAAGGGTTAATTTTGAAAAATTATCCATGCATATTTTCTGAAAATTAAAAAGTTTTAATAAAAAGTGGAGGTTACAGAATTGTGATCTATTATCAGTAAATGTTTGATTTGCCCACCTCTTTTATATATCTACATATTTGACATCATATAAAATTTTCTTAGGTGAAAAGGGTTGCAAGTAGAAAAAGTTTAAGAAGCCCTCTGTAGAAGGGAGATTTTAACCAGAAAAGTGGGGAGTAGAGATTGAGATCGTGCTCGGCATAAAAGACAGCCAACATTTTCAGAGTCAGAAGAGGGTATTGTTCAAGAAATAACAAGGAAGCCAGAGTCTCCGGACAATAAAGTACAGCAAGTAGAATAATGTATAAGAAGACTGGAAAAGCAGGAAAGGGGAGATAGGGTTATGAAGAGATTTGAATGACTACCAGATGATTTTATATATAATTATGAAGGTCATAGGAAGCCACAGGAATAGGGGACTAATATGGTCTGACCTGTGCTTTAGGATATTCACTTTGTGGAATGAATGGAGTAAGAAAAGACTTGAAGCAGGCAGACCTACTAGGAAGTTATTATCAAAGTCAAGGCATGAGGTAATGAGACCCTAAATCAAAGTGGTGGCAGCGGAGATAAGGAGGAATATTGACAATAGTTTAGATATAGGGCTTGAGGGAACTCAAAGAATCAAAAATCTAGGTTTTGAGTCTAAGGGACGGGGAAGATGGTGCCCTCAATAGGAAAAGGGAAGTTTGGAAAAAGAGGGATGTAAACAGGAACTTAAAGTCTAGTTCCATTGTTCCAATTATCAGGCAACAAAAATTTATTAATTGAGTCAGGAAACACTCTAAGACTATCAGTTTCAGAAAAAAATGCCACCTTGTATTGATATATAGAGTCTCTTCATTGGTAGGTCCCAACCCCACTAATGAAATCATAGATTTGGTCCCCAAAAAAGTAATTTGTTACACAAGGATGAGATAGTCCTGCCCTCAAACACTTATATTCTAGTATATAACACATATAATGGAGTGGTGTCCAGGGAAGAAATCTGAGTCTTGATATAGAAGGATAGTGAACAGTCACAGGGCAATAGATTGTCATGCCATTTCTAGTATCAGTTATTGAATTGATTGTATTGAAAGTATTAAATTGATTATTTTTCCTAAAACAAGAACAATAGATGTGTATGATAGGGAGTCATGGGATAGGAAAGGAGGGAAAAAGACTTGGGGGTACAATATGTGCACGGAGTAATACAGGGAAGATAGCAAAATATTCTAATGTCCAGAGGGATGGGGTGCTGAGTAGTGACTGGATGAAGCAGAGTCTTGGACCAGTGAAATTTAGTGAGTTAAAGTGAGTTTCACTTATCCACTCATGAGAGAGAGAGAGAGAGAGAGAGAGAGAGAAAAGGAGGGAGGGAGGGAAAAAAGGAGGGAAGGAGGGAGGAAGGGAGGAAGGGAGGAAGGGAGGAAGGGAGGAAGGGAGAAAGAGAGGGAAGGAGGGAGGTTATAGCCAGGATAGAATCTCAGAACTTAATTAACTCCCCCAGGTAAGTTTGGTCAAGGTCTCTTGAAATACAATCTAAAGCATTGCTCTTGTTGTTGGACAACAGCAGGGCAAATACCTGACTTGGGTGGGCCCTGGAATCTTGATAAATAACTGGAAAGTGAAGCATGAACTGAATGCCCATCTGCCATCTATCCCTTTTTCTTGATATATTGTGGACCAGAGTAGTTAAACCATAATATTCAATTAGCCAGAAGACTCCACTCCCAAGTCATTCTGGACAAATGGGAGTTTACTGGCTTGACTAATTTCCTACCCTCTCAGAGTCACTTTTTAGTCTAAACTTGCTGTTGAGAAGAAGATGGTTCTAATGTGTGGTTTATAGCCTCGGAAAGCACTGGAAGATGGAAAGTGCCATCCCATTAATTTTGCTATTAACCAAAGTGTTTCACAGAGTTGGTCAGGGTGCCCCAGGGGCAGGTGGAGCGCTCTCTCTGCAGCCTAGGCTTGGAAAGCAGCTGTTCCCTTGGGACCTGAGCTGGACATTTAAAGCCAGGTAAGATTGCATAAGAAAAGAATGAGGATGCTTTTCCCCCTTTATGATAAGAACCTAAGATATAGGACTAGAAAGAGCCTCAAAAATCTTTTTTACAAAGGAAGTAAACTGAGGCCCAGTGAAGTCAATTTGCCCTAGGTTATGTGGTGGTAATTAGCAAAGCCCAAGATTCTCTGGTTCTAAGGCCACTGCTGTCCCTTAAGTTTCCATGAAAGTATTTCACTGAATCATAGATTTTTGCAGACCATCTCATCCAATTCTCTATTCTTGCGGAGAAGGAAACTGATCTGCAGGGAAATAGTAAATTTCCTAAGTTCACAGGAGGCAGGAAATCACAGAGCTGAAATTTGAACCGAGGGCCAAAGTACATGATTTCTTTTGATTTCTTCTTAGGTCAGTTTACCTAAAAATAGAGGAAAATTCACTTCCTAAAAAAAAGTATGATTATGGACTTACCTAGAAATACACAAACACAAAATATAGATTTAGTAAATGAGGATCAGACCTATATCTGTCAGAGCTAACCCTAAAGCACCAGGGTTTAAGATTATAGTATTACAGGATTAAAAACTGGAAGAAACCTCAGAAATCATTAAATCCAAATCCTTCTCTGAAGATGAGTATGGGAGGCCCAGATAGAGAGTGGTTTGTCCAGGGTCACATAGGTATGAAGTAACAAAGTCGGGACTCAAATTTAGGACCTGACTCCAGTGCTCCTCCCAGGTGTAAGTTGGTCCAGTTCTATGGGCCAAAATCCTGATCCTGGAACATCAAGCTATATCCCAGTCACAAAGAGGGTGGGAAGAAAGGTGGTGATGGGGAGGGGGGACGGCGAGCACAGTGGAAAAAATGGTAGTTTTCTCTCCCCATGAAAGCTGTCTTTTGTTTTTGCAAAACACTTTGAAGGGTGAACAAAAACTCAATTCAGTTTGGTGCCAAGCCACAGAAACATGCTGCCCTGCTTCCATGGAAGAAGTGTTTCTGTCACATGCTCTCCTGGTGATCTGCCCTCTGGTCCTGGGGGAAGGGGCTGGCCGTGGGGGGCAGTCACTGGGGAGGAGGGGGGGGGGAGATTGGCAACATGGAAAGCCCTAAAAGTCTACCCAGAGGTGCTGTTTCTCCAGGCACACTCCATCCAACTCATTTCCAACAGGGAGGAATATGGGCATGGGGGGATGCCCCGGTGAGGTCATTCCCTTGGTCAGGGCAAGCAAATCTGAAGGCTGGCTGGAAGGAACCAGGGTGGGGCCCATGAACAGAGAGCCCACAGGGAACAGCCCTTGGGCAACAAATTCCCTGATCCTCAGCAGGCTGGTCTCCTGTTTCCTTGGCCCCAAACAGCTGTAAAAAGAGCATGAAACATTGTTTCCAGCTCATAGCCCATACAGTATCCTCACACACGCATACATCCTCACACTCCCAGAAACACACAAACTGCTTGTGATACCTCCTCCAGGTGCCAACATAAACAGGATTCTGGCGGAAAACTGTGTGAGTTAGCAATGGGCCAACGATTCGTTTGGAGCAGGAGTCCAGCACATATACCCAGCCTTTATAATTCCTGCCCTCCACCCCTAAACTAGAAGTCCCCAATCCATATTTCTTTTTTGTTTGTACCAGAGACTTCACTTTGGAAAAATCCTTTCTCCAAAAAGGCCCACAGCAAGTTTACCATGGGGTGAGTTCATCTCCATAAATCCATCCAAAGCCAGTCTTAGTTCCAGTAACAGTCCTGAGGCCTCCAAGTAGCAAAGCCAATGACAGGTCTGAATTTGACCCAAAAGAGCCTGAGACAAGAGGGAGGTGCTGGACTTCCAGAACAAGCCAGGTTGCCAGAAGTTCCCCAATTGGCACTAGCTGGTTGCTACAGGCAAGACAAGCTTGATGGAGGTGAGATGGAGATGAGTTCTATTTGCCCAAGTCTCAGGAGCAAAATCCTGCTGTTTGTGAACCCTTTCCTGGGACCTCCCAAACTTTGATGCTTTTGATTAATAAAATTGACTTCTAGAAATTGTTTGATATCAGGCATTTTCACGTTAGTGGGAATATGTTCTTGTCCCTGCTCTTTCTTATCCCAAGAGTGTTTGCTTGTTTTGAATCTTTCTCTGTAAATGGAATATGGGTGGGTTTTATCCCTTTTTACAGAGTTTTAGGCATCAGCAATAATGGGGAGGAGGAGGGGAAGCTGAAGAAAAGATCTTTCTTTGTCCCAGAAATAGGAGGTCATCTACTCCACCCAGTGGGAAGGTGGAGTTGCCTGCCTTTCTCTGCCTCCCCTTTACTCTTTCCCTGCCCCCACCAGCAGTAAAACTGCAGAAAAGTCCAGTCAATAGGTGATGGTGTCACTGGACGGTCAGGATGAATGATAGCAGTGGCAGCTGAGGAGAGACCAAAAGAGAAACCAAAGGGAAGGGTCAGGAGGATGAAAGATATATGGAGAGAAATAGTGAGGTCAAAGGCAGCCTGGAAATAGCCCCTGGACAGCCAGAGGAGAAATGCAGACACCTTTGGGGCTTGCCACAAAGTGAAAAGGGGGGGTGGAGGTTTGAAGTAGAGGTGAGGATGTGACCTTGCAACTGAGAAAAGAAGAGGAGATGAGTGGAGGAGTTCTGAAAAAGAATGTTTATTAGCAGAAAGAATTTTTTAAAAGGCAAGGGCCCCTCTAACAGTACATGAGGGTGAGGGAGGAGGAGAGGAGAAATTCAGAAAAAAATGAAAAGAGAAACTTTTCAAAAAGGAAGAGCAGGGGGTAGGACAGGGAGACTGGGAAGGAGAGACAGAGAGAGACAGAGAGACAGAGAGACAGACAAACAGAGACAGACAGAGAAACAGAGAGACAGAGACAAAGTTAGAGTCAAATAAACCAAAGAGAGACTGAGACAGACAGATAGAGAGAGAGGGAAAGAGAGAGGGAGGGAGAAAAAGAAACAAAGACAGACAGACTCAGACAGAGAGAAGAGAGAGGGAGAAAAAAGAGAGGAGGAGAGAGAGAAAAACAAAGACAGACATACCCACAGGAAACAGAATGGGAGGGAAGGAGTGAGAGGAGAAAGGAAGGAAGGAGAGAGACAGAGAGAGATAGAGACAGAGACAAAAAGAGAGAGAAACAGGGAGGGAATTAGAGACAGAGACAGAGATTGAGACAGAGACAGAGATGAAGAAAGAGACAGAAAGAGAGAGAGAGAGAAGGAGAAAGACACACAGACAGACAGAGAGCCAAAAAGGGTACCAAAGGAGAGCCAAATTCACAGAACTATTGCCAAGGGAGGTAACCTTAGGAGATGCCCCCAGCCAGAATCTGGAAGTCTGAGATTCTTTTTCCACCTTATGAGCCATAAATTGATCTATTCAGTGAGAGAAACCTGGTTTTTATTGAGTAATTTCCTCTGAAAGCCCAACAGTTTTGAAAATGTCCCCAAACCTCTTTTGGATTTCCCCACTCCGTCCCCAATTCTCGACACCAGTATTCTGTAAATCATTTCAAAGCAGGCTCACCTTGAAAGCTCATCAGGTTCATTGGCTAAGAGATAGGGCAGCCATTGCCCTTTTGCTTCCCCCACCCCCCAAAACCATCAATCACTGAGCTCCTTCCCTCCCCCCTCTCTCCCCCACCCTACTTCTCATGTGGCTAGCTGTGTTCCCAGAGCCCAGCCAGAAGGGGGATTTATATCAAGGAAATCTCTCTGTTTTCCTTCTATCCCTGAAATCTGGCCCCTTGCAATTCCAAAACAAGGGACTCTTTATGGGAAAAGTTCGCAATCATTTGCTCTTACATTACATCTTTTATATCAGGATCTCTCAAAGCACTCTAGCAGACAAGTCATATTGTCTCTCTTTTACAGATGTCTCAGGAGGAAAAACATAGTAAGGTTGAACACTTCACCCTGGGTCAAGTCAGTGGCAGGGATGGGAAGAGACTGAAGGACCCCTGATTCCCTCCCCAGAGAGCAGCCATCTGATCTCAAGGGGCATCCTTTGCCTAATACACCTCCCTCATCCCTCTACTCCCTCACTTTTTGAAACACTTCTCTTTGCTTCTTGAATCTGGGAACAGAAATTCCTAGTCCCTCTTTCCCTTGTTTGCTGGGTTACATGGCCTGTCTCATAGAATCATGGGTCTAGAGCTAAAAGGCACCTCTCAGAGCACATCTAATCCACTCTCCTCAGTTTCCAGAAGAAAAAACTAAAACTCACAAGTGGCATCTGACCTTCATCCCAGAATCATTCCATACGGGAGTTGGAAGGCACAATAGAGTTCAACTAATCCAATTCCCACATTTTATAGATGAGGAAATTAAAGTCTAGAAAAGTGCAGAAAAGCTCAAGATTTGGAGTCATAAGATTTGGATCTTGCTACTTTATCATTGTAAGTTTAGATGGTTCTTTTACTTATCCTGCAGCAAAAGGCTGTAACTGTAGTCAGAAGCTCCTGTGGTCCAGTCCAGTCTTGGGCATTTGCTGATCCTAGGCAGGTCACAGTTATCCTGACCTCTCTTTGGTCACTAGACCCTGATGGCTTTCGAGGGGAGAGTGAGGCAGGTAACCTTGCCCAGCCCTCCCTCACTCAAATCCAATTCACTTGCATGTTATGGCATCACCTCCCTGATGTCATGATCCTCTTTGAGAACAAAGGACAAACATCTCTAAGAATCAGTTTCTTCAATTGTAAAATGGGGACAATAATAGTACCTATCTCAAAGAGTTGTTGTGATAAATTATATATGACTGTGTATATATATATATGCTTTAAGTATATTCAATGTATTGTATATACAATTTATTGTATATACAATGTTATATATTGTAAACAATATATTAAGTTATACATATTACATATATAGACCCACATATATAAGTATATAATACATATATACATACACAATGCCTTGCAAGCCTTAAAACTATATATATAATATGTTTTTTATTATTCAATTTTTTCTTTGTAAAGTGAGGGAATTGGATTAAATCACCTTCAAGGTCCTTTCCATCTCTAAATCCTATGATCTAAGCAATTTGCCAAGGGTCACTCAGCTAGTAAGTGAGAGAGGCAGGACTGAGCGTCAGCTCTTTTGAGGCAAAGTCCAGGGCTGTTTCCCCTACCCCAGGCTTCCTCTGGGAGACTTCTTTGTGAAATGAAGTAATGTCTGATGAACTTGCTGTGCCTCACAATGGGGAGCCCTTGCAGGTCCTTCTTAGGAAAAGTGATGTAGGCAAGGTCCTGGAAAAGCAATCCCATTACCTATGTGGCTGATGTTTTACTGCCTGCTCAATATAAAAGTTAGCAAAGTAGCAATCAATGGAAAGGAAATATAATTGAGAAGATTAAAAGCTGAACACAGATATGAACCAGAGGGAAGTGATTGCTAAAGAGATCCATTTGTAAATCAAAGGTCGATTCCTTTTCATATCTCCAGCCACTCTGGGGGATGGAAGAGATAGTCATTGACTGACACCTAAGAATTTCCACATACCTCTTAAAGATGGGGAGGTCAGGAGAAAGATGATGTGGTTTGGAGAGACTTTAGAAGAAGGCAGACATAACAGTCAGAGACAAAGGGCCACTGAGGGGAGTCTTAGTATATGAACAGGATTTCTGGTATTTTCCATCCTTTGTGATTCCTTAAGGTTTGGGGGTGTTAGGAAAGGAAAGTGATAAACTCTAAATCATAGACTTTGAAGTCAAAATAATAATTGTTCAGTTGTGTCCCACTCTTGTGACCCTTTTGGGGGAGTTTTCTTGGCAAGGATATTGGAGTCTATCCAACTCGTTTTACAGATGAAAAAAAATGAGGCAAATGGAGTTAACTGGTGACTTGCCCAGGAACATACAGCTGGGAAGTAACTGAGACCAGATTTCAACCCAGGAAGAGAAATCTTCCTCATTCCAGACTTAGTGCTCCATCTACTGTACCACTTAGCACTTTCTAAAGGTTTGCAAAGCACTTTACATACATTATCTCATTTGATCCATACAATAGACATCCATTGATGCAATTATTATCCCCATTTTACAGGTGAGAAAATTAGGACTGAGAAAGTTTGTGACTTGCTTGTGTCATTTAATTAGAAAGTGAGACAGAATTTGAACTCACTTTTTCCTGACTCTAACTCCAGTACTCTATCCATGTCCCCACTTAGCTGACTAAGCAATGAATCAATAAGAATTTTTTTCCATTTCTTTAAACCTGTTTATTACTCACAACTTATTACTCATGTGACCTCAAACAATTTGCTTCCTCTTGCTGAGCCTCAGTTTCCACATCTGTAACAAGAGAATTTATACTGGATAGTTTTGAATTACCCCTCCCATCATCTCCCAACTTCCACTCTGCCGTACATCTAAATTTTATTTCTCTGGCTCTATCAGAAAGGTCTGCAGAAAGACCTACAGCTATAGGTCTTCTGGCTAACAATTTTGTCCCCTGGTTTATGATTGTATTCATCCATCCTCTGCATCCTTCTCCTTAGATGAAAAGGCATATGTTTCCATGGCATCGGACCAGCAATGGCCTCTGCCTGAGACCACATGCTGACTTGCTGAACCAGCAAATGCATCTGTCTCTGAGACAAACTTATCCTCCAAACCCCTCACTCTGACTGGAGAGGAAAAAAACATGTTTATTCGAGAAACTGGAATAGGTATAAGGGAGGATATTGGCTTAAGCCTGAGGCTCCAAGTGACAATGTGCAGCTTAGACTATGTCCCTGAGGGTGGGTGAGCATAGACAGAGGGATGCCCAAGAAACAAGGGCAGGCAAGCAGGAGGTGGTCTCCTACCTCTGAGCAGGAAAGGACTTTTCTTCTGATATTTAGTGTGCTGAAGTCTCTCTCTCCTGTGTCTCGTTAAACTAGAAATCATTAGGCACCTTCTAAGCTAAGAAATTCAAAGTTGATTCTTTCCATATTTAATACCCTGCCAAACCTAACTTGTAAAATAAGGTCCTTTCTACCTCTAACCTTCTATATCTATAAACCCCTCCTGGCTCTGACATTATATTATGGCAATCTTCTGGACTACCCTTCCACCTCCATCTACTCAAATTTTCAGGTTAGGTTCCCCAGAGGATAACTGCCATAAGTACAAAATACAAGTACCCAAAACTGTAACTCAAGAGCCTCCACTAACATGCATACTTTCCAATAGAGAGGTAGCTTAGTGGTGCAATAGTTAAAGCACCAGGCTTGGAGTCAGGGAAACCTGAGTTCAAAGCTGGCCTCAGATACTCACTAGCTACATAACCCTGGCCAAGTTACTTAAGTTCTATTTGCCTCAGTTTCCCCATTTGTAAAATGAGTTGAAGAAGGAAATGGTAAATCATGCCAGTATTTTTGCTAAGAAAATCCCAAAGTAGTTCACAAAGAGTCAGATGATGAAATGGCTGAACAACAATGATAAAAATATGCATTTATTAAATAGCTGGTATGTGTGCCAGAATACAGAGAAAGGTATGACAGTCTTTGCCCTCAACTTTTACTACAATACCATAGTAGGAATCACAGAATCATAGGATCATAAATATAGAGGCAGAGTTCCAATGATCTTGTGATGAAGAGAGTCAACTACACCCAGAGAGAGGACTGTGGGAACTGAGTGTGGATCACAATATAGCATTTTTACTCTTTTCGTTGTTGTTTGCTTGTGTTTTATTTTCTTTCTCATTTTTTTTTACTTTTTGTTTTGATTTTTCTTGTACAGCATAATTGTATAAATATGTATGCATATATGGGATTTAACACATATTTTTACCATGTTTAGCATATATTGGATTATTTGCCATCTAAGGGAGGGAGTTGAGGGGGAGGAAAAATTGGAACACAGGATTTGCAAGGGTTAATGTTGAAAAATTATCCATGCATATGTTTTGAAAACTAAAAAGTTTTCATAAATAAATAAATAAATATAGAGGCAGAAGAGACTTCCAAACCCATTATTTAACAGATAAGAAAACTAAAGCTCAAGGATATCAAGGGGTTTACCTTTGGTCAAACTGTCAAGATTTGGAGGCAGGATCTCTGACACATTTCCTACTGTAATTGTTTTTAATAAATATTTAAATTGCTATTTTATTAAACAGGTATATGGTATAAAAACTGCATCAGCAAATAAGAATTAAGGGCAAAAGTCAAACTCAACACTAGCCATAGTATCAAGAAGAGTCTATTCTGCCCCATATAAGAAGCACTTGTCCCCTTCATTGGCAGCTGAGAACATTAGATATATATTCAACTATACTACCCACCAACTGGGTGAGTTGGACAACTCACACAGCTGTTTCCCCTATCCCTCAAATAGATTCTCCAACATATTTCATGGCCATTCCTCCAATTGCCTGTTTAATGTCTTATCTTTCTAGATTTAACCCACGTTACCTCTTCCATGATATTTTCTGTGATTTGGCTAATTAAAAGTAATTCTTCTTCCCTTGCCTTTCTAGCCATACCATTTGACCTTTCCTATGCATGTAATCACATTCTAACATGTATTTTACTTATTTCTGTATATATCTCATCCCCCCTATAAATCAAAACCTTGGAAGAACTGCCAGAATTCCCAGCCTAAATCACATTCTTGGAGCATCCTAGACTTCCCCCAACCCTGGCTAGGCCAGATGCAGACAGCTGTGTGTTCCCTCCAGGAAATAAGGTGGATCATGACTTCAGAAGTCTGATATTCCTCCCGTAATCTTAGGACCCATTCTCTCTCGAACAGACACACTTGTAAGTAAGCAAATACAGAATTCTCACAGGAAAGACACATAAGAAGAACAAGATTAGATTTCATGCAACAGGGTCCCTGTTGCCTCCTCAAAATATCAGTGTGTTACTTCACAATAGGTAATATGTCTTGATTGGGGCAACTGAGTGACATAGTGGATAGAGCCCCAGGCCTGAAATCAAGAAGACTAATTTTCCTGAGTTCAAATATGGTCTCAGACTTACTAGCTGTGTAATCCTGGGCAAGTCACTTAATCCTGTTTTCCTCAGTTTCCTCATTTGTAAAATGAGCTAGAGAAGGAAATTGCAAATCCCTCCAATATCTTTGCCAAAAAAAACACCAAATGGGGTAATATAAAGTAAGACATGACTGAAATGACTGAACAAAACAACAACAATAAGAAATATGTCTTTTCTAGCCATGTTGCTTTACTGAACCCACTGAGTGTCTCTTTAGCATATTTTACTCTGACAGTTGGCCATGGTCTCTGTAACCTACAGCTTCTAAGTTGAAATCTTTGGCTAAGGCACTGCTACAATCTTTTGAAAAGAGTTCTATTTCTCCTAACCCTGAACCAGTGTGAAATCTCCCCAAAAGTCTCAGCTCTAAGACTTACTATCTCCCCAGCTATAGTTTTTTGTTTTTGTTTTTGTTTTTTACCTATCTTACCTTTTCACAAGAATATTCTGAGGTCCCCTTCTCTTTTACCCTTTCATGTTCAATGCTCACAAATCCTCTCCATTTCTAACTTTTTATGTTTAGTATTCTAATCTCCTTTTAACTTTGACATTCTGTGATTCTGGTCCATTAAACAAGAAAGCTTTTTTCCTGGTAGAGCAAAATCTTATGCCCTTTACAAACTAAATGTGGGTCACTAAAGGGTTCACTCTCTTGCTCTATGTTCTATGTTCCATGAACTACAAATCTGAAATTGTGTTCTATGCCCTTGGAATCTTTGTTTACCTTTAAAACTCAGTTCAAGGATCACCTCAGCAATGAATTTCTAATTCTAGTAATGCCTTATCACCTTTTCCTTATATCAAGTTTGTTCTGTCTTTGTTCAGTATGTGTTTTGCATGTACATAAGACCTCTTCAGTTTGGATATGGATTTCCTCAAGACAGGTGTAGGGGGCAGCTAGGTGGTACAGTGGATAAAACTCCGGCCCTGAAGTCAGGAGGACCTGAGTTCAAGTCTGACTTCAGATGCATAACAATTCCTAGCTGTATGACCCTAGGTAAATCACTTAACCCCAATTGCCTCAGAGAAAAAAAAAGAAAGACAGGCATAGTTTTTTTAAAGTGTTTATTAAATTCTTGTTGGTTGATTCTCAGGTCCCTTCCATCTTGGCCATTTTGTTTTTCATTATAAAGTCACTTCACTTTTAACATTCAGTGTCCTAATATCCCTACAAGTGTGTGCAAGAACCAGTTCAAGAGAACCAGTTGTTAAATTTTCAGTGGAAGCTCTTATACCTGGAAAATCAACAAACACTACAAACCAGAGCTTAGTTTATTGTTTTCTTCATGAACTAGACTTATGGGAATGAGGGAAAATGGAGAAAATAACAATAATATAGATTATATTTAAAAGAGTACTGTGGTATATATACCCATTCACACCCTTGCTCTTCTGTCACTTATAGTCCACATTGAGGTTCCTTTCTCTTTTACCATTTCATGTTCAATGTTCATGATACCTTTCCAATTTTAACTTTTTATGTTCAGTGTTCTAATCTTTTTGGCTTTGACGTTCTGTGACTTTGGTTCATTAAACAAGAAAGCTTTTTTTTTCTCTTGGTAGAGCAAGGAAGGAGAAACTCTCTTCAGTATTCAGCCCTTTAGTGACATGGAAGAATCCCTTCTTAATGAAAGAACCTGACCTTATTGAAAATGATAGTGTGTCACAGAGGGAAAATGATCACTAATTTAAAGTTGCTTTTAAAGTTGGAAAGGATTTAAAAAGCCATTTAATCCAACCCCTTCATTTCAAAAATAATGACACTGAATCATAGAAAGGTTACATGATTTGAAGAACCTACATAACACAGTCTTGGACCTGGAATCAAACTGGGCCTTAGACACGCTAAGCAAGAATCACTTAATCTCTCTGCTTCAGTTCTTCAACTAACTATAAAATGGGGGTAATAATAGCACTTACCTCCCAGAATTGTCCTAAGGATCAAATGGGGTGATATTTTTAAAGTGGTTTACAGACTTTCTGTTTATCTTTACCATCATCATTATTATTGGCCAGGTTCACATGAAAGCATTATGTTAAATCCAAATTATTATTATTATTGCCCATAATCACACAGCTAATAAGTGTCTGAGGTGACATTTGAATCTGGGCTTTCCTGACCCACAGCAAATGTCTCTTACACTATACCAGGGTCACACAGGGAGTTAGTAGAGGCAGTTTGTAGTAAAGGAAAAGAGTACTAGACAGAATCAAACAGTCCAACTGGAATCTAAGCTACAGCTGTATGGCTGTGAGCATCTGTGTCCTCATCTGCAATAAAACTTGAATTTTTCCATCTCATAATCTTACAAACCCTCAAATTCTGTTGATGTGTGACTTGTCACAATTATCGTTATTTGTTATTTATAGAAACAACATTATTCCTATAAATCATTTCAATATTTATACTTATAGGGATTATTGTATTGCTCTTTATGAGTGGTAAAGCTAGAATTCAACCACAAGCACCAATTTCTGCTTTGTCCCTTTCCACGGCTCCCTTTTCAACTCCCTCGATTCAGTTCCTGTCAACACCCTGAAAGTTCATTGAGAGGAACCTTGGTTCCCAAGCCCCTGTGCAGAAAATGAAATCCAGAGGTTAATTCACAGAGACTTGCTTAGTATTTAACAGCTTAGTGAATATGTGTATTGGGGTGGGGAAGGACGGCATGGAGAATGAGAAAAAGGGAGTGAGCAAGTTAGGATGAGGAGAATAAAACCTAAGCTTTTTTGTCTCCTTGTAAGCTTCCCTCCCGGCAGCCTCCTCCCAACTACCTCCAGGCTCCAGTCCTAGCCGGCACTATTCCCTCTGAGGTAGGTCAGGCAGGCTACTCAAACCATGAAAACCTCTTCTGAACTGGCAGGAGAGGGCTCCTTGTGAGCAATGTTTGGCTTTCCTCGCTTCTCCAAACCTGTTGCCAGCAACACTTTCAGGCCTGGCCAGCCCAGTGTTACATTCTCACTGGCCAGACCCCATTAGCCTGTTTCTGGGATGGATTCTTCTTTCCAGTTTTCACTAACAAAAATCCCCTTTTTTGACTTGGACACTCAAGTGGCCTCTAGGAACTAGGCTTTCATTCAATGCCAAAAATGTTCTGATGCGGCAACATTTGTGTGTGTGGCCAATTATGTCTATACCTCTGGGCCTGATCCCACAGGCCTTTCTCAGGCTAAACTTCTACAGATTTCCAAGAGACCCCCCACCTGCTTTCCTGAGTTCAAGCTGCAGAATGAAGTCCCTTGTGACTGCTCCCACCACTGGAGACCTAGTCTGATACAAGAAGCTTTGATTTCAAAACATGAATCTGAATGGGGAAAATGATTTATTAGCATGCTATTAAAATGCACTATTATTATTATTAATATTTTGATTAAGTTCCTGCCCCCCTTTCCTTTCCCTCTTTTTAGGTTTTTCCTCTCATAAATCAGTTGCATTAGATAAGACATAGCTGGATTGAGGGTTTGGTTCACTGACACTGTCCTACTTCACAGTACGGGAGTCCCTTTGTGGGACTTGACAAAGTCTCCATTGTTTCTTGATTTATTGAAAGCTCAGGTCTTGTAAGCAGTAGTTGTTGTTGTAGTTTCAAGGCTGGGATTAATCATAGGCTTCACCTTGAAGGAATTTGCCATTGTCCTGGTTCCAGATGA
Source organism: Sarcophilus harrisii (assembly GCF_902635505.1). Lineage (NCBI taxonomy): Eukaryota > Metazoa > Chordata > Mammalia > Dasyuromorphia > Dasyuridae > Sarcophilus > Sarcophilus harrisii. Next base: position 105,078,919 of record NC_045426.1, read on the forward strand.
GGTATCTAGTCTATTATAAGCTGTCTTTTTTTTCCCACCAAAGTATTTTTCCTGGTGCTTTGACTGGCTATAAGCTGGGTAAGTATTTTTCCTCATCATTTTTCTTTCATTCGAGTCATTTGTTTAAAAATCACACTCACTCTGCTCATAGGAGAGAGTCTATTCAAAGTTTTCAATTTGGTTGAGTAGGTAGATTTTTTGGGGGGGATAATCTATAATTTTATCTATATGATATACATTCACTGCTTCCATTGACTGCTAGATCACAGATTTGAAATAAAAGGAACTTGAAACATCATCTAATTCATATGTCTCACATTTTACAGATGACTAAACTGAAACACAAGGTACAAGTTGTCCAAAGCCACAAGGAATAAGTAGAAAATGTTAATTTGAACGCAGCTCACCCTTTCCCTTGCTCTAGAGGAAATTTGCATTAACTATTCATTTCTTCAACTCTTAGCTGGCTAGTGCTGTTATCAGTTTCTTAAAATTGTTATTTCTCAGAAAACTATCTCTTAAGTACTAAATACAGAGGACATTTCTTAATTTCTTAATCCTCATCTTCCCTGCATCTTTTGATACTTAACTACCCCTTTCTCCTAGACATACTCTCTGAGTTTTCTGCTTACTAGTCTGATTATTCCTTTTTAACCTCTTTGTTTCACCATCCCTTTCTCATCTTTTAAGTGTCTGTGCTCACCACTGTTTTATTTTGGGCCCTTTTCTCTTTCTTTTCTCTAAAGTCTTTCCCTTGGGCATTTTAATATCTTACAATAAGTTAATTATCACCTCTGCATAGTTTACTCCTAACGCTATAAATCAAGCACAATGTCAGTTTCTAGCTGATCATCTCCATCTGGATGTCCCACTAGCAACTCAAAATGTCCACAATATTTCCCTTCTTCCCCTCCTCCTCAACTCCCAGTCCCAAACCAAAGGTTCTTAACCTTTTCTTATGTCCTGCACTTCATTAGTGAATCTAATGAAGCCTATAGACTTCTTTTCAGAATTTGTCTTTTTTAAATAACAAAAAAATGCAGAATTATGAAGGGAAAAGTTAGCAAAATTAATTAGCAAAATATTTTTACAAAACAAACTCATAGATTCCCTAAAATTTAGTTACTAATCCTTTGGACATCCATGGATTCCCCAATGTAAGAATACTTGTCCTAATCTCATTTAGTCTCCAAAATTTCCTGCTTCTGTTGAGGGGACTAAGATCTACCACGCTACTCAAACTCATAAACATAGAGTTATCCATGAATCTCCTCTTTCTCTTTTTTCCCTTTATCCAATTCATTGCCAAATCATGTCAGTTCTAACTCTGTGGCATATATGTCAAATTCATCCCTTTCCCTCAATTTCTAGAACTACCACCTTAATTTAGGCCCTCATTCATCTCTCACCTAGACTACTGTAATGAACTCCTAGTTGGGCTCCTCATTCCACATTTTTCTTATTTCCATTCTAGTCAGTATTCAGCTATCAAAATAATCTTTCCAAAACACAGGTCTGACTACAAACTGATTTTCTACTATAGCCATTCAAAACTTGCCTTATTTTATATTATTTCATTTATGTATACTGTGTTCAAATAAAAATATACTAATAGCTATTCTTTGAACTCAATATTTCATATTTCACTTTCATGCATTTGCATATCACCTCCTCATCTCTACTTCCCAGAATTCTTTTCTTTCTTTTTATCATTCTGGGCTCAGCTTAGTGTCACTTTCCATTTCGTTTAATTCAACAGACATTTATTTAGCACCTACTATGTATAAAGTTCTGTGCTAGAAATTCTGTCTGCCCTCAAGAAACTTAAGTTCTCAAGGTAATCCAATTCTAAAAGAATTCTCTTTCCTACCACCAAGCCCAGCTTTTAAGGATCTCCCTAGCACCATCCATCCTTGAGAATATCCCACCAAGGGCAAAGATTGTTTTGTTTTTTTCATGCAGTTATAGCTCCTAATACATTGTAGGTGTATGACAAATTGATCATGACTGATGATGAATAGGGCTAGCAATTCCATAAAAGGACACTGGACTTAATCCTTCCCTCTCCACCTCCAAATGCATATTTCAATAGCCAGGAAATGCTCTCCATCTTTGGGAGAGCCAAAAAGCTTTGTGCTAGATTTATATACTATAAACTTTTTCACTGCTAGAACAAAGTTTGTTTGGTTCCCCAAAGGGAAAGATTTTCTTGGCCTTTAAAGTCTTGACAAAGGTAGGAAGACATATTGGTTGATTTACTTCTGACTCCACTGCTGTACTTCCATCTTTTTCCCAGTGGCCTTCCTCCAAATAGCCATTGGTACATTTGGTGTCATCTATATTGGAATGTTGTGACTCAGTAATGATATGTGCCCTTTGCCCCAATGAAAGTGTATTATATTTGCTCTTTAGAATTAAATTGTCACTTCTTCAAAGTACCATAGAATTTTGTAGTTGAAATAGTCCTTAGAGATGATCTATAACTCTTATAGCACTATACACTTTAGATTTACATGAACTGATGCTGAGTGAAGTTATGTATATAGTATACAGTAACAAAAAGATTATGTGATGATTGACTATCACCAGCTTGGCTCTTTTCAACAATGTAGTGATTCAAGGAATTTCAATACACTTGGGATGGAAACCCGAGAGAATCATGAACACTGAATGTGAATTGAAGTATAGCATTTTCACAGTTTTTTGGTTGTTGTTTGTTTGTTTTTTCTTTCTCATGATTTTTCCCGTGTGGTCTGATTTTTCTTGGACAATATGACAAATATGGAACTATATTTAAAAGGATTGCATATATTTAATCTACATCAGATTGCTTGCTAACTTGGGGAAGGGAAGAAAAATTGGGAACACAAAATCTTACAAAAATGAATGTTGAAAGCTACGTTTACATGTACTGGAAAAATAAAATCCTATTGAGGAGGAAAAAAGATTATGAATTTTAGGAATGGAAAAGATTCTAAAGAAAGAGCTAAGCCAATGCCCTCATTTTACACATGAAGAAACTGAAGCTTAAAGAGGGAACTGGAAAATGCCTGTCCTATGGCACACAGTAGCAAAGCTAGGATCCCAAAATTGCAGAGTTGAAATAGAATTCAGAAGTTATTTGCTCTAACCTTTATGATCTCTGAAAATGAGTCTAATAACCAATCTCATGCTAACTTTGGATCCTGATATTACCTTTTTCTTGTCCATTCCAACCAGCTCACCTGCTACCAACCCCTTTGACACTTATTTCAGCTACTTATTTCAGAGGTTCCCAAACTCCACAGGATGGCCATAATGCTTGTCCCATGACTCCTTTGCCTTTTGTTCTCTATAGTCAAAGAATTAACTCTTATAAAAAAACAAAAACAAAAAACTTCCCTACCCAAGGAAGGTGGGAAAGTAGGTTAGAGCCAGCTTGTCCATTGAGTAGAGAGCACTCCCTGCCAGTCTCCTGCCAGGAGCACAGAGCTGATATTTGATAAAATTTTTCTCTTCACTTTCCATCTGTTGTTCTCCCTCCTTGAGCCAAAGACAACAATCTTAATTCCTCTTCCAAAAGACAACCTTTCAAATACTTGATTAGAGCTATCATTATCCCTTTAAATTTTCTTGAGTAGGTCTAGATCTACATAACCTAATGGAATATGTCTAAACACGGCTCAAGAAATATTCACTGGCAAATGGCAAGGTTTTCCTCTCATCAGGCAAAAAGAGGGGTGGTATCTCTAATACACTGCTTATACAGACTAGATGTCTAATAATTGTTTGTTGGTTCCAATTTTATTCAACAAATATCTAGTTAAGTATCCACTTTGTGCCAAATGTTATGATACAAAGACAACAAGGAAAATAATTCCTGTTTTCAAGGAGCTTACGTTCTACTGAGGATAAGGAAGTGAGAGGAAGTAACAGGGAGACATATATTAATATATATGTACTTATATACATATAGTAGTGTTAGAGGGTGCTAATAACTGAGGAGATGGCTAGAAAAGCTTTAAGTAAGAGGTGAGTCAGCTAGGTGGTTCACTTTTAGTTCTAGGCCTGGAATCAGAAAAACCTGAGTACAAAATTAGCCTCAAGACCCTTACTAACCCTCAGCTTTTGGGATAAGAACTCACTATTTGACAAAAACTGCAGGAAAAGTTGGAAACTAGTATAGCAGAAACTAGGCCTGTTGACCCATACCTAATACCATATACCAAGATAAGGTCTAAATGGGTTCATGATCTAGACATAAAGAGTGATAATATAAGCAAATTAAAGAACATAGGATAGTTTACCTCTCAGATCTGTGGAGAAGGAAGGAATTTGTGATTGGAGAAGGAAGGAATTTGTGATCAAAGAAGAAATGGAACTCATAATTGAACACTAGATAGATCATTTTGATTATATTAAGCTAAAAAGTTTTTGTACAAAGAAAACTAATGCAGACAGGATTAGAAGGGAAGCAATAAATTGGGAAAGTATTTTTATATTTAAGGGTTCTGATGAGAATTGACTCAAATTTATAAGAATTCAAGCCATTCTTCAATTGATAAACAGTCAAAGGATATGAACAGACAATTTCTAGATGAAGAAATTAAAACCATTTCTAGTCATGGGAAAAAGTGCTCTAAATCACTATTGATCAGAGAAATGTTAAGACAACTCTGAGAAATCACTATACACCTGATGGATTGGCTAAGGTGACAGGAAAAGATAATGATGAATGTTGGAGGGGATGTGGGAAAACTGGGACACTAATACATTGTTGGTGGAGTTGTGAATACATCCAGCCATTCTGGAGAGCAATTAGAACTATGCTCAAAAAGTTATCAAATTGTGCATATCCTTTGACCCAGCAGTGTTTCTATTGGGCCTATATCCCAAAGAAATCTTAAAGGAGGTATAAGGACCCACATGTGCAAAAATGTTTGTGGCATCCCTGGAAACTGAGTGGATGCCCATCGTTGGAGATTAGCTAAATAAGTTATGGTACATGAATGTTATGTAATATTATTGTTCTGTAAGAAATGAGCAGCAGAATGATTTTAGAGAAGCCTGGAGAGACTTACATGAACTGATGCTGAGTGAAATGAGCAGAACCAGGAGATCATTATATACTTCAATAACGATACTGTATGATGATCAATTCTGATGAATGCGACTCATTCTAACGATGAGATGATTGATGCAAATTCCAATGATCTTGTGATGAAGAGAGGTATCTACACCCAGAGAGAGAACTGTGGGGACTCAATGTGAATCACAATATAACATTCTCACTCTTTTTATTGTTGTTCTCTTGCATTTTGTTTTCTTTTTCATTTACTTTTTTTTTGATCTGATTTCTCTTGTGCAGCAAGGGAATTGTATAAATATGTTTATATTGGATTTAATATATATTTTAACATGTTTAACATGTTAATTGAATTGCTTGCCATCTAAGAGAGGAGGTCAGAGGAAGGGGGAGAAAATATGAAACACAAGGCTATGCAAGGGTCAATGTTGTTTTGAAAATAAAAACCTTTATAAAAAAAATAAAAAATAAGAAGGCCCTTCCTAGCTATGTGATCTTGATCAAGACCTTGAACCTCACTGGTTAATCCACTGGAGAAGGAAATGGAAAACCATTCCATTCTCTTTGTCAAAAAACACCATGGGCTATATTAACATGATATGGTCCACAGGGTCACAAAGAGTCAGACATGACTAAACAATAAGAAGATATATAAAGAGTTGAAAGTGAAATTGAAGAAGGGATTCAGAGAGATGGGAAGGGAAGAGGGTGAACATTGTATGGGGACCTCTTATGTGCAAAGAGATGGAGGCAGAATTTGGTTTGGTTTTGAGTTTCCTGTTCTCAGAGAAATCATTGAAAAAATGCCAAACCTCCCCATATTAAAACTAAGTGCCCTTCTTAAGTACAATCAGGTGCACACAAAGAACCCAGGAGTTCTTACAACAGTTCCAGTCTGACCTTATGTCATGTGCTTCCATTGCACACTGGATTATTACACCCATGTTCCCAGGTGACACGTCCTCTCTGGCTTATGCCTTTCTTTATATGTGTGTCTCTTTTAGGAGGGGCATCCCAAAGAATATGAACAAAGAAATTAACCTTGAAAATACTGGCTTGGGGAACCAATTCTCTCAAGCTGAAAATCAAAAGTGTGAAAAAATTCACCAGCTGCGTTAAAATTCTGTACTGTAATTAATAAACAGTTATTAACGTCCACTGTGTGCCAAACACTGTGATAAATATGCAAAGAATGCTGAATCAATCGATTCATTAATTAGCTAATTAACTAATTAATAGATGGGGGCAGGTGTCTCTAGGCCTATTTTATAGATAAGAAAATTGTGGCATAAAAAAGTTGCCGATATGTCTAGAGTAAAAGTCGGCAATCTAGTCCAGTTTTCTGGTCTCTGTTCAAAGCTCTGTCTATTAGACATGCCCACCTGTACTGACATAGCCAGTATTATAGGATGAAGGATCATATTTCTTTGTCAATTTTCTTAAATGGGGATTATTTATCTGCTTGCATTTGATTTTGCTTAGATAATGGGGGTACACTGATTGGTTGCCTGTCAGATTCATGTTAAAACTCAGGTTTTTTGCACTCATTTCTCATACTAGGCAACTTCCAACTGTCAGCCCCAGATAACATTTCCTAGTGTGAAACTGACTGGGGCTAACACACAGCTGACCATCTGGAGCACAAAGCAAGGGATTGCAGAGAGAGGGAAAAATGCAAGCTTTTTTTTTTTTTTCATTTTTGCCTAAACAGCTACATTTTGAGTTCCATCCTACCTTTCACCTGCTTGCAGAACTCTTACTAATGATAAATAGATAAGGAGAACTTGTCAGAAGTTGATTTATTTAATTCTTAAATAGGCCCTGTGGTCTTTTTTTTTTTTTTTTTACACAGGCCCTCTTCTATTTCAGTCTTCAAAGGACTTATCTAGTATATATTGGCCAAAACTAGGGAAAAAATACTGACACCTCAGACACTAAGGAATAAGATGTTCTAGATAAATGGTGTTTCTAGAGAAGAAAGTGTTAACCCTTTCAGTAAAAAGCGTTTTTAGTCTAGCTGTTTGAATTTGACTGAGATACTTCCTCTCTAGGTCTCTAGTTCCTGTAATTTCCAAGGTCTCCTTTTCTAAGAGTCTATAATTTTATATTGCTATAGATTCTATAATTCTATATTTAAATCTTTCTGAGCAAACAGAGAATGCCAAACATAATTTAATCTTTTATTAACAACAGCACCATTATTATGAGTATCAATTTTTATTGATGTTTTCAAAAGATGTTCAAAAAAGTTTCAAAAGCAGCATGAGGATACAGCATTGAGCCTGGAGTTAAGAAGAGTTCAAATGTGGACTCACACACTTAAGGAGGTAGCACTAGGTAAGTTACTTCATCTCTACCTCAGTTTCCTAACTGAAAAATGGGAATAATAACAGCACCTACCTCCCAGGGTCGTGGTCTTTTACTTTTCAAGTCTTCTTGAACATTTCTTCTTGCCACATACTCTTCTATGCAATGGCTCTGGCCTCCTGGCTATTTCATGAATAAGACACTCCATCTCTGACCTCTGAGTAATTTTCTGCTTATCCTCCATGCCTGGAATTCTCCTGCCTCCCCTCCACTTATTGACTTCTCTTCATTTAAGTCTCTACTAAAATCCCTTCTTTTTATTGGAAACCTTCTCCAAATCCTCTCAATTCTAGTGCCTTCCCTCTGTTACTTATTTATCCCATATATAGCTTGCTCTGAATAGATTTGTATATTTTTCTCTGTAATCTCATCCCCTCCAGTGGATTGTAAACTTCTTGAGGACTGTCTTTTGCCTCTTCTTGTATCCCTCAAGCTTAGCATGATGCCTGGCACATAATAGGTGCTTAATGAATGTTTACTGATTGATCAGTTGTTGTGAGAATCAAGTGAGACAATATTTGTGGGATGATGTCTGGCACAAACAGAAATAATGTCAGAGGTTATCAAGGTACACGTGGTAATAGTGTCAGAAGTTATTACCAGAGGTCTGACTGCCCAGACAGTTATCCTGCCATACCAGCTTCAGCATTACTTATTCCTTGAAGCTATCTCTGCCTTCTACTATTACTGCGTCCTCTTTTCTTTGTCTCTGCTACTTCTTGCCTTTCTACTACCTGTTGCTACTTCTAAACCAGTCCTGTCCCTATTTCCACTCTCTCCCACCATTCTTCCACTTTATAGAATGCCAAAGCCTTAGGAATTGCTAGACCAGGATCTTCATTTTACAGGAGGAGAAACTGAGGACCAGAAAAAAATCTATGCATGAGTATATAACCAGTAAGTAGCAGAACTGGATCTGAGATCCTTTGATCCTAATACAAGGCTCTTTCCATTTGTTTTTACTCTTTTTTCCTTTTAGTTTCTTCTTATTCTCTGATCTTTGGCATTAAGGGAACTTGGAAGAGGAGAGAGAGAGAGAGAGAAAGAGAGAGAGAGAGAGAGAGAGAGAGAGAGAGAGAGAGAGAGAGAGAGAGAGGAAAAGAAGAAGAAGAAGAAAAGAAGAAGAAGAAGAAGAATCAATTAACTCATTCATTTGGAGTTGTACAATCAAACTGATTGAATTGCCTCTTTTATTTGTCTGGTCAGTTTTGGGTAGATGAAAAATGTCATCACCATTAAGAAAAGAATAGCTTGGAACAATGGAATGAATACTGAACTGGGAATCAGAAAAGCTGGGATTCAATCCCACACTTATTAGCTATGTGACCATGAATAAATTATTCACACACACACACACACACACACTCTGAGCCTCAGTTTCACATAGAAGATGGGGACAATCATTTTTGCACTACAGTCCAATACTTCCTTTCTATGGCCTTACTAAGAAGAAAACATTGTGAAAACCATATAAACAAGAGTAGTCATTTATAGGCATTTGAAGCTTCTGAAATATTCCCTGAGACCTGACCCTAAGACAATGAAGGGCAAGAAAGAAGACAATAGATGTGGCTTCTCCAAGTTCTAATTTGCTGAGATTTATGAAAGTGAAAGCTTCCATCCAGCTCAGAGCCATCAATAAGTATGGGTGTGAAAGAGAATGGTACAAAATAATTGCCTCAAATATCATAAAGAGAGACAAGTTGCCATGAAGGCATCGGTATTTAGTTCTGCTGTCAGTCCCAAAGAATCACAAATGTGCCTGAAAAGAACTTTAAATTGTGAATTGGGATAAGTCTTATCATTAGGCACTCAGGTAAGAGAAACAGCCCTGGGATTTGAACCAAGATCTTATTTTTTTCTCTACACCTTGTCCCTACTTTTACCTTTTCTTGCTGATCCGTAACGATGTTTAACAGCCATTTTCTTCCCTGGGGGAGCAGAGGAAGGTGGATGCTATGAATTTATGATTTAAATATTGGGTACAGCCTTTTTGGTCATTTCTGTGTGGCCCACAAAGGGAATGGGTTACTGGGTAACTGGGGTCTCCAAACCTAATTCAATTTTGTTGATAAATCTGAGAATATTGTATAGGTACAGGTTAGTTATCTGCCGCAAATATACTCTCTCCATGCATACTCTTTCTTTTGCCCAACACCTATTCTTCTCTCATTAGGTAATATTTTTTTCTTTTGAGCATGTATAATTAGGCATTAGCATATGTACCAACTTCTGAGCATAGAAATCTCTCCCACTGGGAACTCCTAAAATTTCTTGCTCCATTTATTGTATTTACACAGTCATCTTCCATTCTCTCTCTCTCTCATCTATTTTGTCCCAGTTAGCACCTAGTTAATACCTTATACTGTGTCCAACTCCTTTGTAAAAGTGGAGTTTCCAATTAATCTGTGAATATTCTAGTAGCATAATGGATCTGAGAGTCATCAATATGGGTTCAGTTTCCACTGTTGCAGAAAACAACATATCCATGTCTGCCCATCTGGATGTCTCTTGTCCATAAGCATGGTACAAAGCCTCTTTGCTTTTTCTTGGCATTACAAGAATAGCTGACCATCGGACATTTCTCTCTCTCATCTCCCTTTTTCAAGCATGCTTTCCCAAAGGATAATTGTGACTATTATGATAGAGTCAAAGAGTGATCTTAGCATTTTCTTTGATTGTTAAAAAAATTATTAATGTATAGTAACATATATATGTAATCACTACCTCTGGGGATACGGAAACTGGTGGATCAACTGAGTTCAGGCATTCTGAGCTGCAATGGGCTGAAGTTGAGTATCCACAATAATTCTTTGCTTAAAAGATAATTTCCCTTCCCCAGAAGAAGGGGACTACTGGCTTCCTAAACTGGTAAAAAAAAATTCTATTTCAGAAATGGAACAGTTCAAAGGTCCTTTACTGATGAATGTTGGAATCATGCCTAAGAGGGAACATTACACTTATATATTAAGCACTGCAGGAAGATCCAGTCTCAAAAAAAAATTATTATAAAAATCTTTGCAGATGTTTTCCATTTTTTTACTTTTTTATTTATTGTTCTCTCTCTATTTTCATCCTTAAGTGCCTTAAGGATAACTTTATCAATTGGGTTTTTTTACCCAAAGCTTCTTTAAAAAAAAATTAATATATTTTTCTCAATTACATTTAAAAAAAATTTTTTTAAACATTTTTTAAAGTTTCGATTTTCAAAGTCTACTCCTCCCTCTCTGTCTCCCTCACTAAGATGATAAGCAATCTGATATGGTTTGTATATTTGCATTTTAGTCATTTTGTAAACAGATTGTCCTTGAATTGTTTCTTATTGTTTTATAAAGTGATGGTGCTTTTTAACTTTCAAGCACCTTTCTATAGGATTTTTGCAGACAAAACTATATTTTGAACTGGCATCATCCTTTGCAATCATATCAGTTGTTTTGGGAAAGAGTTAAAATATTTGTAGATATTTCACTTTTGTCTCTTTTTTTAGGTTTTTAGGTTACTTTTGTCTCTTGCTGGGGAAACCAATTTATTCTGGTTAATCTATTTAAAATTATTATAATTGGTGCTAATGCTCTTTCCTCTATTTCCTCTTTTTCAACATCAAGTTCTTGTTTAAATAGGTCAGTTTAGAGTCATCTTACATACCATATCTTTCCAAATATTTTTATTTTTTCTTTTAGTTTTATATTTCTTTTCATTTTTGTTCTAACAAGTTGGCAAGATGAATATGTGTGTGTGGATATACACACATACATATATGCATACACACATAAAGAGACAAAGACAAAAAGACCGAGACAGACAGAAATAGGAGGAGACAGAGACAGAGAAAGAGACAGTCAGAGAAAGAGAGCACTCATTCAAACTGACTCCCATACCCACCAGTTGTTTTTTCTTGAAATGGAATTGCAATGTTTCATTATTCTGTGAGCTGATGAGACAATATCTATATTATTTTGTGGTAACCACAGTTTTAAAAAGATCTTGTCAAGCCTGAGAACATCAAGAAGATATTCATAATGGTGAAGGGTCTTGAATTCATGCCATATGGGGATCAACTAAAAGAACTAGAGATATTTACCTGGAGGGAAGAAGATGCAAGAAGAAGATAATGATTTTATAGTTATCTTCAACTACCTGGAAGTCTGACAGATAGAGAAAAAACCAGGGGTAATAAGTAGGAATTTTAGAGAGTACATTTAATTTTGATATACAGACAAACTACTTAACAATTAGCTATATACGAATATAATAGGCTGCCTAAAGATTTCCCTTTACCAGGATGTCTTCAAAGAAAGGCAGGATGATCATTTATTAAATATGGGTAGATTAAATACAAATATAAGTTAGACTAGAGGACTTCTAAGGTCCTTTCCACTTCTGAGATTTCAATACCATGATTCTACTAAAGATGAAAAGGAAAGGAGAGGGGAAAGGAAAATGGGGAGGACCGGGAACTCCCTTTCAAAGAAGCAGAATAGAAGTAAGAAGAAGGGAAGTTGAACTTAATGAGCTTTCTTTTAAAAAATAATTGTTTTTTCTTTATGCCTTTCTTCAATAGATCTGCTCTTGATGATAATGGAAGGAAACCAAACTAAGTCAAGCACTGAGGTGTATATAAGCTAGCATTTTGAATTGGTTGAAAGCTGCCCAATCAGGGGAAGAAGAGTAAAAGATCCAAATTATAAGGATGGAGGGAAGAAGATTGCACTTTATCCTCCAGCTGAATATACATTGTTTGTTTTGTATAAAATAATTCCTATGAAGCTGCTTTTTTCTGGATATCTCAGTAGAGTGAATATTCAAGGCAAAATGGTCATATCACTTGTGGCTTCTCTATGCTGTGCCTGGTTTTCGTGGTTTGCTTTCCTGCTTTAAAAGTAAAACCATTCCCTTTTCAGAGACAGAAAACAGACCACATTTTGTCAGCTGGACCATTTGTCATGGTCCACCAAAAAGGGAAAATGGACTACTGTATTCCTAATACTTTACCCAGTACTCAGACCACACAAGCTGCCACAGCAGCCAAATGGAAAGATCAATATGAAATAAATCCCATAGGGCAAGCTCCTGATAAACAGTCTCACATATCAAGACTTGGATGACCATCTAGTTCAAACTCCATTCTGAACCTCACAGGTCTGAGTCATGGTAAGAGCAAGAGGGTCTCACTAGATCTCAATTGACCAGGATTCTCTGACATAGTAGAAAGTAGATCACTTCTAAATAAGCAAATTCAATAAATATTTATTAAATGACTACTATATGCAAGTTTATATATGACAATGAAACACGAAATAAAATGGCCTCTTAAGAATTGAAAATGAGTATCACCTAAAGGACAATGGACAGTCTCACAGTTGGTATGGATAAATCATTATTTATAACCTGAAAGGAATTTCACTGAAGGACAATGTAGCACTAAGAGGCTGAGCCAACTTTCCAGAATTCAGATACATTTCTCCTCAGGGTTCTAGGAGTAAGCCCTAAGTGGATGGGTGTCTCTCTACCATTACACTCTTCAATCTCCATTCAGTGCATTCTTTTTAATATTAATAGACCAATTATTTCTTTAATATCATCTAGACCATGATTAGTGCCCCCATATCAATTTAACTAAATATTGTTTATAACTTTTTAACATCAATAACTCTTCACAAATAGATATTTATTTAAAAAGATATTGCAAGAAGAAAAGTACAAAAAGTGCCTCAAGCTAAGGCACACTCACCCACCTATACCTTGATCCATAGGGTGGCTCTAGAAACATCTAAAAACTCTGCCAACCTTTTGGGGATCATGAGGTTGCAGTCTTGTATGTTTCATTTCTAGATATTCATTCACTTAACATTAATCAATCAACATTTCCTAAGCATTTTCTATGTGCTAAGCACTGTGCTAAGTGTTGAGGATACAAAAAGAGGCTCAAGATGGTCCCTGTTTTCAAAGAGTTTACAATTAGGCAAGAAGAAAACACAACAAAAAAAGAATAAACAGGAATAGCACCATGTTATTACTTGATGACCTACCATGGGGAAATAAGGCAAGTAATGCCAAATACCTGCTACCACTCTCCCTACCCAGTTCTTATCTTGCTTGAAAATAGAGAAAAGAGAAAGATTCCACTTGTTCTATGTGTATACACTCACTTCTGGCTCAGGGACAATTAAAAAAAACTGACCATGTAGTAAGCAGACAGGAAACAGAGAGTAATTTGTATATGTTCTGAAGAGGTGACCAGAAATCTTCCTACCATACCAGCATGAATTTCTGGTTGCCAGGTTCCCAAATCTCCATTATAAATGAGAAGGTTTTAATAGAAGATCTCTAAAGTCTTTTCTGTCTAATTCATGTCCCTTTTATAATCTATAATCAAGTTCTTAAACTTTTTGGTTTCAGGGTGTCTTTACACTCTTAAAAATTATTGAGCCCCAATTTTTTATTTATATGGATCATATTTGTTGACATTTATTATATTATAATTTATAACATCTTAGTGTTATTATAAAAATAGTTTTGATCTCATGAACCTTGGAAGGATCTTGGAGACCTGCAAAGGTCCCTGTTCCATATTTTGAGAACTATTGTTATATTTGGCCTATGGTTATTCCTATTTTTATTATTTCAATCTTTCTTCTTTTTTGTGGCTGGTTTGAAACTCCATGTAGGGGGAGGATTCTGAGAAGATGGCAGAGTAGGTGGGTAAATTTCAAGCTCTCCCACTTTCCGCCACAAACAGTACAGATTTGCATCTCAGGGCAAACATAAACTACTGAAAAATCACAAGACTTGGGAAAAAACAGGGGTCCTCTAGATATCCAAGAATCCAAAGAAATCCAAGAAAATTCAAAGTCCCTGGACTGGGAATTAACCTGTATGAAGTGCAAACACCTCCAGACTATCTCCACAGAAACATCAAGTGGGACCCCTTGGACTCAGTAAGTGTGGCTAGACCCTTAGCAGGAACCACAGAAATTTTCACCCCTGTATTCTTTGTGGAGTTAGACTCTGAGTTTGGGAAGATTGAAGAACCTCAGCTGATTAGGAAGGTCAGGCTCAGCTGAACTAGCACCTGGTGAGTGCCCAGACATGTGGAAAGGGATGCTACTAGCTGTAGGCACTTGCAGGAGGGTGAAGCTCTTGGTTTGGGGTTCCTGGTCAGAGTGAAGAGCTGAAGGGAAGCTTGAGGCACCATCACCTCACCCCACAATTAGAGATGCTTATACTAATATCTTTTTATTTTAAAAAAATGAACTGGCAAAGAAGAATAAACTCTACCATTAAAATGCATTTTGGGAAGAAGCTAGATGGTACAGTGAGTAGAACATTGGCCCTGCATTCAGGATGACCTGAGTTCAAATCCGAGCTCAGACACTTAATACTTACTAGCTGTGTGAGCCCCAATTGCTTCATAGAAAAAGGGGAAAAAAAGAAATATATTTTGGAAACAGGGAACTCTGGGCTTCATCTTCAAAAGAAGATATTTTAGTTAAAAAAAAAAATCTTCTACCCCAAAGAGCAAAGAGTATTGTGAAATGGTTCTCTTTCCAGAGAGAATTTATAGAAAAATTCAAAAAAGAATTTAAAAATCAAATGAGAGACATTAAGGAAAAAACTAAAAACAAAAATAAAACCATCCAAGAAAAACAAGATTATGAAAAAAAATTTTAATCAACTAGAAAAGGAGGTACAGAGTCTCACAAATGAAAATAATTCTTTGAAAATTAGAATTGGGCAAGGAGAAGCCATTGGAGCTATAAGAGACCACAAAATAATAAAACAGATTATAAAGAATGAAAAAATAGAATAGAATGTGTAATATCTTATAAGAAAGCGACAGACTTGGAGAACAGATCAAGAAAAGTAAATATAAGAACAATTGAAATGCCAGAAAATTCTAACCAAAAAGAAAACCTAGACACCAATAATTAGACACCATAACGCAGGAAATAATTCAAGAAAATTATCCTGCAGTGGTAAAATATGAGGAGAAAGTAGAAATAGAAAAAAAAACTACCAATCACCACTTCAAAGAGCTCCTTTATGGAAAATACACAAGAATATTATTGCCAAATTTCAAGATCCCCAGATCAAAGAAATAAAATTTACAAGAAACAAGAAAAAAAAAAAAAAACAATTCAAATACACTGGACTTACAATTAGAATTGCACAAGACTTATCAGCATAAAAGACTGCAGGTCCTGTAATCATATCTATTGACAATCAAAAAAGCTAGGCCTGAGGTAAAAAACAAAATCATACCCAGCAAAATTATTTATAATTTTGAATGAGAAAAAAAATAGACATTCATTTAACTTGCAGATTTTCAGGACTTTCTATCAACGAAACTTGAATTTAACAGAAAAATTAACATATAAGAGACAATATGAAAGAACAATTTTAAGGAACTTTACATGGACAAACTGTTTAAATGTAGACAAAAGTATATATTTTAATATATGTGTATATATTTATTATATGCTTAAGATTCACATCATTCGTATACAGTATCCAAGCATGTTTATCTGTTCTTGTGGATAGCCAGTTCCACTATATCAACCAGGCTGATATAACTAGATTTATTGTAATATTAGTGGAAGAAGCAGAAGGGTTTGACAAAGGGTTCAGAACTAAGTTCTAATTGAGAAAGTCCAGTTTCCAATGACAAGTTGGCCCTGTACCATAGAGACAAGAAGAGCTGAGGGGTAGAAGGTCTAGATGATCAGTCTTTCTGAGAACTTTAAAAAGCATCATGCCGACTCAACAATTTTGCCCATCCGTGTTAGTCTATGCAAACCAACAGAACGATTCTTGTATTCCCAAGGATGCAGAACTCTTTGGCTAAACAGTGTGGGGCAAGTGGCTATTAACACCATCTTGTACTTGTGCTTCATGACTAGTTATTGAATAAGAAATCTGAATTCTCAGGGCTCCTTAATACTTATGCAGTAATGAGATAGTTTTGTTTTACAACTTTTTTGTATGTTGTGTTCAAATTGGTTTTCAGAGGAATAATTTTGCTGAATTTGAATTAGCAGAAGAGAATAGGGTCATGCCCCTTAAAAGCAAACAAACAAAAAGGCTTTGACAGGAATCTTAATCAATTTTTGAATGCAAAGACTACAGAGCTAGAACGGTCTTCACTATCTGGCAAGTAACTACTGGGAGAGTGGAGGCATAGAAGTTAATGATATACAGGACCATAGCAAAAAAAAAAAAAAAAGACTACATTTGACTGTAAAACTGTAGTGTGGAACTCAAATAGAAATGGGGTTGCTAAACCATACATAACCATACATACTATGGGTGACTTAGAAAACCATATATTAATATAGTTTATTTCTTGTCTCTCCCATTCATGTGTGGATTCTTTGAGGGCAGGGACTGTATTTTTGCCTCATTTCATGTCACCATTGCTTAGCCCAGTGACTGGCACATAGTAGGTTTTTAATATTTGTTCATGGATTGAATGACTTGACACTTCTCCCATCTTCCTTACATAGAGAGGCAGATACCAACACCTATTGCTTTATTTTTAAGTTTCTAAAACCAAGTAAGCAAATGCTTTCCCCTTCCCCCCCCCCGCCCCAATTAAAAACAAGAAGCTAGTTAGAGGTTCACTTGCAGTAGCCTTTTGAATTAGGGATGGGTCATGACCTTGTGAATTCTGAGCACAGCCCTGGGAGCTTTGAACTCTAAGAAGAAATTCAGGGTAATTTTCTAGCTGAGATATGGGGAAATGTCAGAGTTAGATTAAGCAGTGATTGATAATTCTGAAGATTTATTTAAGCTGAGCAAGACACTGATATTTATATGGTTCTAACATATGGTATCTCTTTGTATATCCATCTCTTATAGTGATGTATATTATCAATAAAGAATTATATTTTTATTTAAAAAGTACACCTGAGTAGAAACGTGACCTGTAGCTAGCTTTTCTTGTCTATACCCAAAGGAAATATGAATGTCCTTGATCTATGCACCAAAATTCAATGTTATTGAATTGTAGACCTGACAGTAACAACCTACTTTTTTATAGTACATTACATTTTACAAAGTATCTTCCTAACAAACTGTGCAAGTTAGGGAGTGTCAACATTATTATTCCAATTTTTTTTTGACAGTAGGAATGATTAAATAGCTTACTTAAAGTCACAGAACTAGTAAATGTCAGAGCTAGGATTTACACCAAGATTACCTGATTGGGGAATCTAAGACAATTTCCTTAAGATCATAGGATTTAGAGCTGGGAAAGAAACCTTGAGTTAATATAGTCCAACCCATTCAGATGCAAAGGCAAGATTAAAATATAAGTCCTTTTTGAACTCACTTTACAAATCTAATTGGCAAGTGGCAACCCCAGATTTCATGGTGACAATGGAACTGATTTGAAGCCCAGATCAAATCTGTTCCCAGAGACAAACCAAACATTGCTAGGCTAATTAAGAAAAAGAAGTGACTCAAATTTATAAGAATAAGAGTCATTTCTCTGATTGATAAATGGTCAAAGAATCTGAACAAACATTTTCAAAAGATGAAAGCCAAGTTATTGAGTCATATAAAAAATATTGTTCAAATAACTAATTAGAAAACTTCAAATTAAAATAACCCTGGGTTCTAGTTTACATCCATCTAAGTGTTCAAGATGACAAAAAAGAAAATAACAAATACTGGAGGAATGGGCACAGTGAGACACTGTTAATAGAGCTATGAATTGGTCCAGTCATTTTGGAAAGCTATTTGGAACTATACCTCCAAAGTCACTCAATTATATCTACTTGTTGATCTAATTATATTACTGTTAGAACTATGCCACCAAACAATTCAAAGAATTGGGGAATTCAGAAAAGAGACTCCTTGAACAAAAATATTTATAGCATCTCTTTTTGTAGTGGAAAAAATACCTGAAAACTTAAGGGAATTCCTATCAATCGAGGATTGGCTGAATCAGTTGTGGTATAGGAATATAATGGAATATTACTATATAGAAAGAAATGGAAAAAGCGACAGTTTCAGAAAAACAAGGGAAGACTTCTGCCTCTAGCAGGTAAAGAGTAAAATGAACTGAACCATGAGATTAATTTATACAGTAACATAAATATATCATAAAGACAAACAACTTTGTGGGTTTTTTTTTACTTTTAATAGTATTTTATTTTTCCAATTACGTGTAAAGATAGTTTTCAGCATTCATTTTTGTAAAATCTTGAGTTTCAAAATTTTTCTTCTGCCCTCCCTCATCTCTCCCTCCCAAAGACAGCAAATGATGTGCTGTTACACATGTACAATCATTTTAAACATATTTCCATATTAATTATGTTGTGAAAGAAAAATCAAAATAGGGAAAGGCCAAGAGAAAGAAAAAGCAAACAAAAAAAGATGAAAATAGTATATTTCGATCCACATTCAGTGTTCATAGTTCTCTCTTTGGATGTGGAAAGTATTTTCCATTCCAAGGCTATTGGAATTAAGACAAACCAAATTTGAAAGACTGCCCAATGGAATGGCCTACCATAATTCTAAAGAGCTACAGATGAAAAAGTCTACTTATCTTCTGAAAGAGAAGTGATAAAGTCCAAATGAATAATAGGACATAGATTTTTAAACATGGTTAATAAGGGATTTTCTTTTTGCTTGACTGTTTATTTGTTTCAGAGGGTTGGTAAATTTTGGTTTTGCAGTGAGAGAGAGAAAGTGATAGGGAAAGAAAATATGTGCTTCTTAACTGAAAAAATAAACAAAATAAAATTTAATAGAAGAAAAGAATTATCTCCTAAACTAATTTCGGTTCAAACCATTGTGCCAATGACTAATTCAGAGTAGTAGTAGGATTCAAGGCTTAGAGATGAGTTGTTATTGAACTGACAACATTTAATCCTCTGTCAATTCACACATTGGATAGCTGCCCCAAGTCCCATTTTCCTGATTTCATTATTTCAGCATGCCTGGACAAAAGGTTAGCTGTTGTACTACGTATATCTGGCTTACTCTTCCTTTTAGCCCTCTGCTTGCAATTTTCCTTACTAGAAACACTAATTTATAAATGCTTTCCCCTTTATCTTTTATTATGTGGTAGAAAAGAGGGGGACAAGGGTAAAGTGAATGGAAAGTCAGAAATTTCTAGTTCTTGTCCAGGTGTGGATTTACAAAGATTAGTGCTGAGGTTCCTTCCAATTCTGTTTCTCTGATTATGTGAAATCTGAATAAAAGAAATGGCTAATATCTCTCCCACTGCATTATCTATATTTTAAATCCAGTGGTGAAGATGTGTGCCAGAGACTGGGGTGGGGTGGAGGGATAAGGAGATGTGGGGGAGCGTTAGGAGGTGGATACATTCCAAGACCTATTGGCCCTACCAGTGGGTTAATCATTTAGTATACACAGATGATTTAATATTAATACGGTCAGGGTTCCTAGAAAAAAAATACCAACACTGTTTATCACTCTGTCTTATTGGTAGAAAAACAAAGAAACCAAAGCACAGATGGCAAGATTGGGCAGGGGGGCTAGAGGGAGAGACAGAGACAGAAAGGAAATACAAGAGCAGAGATGGAAACCAGGACACTCTTTTCTGCTTTGCAAAAATATATTTTTTTTCCTTTTTCTTATTCAGTGATATCTTTCTTTTATTTTTAAAAACAAAAGTATTTGCCTTCGTCACATTAATCATGTGTAACTATCTTGGCTGGCCAAGTGTATTTTCTGTGTCACTAATTTAGAACAGTTTCTCTTTGTATGGGATTAGGGCTCAGGGTCTTAGTTGATATCTGGAACGCGTGTCAGTTATGGTAAAGGCACAGCATGTCTCTGCTTCACTGTGTGTCTGGAATGTCAAACATGAGTTTTAAAGATTATATGCCCATTGGTAAGAGATTAAAATGGGAAATTAAAATAAGAATTACCATTGATGGCATTTTTCATCTATTTCATTTTATATCCTTATGATTTCAGCTGCAACTAATTGCTCTCTCTCTCTCTCTCTCTCTCTCTCTCTCTCTCTCTCTCTTTCTCTCTCTCTCTCTGCTAATTGTTGATTGCTTAGTCAAGACTACCATGTTTGATCATTTCCAAACACTGTAAAGACTTAACTGCTGGTGGTTTTTCTTCTGGAAAGATCAATTGCTTATCATGAACTCTTGGATGCCTCAAAGTTGATGTAATTCTACTCTTCCCTTCACATGGTGGTAAACTGAGGTCTACAAAAAGGAAGTGGTTTTCTGGAGATCAAAAGAGAAGTAACCAAAACCCAACTTTCCTAAATTTCAAGATCAAAGATCAGTGCGTGACACCATTAGACAACATTCATTAGAAATTCATTCTTCTCATTTGAGATATTATTTTCAGGATTCTACTCTTCATTAAAATGCAAATATCTCTATATGATATATTCAGCCCTTAAATAAATACTTAGTAAATAACATTAAATTATAACTAATATCATTTAAGAATACCTTACTATGAACTGAGAACTAAATGTTTTCCAAACATCTATTAAGAGCAGGGTCATTACCAATATTAAAATTAGGTATAATAGAAAGAACACTGACTTTGGAGTCAAGGAATCTTGCCTTTTACATTTACAACTTGAATGATTTGGAACACATCATTTAACTTCCAGGGGCCTCAGTTTTTTTTTTTTTTCATCTAAAAATTGAAGATGTTGGATAAAATGGACTTTAAGTTCCCTCTGAGTTCTACATCAACGATTCTTTGAAAATCATTTTTAAGGACTTGCACATAACCATAGCCCATTTACATGCTTTACTGATCACCCTTTAAGGTTATTTACACAGAATTCATCTCTAATAAACATATCACCTAATTCAACATTTTGTTGTAATTGTTCAGTCATGTCCAACTTTTTGTGATTTCATTTGAAGATTAAAAACAGGTAGGGGCATCAGCCTCTGCTACCATCTTGTATTTCTGTCTTTATTATTCATACCTGCTAGCAACAAAAGCCCTGATATTCTATATATCAATTTGACTAACAGAAATCTTACTGGTCCTCCTACACTTCTACAGATGTGTGACCCCATTGGTCCTTCTACTAATAAGAGTTGTAATTCCTCCACATCTTTTAATCCTATGTCTGATTCTTTCATGTCTTCCTGTCTATATTCCTTTGGCTTCCAAAAATGTGTAGCAATATCAGTCTTTCATAAAAAAATGTTTTATGTTCACACACACATTTGGAGAATATATAATACAGTATTCAAAACAATCAACTTTAAATTTAGTTGTTCAATATTCTAAAAGACTATAATTATTTTTTATTTATTTTATTTTTAGAAAAAATAGTTATAGGCTTTTATTATATCATACTTATCCAAATGAATGATGGTAAGAAATATAATAGATGTCATGTTATTTTATATAAACAAAGATTGACTTTGCATATGCACACAATACAGTCAGTCCATAAGTTCTCTTTCCGTGAGTTTAAACCAACTGGTGGTGATGGTGGAAGGGCAAAATTCAACTTTCACCAACTTAAATTTTACCTCAGTTGGGCATACCATGTTAAATAATCACAGTTCTACCTTCATTCAGTTGGGTTTTTTTGTGATTTTTTTTTCTGTGATAGCCTCTTTTTTGCCTATTTTGAATAGAACTTTGTTTCTTGCAACAAGAAGACAGATATGGGAGTGAGACTCCAACACATTCAATAATTTTGAACATTGCCTCATCCCTTCCCCTACCTCAGTATTTAGTCTGTCTGCATGGGTGGGGGGTGATTTCCCAAAGTTTATAGAACTTTCCCATAGAGGATTCATTCTGCCTTATGGAGAACTCCTTTTGGTCCTCAGAATATCTTGAAGGTAATAATGAGGCACTTCATTCTTTGTCTCATCCTCATTACTTGAAGAATATGATTCCGTTTTAGAATATAAACACTTTGAGAATAAGGCCTTTTTTTATTTTATATCTGTATCCTCAGTGCTTAGCACAATTCTGGCACACAGTTGCCATTTAATAAATGCTTGTGAATTGCTAGATTTTATAGTAACGCATATCCTTGATCATATTTTTAATAATCATAATAATAATAATTAAATTTATTTTGCACTTTTAGGTTTAAAGAATATTTATAGACATTATATGTATGGATGTATATGCATATATACACACATATATCTAATCCTCATAAGGATCCCATGAGTTGATAGTATCATCACCCACACTTTAGTGATGAGAAATCTGATGTCTAGGGAAGTTAGATGACATTTCCATATCTCTTATGCTAATAAGTGTCCATGTCAGAATTTGAACTCAGATTTCCTAACTTCAGTTTGAGCACTTAATCCTCTACACCATTTAGCTGCTTTTTATGCAACTTATCCTTGTCATTGACATTTTTCAGCCTGATTAAAACCAGAGTGCCCTTTTCCATTGCCTTTTAGGTTAATAGCAATTTTGGTTCTTTTGAGAATATAATGTTCCAAGATAGCATTACCAGCAGAACATCGAGGCTAAAGACATATACCAAACATTTTCATTTCTTTGGAAACATTGAATAATCTCCCCCATAAAGGGCAGACTCATCTTCTCCTATATCCCACTGGGCCAGACCCTTGTTTATCTGTATTGCCTGTCTAGGAGAGAAATACACAGAGAGACAAAGAGACAAATGGACAAATAGACAGGAAATGGATAGACATAGATCATTGATAGAGAGATAGAAAGGTAGATAGAGGACAGGTAGATATACAGATGTATAGACAAACAGACAGACAGGTAGATAGATGAATGGACAGATATATAGACAGACAGACAGATAGGTAGATGATAGAAAGATAGATAGATAGATGATAGACATAAATACAAACTGATGATCTAAATTAATATGCTAATTAATTACTTTAAGCCACAGTGCCTTGCATGTAGTAAATCTTTAATAAATGTATGTTGATTAATTGAGCTCACCAAATTAAATGAAATAAAAAATGTTGGCTGCAGAATTCATTAAAATACTTTTTTGTGGTATGATGAAAATCAGATTTGAAAATGTGGTAAGTGAAATCAGTACCTTTATCCCCATGAGTTGTAGAATTTAGCTTAGAAGACATGAGATTTAAGGAACTCGGTAAATGACTAAATGGAGAGTGCTTGTGAAGTTGAAAAGGGGGCTCTTTGAATATTAACAAGGAATAGTTCCTTAATTATGCAGAGGAAGATTTGTTAATGGTGGGATTTCAGGCATGGTATGCCCCACATGCTAGTCTATAGATTAATGCCTATTTTGCCTCTGAATGCTTCACCTGGCAGAGTAACCCAGCATGCCTCTTTCTGGCAGTATGTGTGGGGCCAACTCCTTCTTTTACAAGCAAGGTCAATGCTAGGAATGGTGAGAACAACACGGGCATGTCTTCCTGGCACCACCTGCTCTCTCCAGCCCATAAAATATTTAATAATACACGAATGATTTAGCAGGCTTGCTAGCCAGGATCCCCAAGTAAATCATTCCTCTTTCCCACTGTGGGGGCTGTCTAAAATCTCCCGAAGGTAGCTTAAAACTACCAGTGTCAGGAATAGCTGTGGCAGCAGTATAGTTGTGATCTCAACATTGCATTTCAAACTGTGGTGATTGTTGGAAAGGATGGTGTTTCCAGTTAATGACTGTAATCTAACTATTCAACTTATGGATCACTACTCTTTTTTATTAAATAAAATTTAAACATCTATGAAAGAACCTAGAGAGGTGGAGGACTAGGGATGTGGAATGTTGCATATCCTGTCAAATGAAATATTTTTAAATTTGATTTTATGTGTTTTTCTGTTTCAAGGGATGATTCAAAGACAAAGAAACAGTGAACATATATTATGAACTGACTATGCTTTAAAAACAAAGTTATCAATAAAGCTTTAAAAAAAAAATCTGTGCAAGGTGGTTTCCCAGGAAAGAAAATAGACAGCAATTTTATTATTTGATTCTTCTACTAGTCAAACCTTCTGAAGAGTGAGATGTACACAAATGTGGGACATCCATAGCAAAACTGGTATGGCAACAGCTGGACAGTGTGTGTCTGATTGGTGTGGACCGTGTCCTAACTAATAAATGTCAGCTTGACGTGAATTCTTTGGTAAAACATAGCCTATATAGAGCCAAGAGGGAAAACAAAATCTTTTCTCAATGAAATGGAATCCCAAAGCCTCAATAAAAGATTCTACCTGGAAATAATGATTTATTACCTCTCACTCAAGAGGATGATGTATGCAATTTACCCAGTGATAACCATATCATAGAAGCTGTTGCTCATTTAGAAGAATGCAAACACGTGTGTGTGCTCACACATGCATACAGCATCTAACTACAGATTCACAAGGAGTTTGTTAAAACTCAAGTCCAAACTCACAGTTTTGTCCCTGAAATGAAACTAGAAAAATTAGATATTTTCTTAAATTTCTCTTCCTTCATCACAATACAAAATTCATTTTATTCACAGTCAGATTTAACAGAATAGGTATATAAATCAAAGGTCACTTTAGATTCAAGATCGTAAGTGCTTTCCTAGAATATAAATGGTGTCATTACAGTAAAAAGAGGCCAAGAGTCAACGTATAAATGCCTCATATAAATGCCTTATATGAACTCAGACCAGTGGTATGCTGGAGCCAGCACAAAATGACTTGTGAGAGCTGATTGTTAAATTTTCATTATGAGCATTTATACCATTGAAATTGTCAAATGCTACAAACCAGGACTTGATTTGTTATTTATTCATTAAACAATTATTAATTGTCTAGACTTAATAAAGTGATGTATAAAATGTTTAAAATGCCAATTAAATTGATAAATGTATTGCATATACATTTTTTTTTGGAGAATGGGTTACCAAAATACCTCTGGCTCAGAACATATGTAATTGGCAACAAGTTAAAATAGAGAGTGAACCAGATTCAAAATCAGAATACCTGGGTCAAAGTTCCCAGCCTGATATTGATATCTTTATGGTCTCAAGCAAATCACTTTGCATCTCTGGGCCTAAATTTCTCCATCTGTAAAATAAAGAGATTGGCTCTCCATAATCTATTTCTAATGTCTCTTCCAGATCTCAAAGTTGGTCTTTCATTTCTTTGTATTTTAATTGGTTTTAAGCTCTGAAACAATTATTTCTTTTATATAATTATGGTCAATGTTTAATATAGAAGGAATAATTATATACTTTTATAACAGAATTATTAAAGTCAGTGCTTAAGGTGGGAAGAACTTTAGAGATAACTAAAATAACTCTTTCAATTTCTTTTCAAAAGAGGAAACCAGTCCAGAGATGAGTTCACCCAACACTATAGTCATTAGACACAGACTGAAATCTAGGTCTCTTGATTCCTAGTACAGTTTATTTTTTTCCTATTGTGCCTCTTGTAAAGTATTTAAACAAAACCAAAGCTCCCATTTTCAACGAAAGTATAGTCAGCCAATCACTAGGCAAGCATTTATTAACACATTTTATATGCCAGGCTAAGTTGCTGTGCTAAATTCTAGAAACAAAAAGGATACACTAAGGAATAAAAGATGAAGATGGAGGTGAAATTAACTATTTTAAATAATAACAGCTTAGTTAAAATCTTAACTTTCCTAGGTAGAAAACATCAAGACTCTTCTTTATTATACACCAACTAACAGACTCGAGTGATTACAATTCCTCATGTTTGTCATCCATAAATCAATATCCACCTTTCTTTCCTTCTCTGTCCAGATCTCCGCAATAAACCCAATTCATCCATTCCTTAGACAAATGAGCTTTTTTGGACACTGAAACAGATGGTCACATAACAATTGAACAAATCGTTATGTGATCAGTCCTACTTTAGTAGCAAAGGTGGCTGAACTCATTAGGACAGGATAAGCTTGATGCTAATGTCTTAGCTGTCATTGTCACTAAATTGGATTGACAGGGGAGTGATCCACTTGATGGCTCAGTAATCAGCTGTTTCTGCAGTTGACAAAAATTCATCAACTAAGGAAAGGTCACATCAATTGCATTGTATAAGCATGTTCCATACTATTATTACTTCTTAAGAGATCTTCAGTGGGCTGTGTTGATACATACAAAGTGAATTCAATACTTGACTGTATAGATGTGTGGAGAGGGAAGATGTCCTGCCTAATATGATTAATTGGTTATATAAAAGCATTACTTAATTTAATCGAATCGAATCAAAACAACATTTACCACTCATCAACAATAAGCAAGGCATTGTACTAGGTCCTGCTGACAAAAAATAAATAAATAAATAAAAACAATCCTGGCCTCAAGAAGCTTATAATCTATTGAAAGGACTACAACACGTATACAAATTTACATGAAAGTCTGAGGAGAGAGGTAAACTAGGAAGATGAAAAAAGGTTATGAGGACAGGAAGTTATTTCCAAAAGAATATTATCTGTACCTTTGGCATAAACAAAACAGGTTAAAGTCAACAGATACTCAGGGGAGTTAATACCACTGAGTAGTAGCTTGAATTTTCTCTGTCAATTGAATGCTAATTAATGTAGACAAGAGATTTTTCTTAAAGGCTAGTTTAAACACAAATTCTTTATTACTCAACCCATGTAGTAGAGAGAATAGGAGCACAAAGCTCTAATCCCCACATATATATTGCAGAAAAATATAAAACAAGGAAGCATCAAGCCAAATATTTATTAAGAAACAGAAAAAATACATAAGATGGCAGAGTAAGCAGTAAATCACTGTAATTCTTCCATATTCACCAAAAATAGCATCCCAAAACAAATCCTAAAATAGCAGAACCAGCAAAAAGACTGAGTGAAATAACTTTTAGCCCAAGAAACTTGGAAAATCATCAAGAAAAGTCTGTCTTTCTCAGGTAAAAGAGGAGTTTCATTCAGAATAGGAAGCATTCTAGCAAGCCAGCAGCAAATCCTACCTTTAAAAACCAGCAGGAGATCCTCAGCCTTAGTGTAGTGAAGCAGACAAAAGCCATCACTAGGACCTTCACCTCATATGTGCCTCAGCATAGCCAGAGGAACCAGGAGACTCCCATTTCTGAGAACTACCAAGTGCTTCATCACAGACTCAGGAACAGACATCCTTTAGTGGTCAAATCTCCAAGAATTCCAGCACATGGAGGGAAATCAGGAAGCCTCTGGATGTTAAATATATACTTCAACATAGCTCCAGGGAAACAGAAAAACATTCCACCAGCTTCAGTCCATGCCAGACACCACAACTAGGACCCCAGCTCAGCAGTAGATAAGATGCCAGACCCCCAAGATTTTCAGCAGCATCAGCTACCCAACCACCATATCTCCTCAGGGCAGCACCCAGACTCTGAGGTTCCCCATGAACCCCAGCCCAACATCAGTGCAGCACTATGTAAACAGGTAGGGCCTGAAGTCACTGGCACAAGAATCCGAGACAATATCCTTTCTACCCCAAGAGCAGAGCTCAAATTTAAAAAAAAAAAAAGAAAAGAGGTCCAAAAACAGATGGGCAAAAAACAAAAGCAACAATAACAAAAAGAATCTGACCATTAGGAGTTATTATGATAACAGGAAAGACCAAGACACAAACTCAGAAGAGGACAAGAAAACCCCATAGAAAAATAGGAAGTGGTCTCAAACCCAGAAAGAATTCATGAAAGAGTTCAAAAAGTAACTTAAAAGTCGTGTAAGAAAAGTAGGGAAAAAAAGATTGGGAAAAGAAATGACAGTGATGCAAGAAAATAATCAAAAAAGAGTCAACTTGAAAAATTGCTTAAAAAGTAGAATTGGGGACCCAAAATGGCGGAGACAACACACGTTTCTCTCTGCCCTTCTCTACAACCCTCACGCTAATTATGAAATCTAGCCTTTGAATTAGCTCTGGACCAGCAGAACCCACAAATGGTGTGAGTATAACAAATTATAAGCAGAAGATAAATTCAAAGATCACCAGAAAAGGTCTGTTTCAATTGGAAACAGGAGGGAGGCAGTCAGTGCAAGCAGCTGAGTAGAAACACCAGCACAGACAGAACGGAGTCCCCGGGTAGTGCGGACTCTGTGTGTCAGAGAATCTAGGGGGAGGAATCTATATCAGTGTTGGTCACTCTGCCCTGGTTAAGCTAGTAGATCAACAGATAAATTATAAAACATCCAACACAAACACAAAAGATTAATAGTGCCAGAATTAAAAATGCCAGACTCTCACAGGACCTAGCCATCCCCACCCAACATCAGTAGTGAATCAGCACTGACCCAGCGCAGCTGTGACCACTTGAAAAACATCACCTGCCCTAAAGGCAAAAAAAAAAAAGGAAAAAGGTAAATTGTACTCTGATGATACACAGCTTCTATAGTAAAAGAGAAGAACAGATTTCAAACCCTGAGGAGACCAAAGGATATTGTCTCCAGATGAAGCCCCAAAAGGCAATATAACCTGGTCTCACACAAGGCTCTATTAGAAGAAATTTTTAAAAGGATCTTAAAAGAGAAGAAGAAAAATGAGGAAAGGAAATGAAAAATTTGCAAGAGGGTTTGGAAAAAGCAACAAAAACTATCTGAAGAACATTCACTACAAAATAAACTTAGTCAAATGGAAAAAGCATATAACTCATTAAAAGATAGATTTGATAAAATGGACAAAGAAAGCAACTCCAAGAAAAACAGAATTTGTGAAACAGAAAAAGAAAATAACTCCTTAAAAAACAGAATTTGTGAAATGGAAAAAAAATTCCATAGAACAAAACAATTCTTTTAAAAATTCAATTGAACAAATATAAAAAGAAGTAAATAAAAAAAGTAATTCACTAAAATTCAGAATTGAACAAATGGAAATGAATTACTCAATGAGACCAAAAGAATCAAGCAAACCCCTCCCCACCCCAAAAAAAGAAAAAAATGTAACATACCTAATTGGGAAAACAATCAACCTGGAAAACAGATCTAGGAAAGACAATCTAAGGATTATTGGACTCCCTGAAATACATGATGAAAAAAAGAGCCTAAACACTATCTTTCAGGAATCAGAAGGTAAAATGAACATTGAAAGAATTCACCAAAAGCCTCCTGAAAGGGCAAAATTCAATTCAAAATTAAAACCCCAAGAAATATTGTAGCTAAATTTTAAAACTATCAGACCAAGGAAAAAATATTACAAGCAGCCAGAAAGAAACAATTCAAATACTGAGGAGCCATAATAAGGATTATTCAGGACCTAGCAGCTTCCACGTCAAAGGATCAAAGGGCCTGGAATCTGATATTCTGAAAAGGTGAAGGAACTTGGAATGTACCCAAAAATAAGTTACCCTGTTAAACTGAGCATTTTCTTTCAGGGAAAAAGATGGAAACTCAATGAAACTGGTGAATTCCATTTATTTTTGATGAAAAGACCAGAACTAAACAAAAAATTTGACTTCCAAATATAGAACTCAAGAGAAGCATAAAAAGGTAAAAAGGAAAAAAATTTTGAGAACTGTAGTTCTGTTATGAGTATACATTGAAAGAAAATAATCTAATTTTACTCTTATAATATAAAAAATAAATTAGAGATGGAAAGGGGATTTTAGTAGAAAAAGGGGGAAAGTAGAGGTAAAATGAGGGAAATTATATCTCAGGAAGAGGCAAACAAAACTTATTATAATTAAGGGAAAGAAGAGAGGGTGACAAATATTGTGTGAATCTTATTCTCATCAGATTTGGCCTAAAGAAAGAATATTACATATATTTGGTTTCACTGAGAAACTCTCTCATAGAAAAGTGGGAGGGGTAAGGGGAAG
The DNA here is from genome assembly GCF_902635505.1 of Sarcophilus harrisii. NCBI lineage: Eukaryota > Metazoa > Chordata > Mammalia > Dasyuromorphia > Dasyuridae > Sarcophilus > Sarcophilus harrisii. The sequence goes on from NC_045426.1 coordinate 105,109,073, forward strand.
ATAAATAGAAGCAAAAAAGAGAAATCATAGGGGAAAGGTATAAGAAAGTGGGAGGGTCTCTAACAGGGAAGGACTGCTTGAGGCAAGTAGTGCTCATAAGTAAAAAACTGGGGAGGAGGGAAAGGGGAAAAGGAAAGAGAAAAGTATAATTTAGGATTAATAAAATGGCAGGAAATACAAAATTATTAGTTTTAACTGTAAATGGGAATGGGATAAACTCTCCCATAAAATGTAAGTGGATAGCAAACTGGGTTAAAAGCCAGAATCCTACAATATGTTGTTTACAAAAAACATATTTAAAGCAGAGCTATACATATAGAGTAAAGGTAAAAGGCTGAAGCAAAATTTATTATGTTTCAGGTAAAGTAAAATAAACAGGGGTAGCCATCTTGATCTCAGATTAAGCAAAAGCAAAAATTGATCTAATTAAAAGAGATAAGGAAGGAAACTATATCTTGCTAAAGGGTACCATAGATAATGAAGCAATATCAATATTAAACATATATGTACCACTTGGTCCAAGATAATGACAATAATGAGACAACATACTAAAATTTGTGGGATACAGCGAAAGCGGCAATAAGGGGAAATTTTATATTTCTAGATGGTTACTTGCATAAAATAGAGAAAGAAAAAAATCAATAAATTGGGCTTGCAATTTTAAAAAGCTAGAAAAAGAACAAATTAAAATCCTCAATCAAATACCAAACTTGAAATTCCAAAAATAAAAGGATAGATCAATAAAATTGAAACTAAAAAATCTATTGAATTAATAAATAAAATTAAGAGTTGGTTTTATGAAAAAAAAACTCAACAAAATAGATAAACCTGTGGTAAATTTGATTATAAAAAGGAAAGAGGAAAATCAAATTGTTAGGCTCAAAAATGAAAAGGGAGAACTATCCACCGATGAAGAGGAAACTAGGGCAGTTGTCAGGAATTACTTTGCCCAACATTATGCCAATAAATTTTACAACTTAAATGAAATGGAGGAATACCTGCAACAATATAGATTGCCCAGATTAATAGAAGAGAGGGAAAAAATTACTTAAATAGTCCCATTTTAGAAAAAGAAATAGAACAAGCTATTAATCAACTCCTTAAGAAAAAATCCCCAGAACCAGATGGATTTACATGTGAATTCTACCAAACATTTAAAGATCAATTAACTCCAATACTATATAAACTATTTGAAAAAATAGGGAATGAAGGACTCTTGCCAAATTTCTTTTATTACACAGACATGGTACTGATACCTAAACCAGGTAGGATGAAAATAGAGAAAGAAAACCAATCCCCCTAATGAATATTGATGCAAAAATCTTAGATAACATATTAGCAAAGAGATTATAGATAATCATCCCGAGGATAATACATCATGACCAAGTGGGATTTATATCAGTAATGCAGGGTTGAGTTCAATATTAGGAAAACTATTAGCATAACTAACTATATCAATAACCAAATTAACACAAACTACATGATTATCTCAATAGATACAGAAAAAGCATTTGATAAAATCCAATACCTATTCCTATTAAAAACACTAGAGAGTATAGAAATAAATGGACTTTTCCTTAATATAGTCAGTAGCCTCCATTTAAAACCATCAGCAAGCATCATATGTAATGTAATAAACTAGAACCATTCCCAATAAGATCAGAGGTGAAACAAGGTTACCCACTATCCAATTACTATTCAATATTGTATTAGAAATGCTAGCCTTGGCAAGGAGAAGAAAAAGAGATTAAAGGAATTAGAGTAAGTAATGAAGAAACCAAATTATCACTCTTTGCAGATAATATGATGGTATACTTAGAGAACCCCAGAGAATCAACTAAAAAGCTATTAGAAATAATTCACAACTTTAGCAAAGTTGCAGGATACAAAATAAATCCACATAAATCATCAGAGTTTTTATATATCATTAACAAAATCCAACAGTAAGAGATACAAAAAGAAATTACATTTAAAATAACTGTTGATAATATAAAATATGTGGGAATTTATCTACCAAAGGAAAGTCAGGAACTATATAAGCAAAACTACAAAACACTTTCTACACAAATAAAATCAGATCTAAGCAATTGGAAAAATATGACGTGCCCATGGATAGGTTGAGCGAATATAATAAACAAGGCAATACTTCCTAAACTAATGTATTTACTTAATGCTATGCCAATCAAACTCCCAGGAAACTATTTTACTGAACTAGAAAAAAATAACAACAAAATTCATCTGGAAATACAAAAGGGTAAGAATCTCAAAACAATTAATGAAGAGAAAAGCAAATGAAGGTGGCCTAGTTGCACTAGATCTAAAACTATATTATAAAGCAATGGTCATCAAAACCATTTGGTACTGACTAAGAAATAGAGAAGTTGATCAGTGGAATAGGTTAGGTTCACAGAACAAAATAACCAATGACCATAACAATCTAGTATTTGACATACCCAAAGGTCCCCAGCTTTTGGGATAAGAATTCACTATTTGGCAAAAACTGATGGGAAAACTGGAAACTAGTATGTCAGAAAGTAGGCATAGACCCATACTTAACACCATATACCAAGATAAGGTCAAAATGGGTTCATGATCTAGACATAAAGAATGATATTATAAACAAATTACAAGAACATAGGATAGTTTACCTCTCAGATTTGTGGAAGAGGAAGGAATTTATGACCAAAGAAGAACTAGAAACCATTATTGATCATAAAATAGATCATTTTGATTATATTAAGTTAAAAAGATTTTGTACAAACAAAACTAATGCAGACAAGATTGGAAACATTTTTACATCCAAACAATCTGATAAAGGCCTCATTTCTAAAATATATAGAGAACTGACTCAAATTTATAATAGTTCAAACCATTCTCCAATTGATAAATGATCAAAGGATATGAACAGACAATTTTCAGATGAAAAAATTGAAACTATTTCTAGCCACATGAAAAGGTGCTTCAAATCACTATTGATCAGAGAAATGCAAATTAAGACAACTCTGAGATGCCAGATTGGCACACACCTCTCAGATTTGGCTAAGATGGCAGGAAGAGATAGTGACAAAGTTGAGGAAGAAGTGGGAAAACTGGGACACTGATACATTGTTGGTAGAACTGTAAAAAGATCCAACCATTCTGGAACTATGCTCAAAAAGTTATCAAACTGTGCACAGCCTTTAATCCAGCAGTGTTTCTACTAAGCTTATATCCCAAAGAGATCTTAAAGGAGAGAAAGGGACCCACATATGCAAAAATGTTTGTGGCAGCCCTTTTTGTAGTGGCAAGAAACTGGAAACTGAATGGATGCTCATCATTTGGAGAATTGCTGAATAAATTATGATATATGAATGCTATGGAACATTATTGATCTGTAAGGAACGATCAGCAGGATGATTTCAGAGAGACTTGGAGAGACCTACATGAACTGATGCTAAGTGAAATGAGCTGAACCAGGAGATCATGATACATGGCAACAAGACCATACAATAATCAGTTCTTATGGACATGGCTCTCTTCAACATTGAGATGATTCAAATCAGTTCCACTTGTGCAGTGATGAAGAGAGCTATCTACACCCAGAGAGAGAACCATGGGAACAGAGTGTGGAACATAACATAGCATTCTCACTCTCTCTTTTGTTATTTGCTTGCATTTTGTTTTCTTTCTCAGTTTTCTTTTTCTTCCTTCTTGATCTGATTTTTCTTGTGCAACAAGAAACTGTATAAATATGTATACATATATTGGATCTAGCATATATTTCAACATATTTAACATGTATTGGACTACTTGCCAGCTAGGGGAGGGGATGGGGGGGCAAGAGGGGATGGAGGGGCAGGAGGGGAAAATATGAAACAAAAGGTTATGCAAGGGTCAATGTTGGAAAAATTACTCATGCATATGCTTTGTAAATAAAAAGCTTTAATAATAAAAAAAATTTTTAAGTAAAATTGGCCAAATGGAAAAGGAAATACAAAAATACACAGAAGAAAACAACTCCTTATAAAAGCACAATTGGCCAAAAAGAAAAGAAAGTATCAAAACTAATTGAGGAAAATAACACTTTAAAAGCTAGAATTGGGTAAATGGAAATTAATGACATATCAAGAATCAAACAAATTAAAAAAAAAGAAAACTAGAAGAAAATATAAAATACTTCCTGGGAAAAACAACTGACCTAGAAAATAGATCCAGGAGAAACAATGTCAAAAGGAAACCCATAAAGAAAAGGAGGACCTGAACAGAATCTTTCAAAAAATTATCAAAGAAAAAATTGTCCTGATATATTGGAACCAGAGGGCAAAATGGGCATTGAAAAAAAAACACAAATAACTTCAAGAGATGCCAAGATAAAAATTCTAAGGAACATTATAGCCAAAAGGATAAATATTGCAAGTGGTCAGAAAGAAACAATTCAAAAATTGGGGAGTCATAATGAGGATTACACAGGATTTAATACCTGCAACATTAAAGGATCAGAGATTATGGAGCGTGATATTCCAGAAGGCAAAGGAGCCAGGATTTCAACCAAGAATCACTTAACTGGAAAAGTTAAACATAATATTCTGAGGGGAAAATCGTCATTCAATGAAATAGAAGGATTTCAAGCTTTCATAAAGAAGACCAGAATTGAACAAAAAATTTTATTTCCAATATCAAGACCTAAGAGAAACCTAAAAAGGGAAAAGGAGTCAGTGGAACTGAACTTACAGTACATGAGAAGATGATAATTATAATTCTTAAAAATTATATCATTGATAGTACAGATAGAAGCAATATATATAGACAAAGGGTATGGGTATAAGATGAATTTAAGGGAATGACATAAATAATTAAGGGATGAGAAAGAGGAGTACACTGGATGCAGAAGGAAGGTAGAGGTATAATGGGGCAATTTATTTCACAAGAAGAGGCTCAAAAGACATTACAAAGGGAAGATAGGAGGGTGGGCAGGTGGGCAATGGTTATTCCTTGAACTTTGCTCTCATCACTATCAGCTCAAAAGAAAATGATATGTATTGGTCATCCTGCCATCTAGGGGAGGGGGTGGGAGGAAGGAGAGGAAAAAATTGGAACAAAAGGTTTGGCAATTGTCAATGCTGTAAAATTACCATGCATATAACTTATAAATAAAAAGCTATTAAAAATTTTTTAAAAAAGAAAAAAGAAAATTATATATACTATCAGTTTAATATAGAAATCTATCTCACCTAGCAGGAAAGTAGAAGGGGAGAAAATTAAGTAAAAGCAGGGAGGAGTAAGAAGGGGAGGACTGACAGAGAAGAAGGCAGACCAGAGGAGGTGGTAGCAGACAGAAGCAAAATACTGTTGATGAGAGAAAAGGGTGAAAGGTGAGAGAAGATAAATAGGAGGAAAAATAGGATGAAAGGAAATACATAATTAATCATCATAATTATCAATAAGAAAGGATGAAATCTCCCATAAAAATGGATAACAGAGTGACTCAAAGGCCAGAATCCTGCAGTTTTTGCTTATAAGAAATATACTTGAAGGAGAAGGACACACACAGTGTAAAGATAACGAGTTGGAACAGAATCTATTATGCTTCAGTTAAAGTAAAAAAAAAAAAAAAAAGCAAGTTTAACAATCCTAATCTCAGACAAAATAAAAACAAAAATATATCTAATTGAAAGAGATAAAGAAGGAAACTACAAGTTGCTATACCACTTAGTGTGCGTGTGTGTGCACACACACTCACTAAGTGGTATAGCATTCAAATTCTTAAAGGAGAAGTTAGATGAGTTACAGGTTCATGACTCAAGCTGTGGTAGATGGAATGCTATTGTGCAATAAGAAATGATAAAATGAAACAATTTCAGAAAAACTTGGAAAGATTTGTATGAACTGATAAAAAGTGAAATGAGCACAACCAGAATAACATTGTACACATTGTACTCAGCAACATTGTATGAGGATCAACTATGAATAATTCAGCTCTTCTCAGCAATATAATGATCCAAGACAAGTACCAAGGACTCATGAATAAAAATTCTATCAACATCCAGGGAAAGAACTGATAGAAGCTAAATTGAAGTATATTTTTCACCTATTTTAGTCTTTTCATGTTTATTTTTCATCTTTTCTTCTTTTCTGATATGGCTAATATGGTAATATGCTTTACAATAGCATATTCATAATCTATATCAAATTGTCTATAATTTTAGGAAAAGAGGAGGATAAGGAGAGAAAATTTGTAGCTGAAAATCTTGTAAAAATGAATACTAAAAGTTGTCATGACATGTAACTGGGGGGAAAATACAATACTATTTTAAAAATAGAAACAGAAAAACTATAGTATGCTTTCATCCTGCTTAGGTTAACAAAAGAGAACACTTAGAAGCCTACACAGGATAACTAGGTGATGCAGTGGATAGATTTCTGGGCTTAAAATTGGGAAGACTCATTTTCCAGAGTTCAAAGCTGACCTCAGACACTTACTAGTTGTCTGATCTTAGTTAAGTCACTTAATCTGATTACCACAGTTTCCTCAGCTATAAAATGAGCTGGAGAAAGAAATAGAAAACACTCCAGTATCTATGCCAAGAAAACTCCAAGTTAGATCATGAAGAGATAGACAAAACAGAAAATTACTGAACAATAGTAACAGAAGTTTATAGGCATTAATGAGCAAACCTAGTGAGAAGAGCCAGGGTGAAAAAAAATACAACATAGAAAGTCCTTCCAGTTCAGATATCCTCAAATACTGCAGCTAGGAAAGCCCAAAGGATTGGAAAACTAAGAAAATAGTATTCCAGTAAGGATGCCTAAGGCATTTGAGCATTCAAGAATCTCTTACATCCAAACCAACATGGGAAAAGGAACCAACAAATGACTTATTGAGATGGCAGTGATAAATCCATATACCTTCTGGGCCTTGGAAATTTATGGCAAGCTAAGTTCAGGATCCAAGAGAATAGAGATTGTCTATTTTTATGTTATTTTTACTTTGATCTATCAATTATTCTAGATTAAGTTATTTTAGCCTAAAATCAATTTTAACCATTTCTTTAAAAACCTTTTATTGAATATACTTTTATTGTGCTGTAACCAATAAAAAATATATTTAATATATGCTTTTCTTAATTTGTTTATGAGGGTTTCATTCTTTAATTCATGGATAATATTCATAAAGATATTAGGTACAAGGCAGAAATGTGTGTATAGATATATATATAGATAAAACATATGTATATATATTTCTATACCAATTCAATAATCACTAGAGTTCTATTATATTTAATTTTTCTCAAATTATGTTTAAGTCCTTAACTTCTTTCCTATTTGTATTCTGTTTGATTTGTCTAAATCTGAAGGAGATACATTGATACTGAATTATTATAGGTTTATTATTTATTTCGTCATTTAATTTTCTTAGATATTTAGAAATTATGTCATTCTATGTGGGTATACATATATATGTAAATTTACATATATATATATTATAAAATAGTTCTGTAATCATCAAAAACTATTTACTGGCTAAAAAAAAAAAAAGAGAAAAGATGATTAGTGGCACAAATTAGCTACACAATAGAGAAGAAAAAAAAACATAGCAGGATAATGCTTGATAAAACCAGACACTACTCAACAAAAGTTGCTAGGAAAACTAGAACCAAAACAAGGTCAAAATGTAGGTGTGATTTAGGTCACATCTTAAGTGAAGGAGAGGAGCATGGAAGGAAATATATTTTAACAACTATGAGTAAGGAAAGAATCCCTGATCAGAGGGATTAAAGAAGATCACAGAAGACAAAATAAACAATTTTGATTACCTAAAATTGAAAAGTTTTTCACAAATAAAAGTCAATGCAGTTAAGATTAGAAGGAAAAATAATTTGTATATTTCATAGATGAAGAAACTAAAATAAAATAGTCACACAGCTATCAAGTGTCTGAGGCCAACTTTTAACTTGGGAAGGAGAGTTTGCCTGACTCTAAGCATAGTTCTTTATCCACTGTGCCATTAAGCTGCTCTTGGGGGAAAATATTACATTTTCCTTGATTAAAAAAAAAAAAAGAAAACACATCAAAGAAAACTTTTTTGCAAGGATTAAATGTCTTTGTAATGAGGTTTATTTGGATTTTTTTTGAGGAAGTGTTTGTTGGGCTAGAACAAAATGTGAATAATTAATAATAACATATGCTTAAACTATAATTTTATAGAGAGGTAGCATGGTGCAGTACAAGGCTTCTTACTAAGTTATGTCACAGATCCCTTTGGCAGTCTGGTAAAACTCATAGAATCATAGAGGACACCACCATCCTCCCAGTCCCTCAGGTTCTACGTAGGAGTTATCTTTGACTTCTTACTATCTCTCATCCTTCATATCCTATCGGTACCCAAAACCTATCAATTTTACCTTTGCACTATCTTTTCAATATCCCTTCTTCTCTCTGATACTGTCACCATGTTGGTCCCCCCCAACTCATCCCTTTGCAATTAAACCACTGCAGTAGCATGCTATTGGGTCTGCCTGCCTCACATCTCTTCTTACTCCAATCCATTTTCCATTTAGCCACCAAAGCGATTTTCTTAAAGTGCAGATCTGACAATGTCAAACCCCACATTACTCCCTTCAATAAACTCCGGTCATTCCCTATAATTTCCAGGATCAAACAGAAAATTATCTGGTATTAAAAGCCCTTCATCACCTAGCCTCCTTCTACCTCTCCAGTCTTCTTTCACCTTACTCCCTGCCATGTATGTTTTGATTCAATAATACTGCTTTTCTGGCTGTTCCATAAACAAGACATTTCTCTTGGCCCTCACTCTTGTAAGGTTGTCTCTTGTTTTAAATAATATATTGTAGTATATTATCAGGATACAAAATCAGTCTCATTTATCTATAGTTAATTCCATTCTCTTCTTTCTTTTAAAAATGGAAATCTCCCACACCTCTCTACATACCATTATATTTAAATATATATGCCAGGTATTTGAATACTCAGGGGTAATTCTTTGGGGCTTGGAGTCTTGAACTCATCAAAGACATCTAGTTCTTCTTTTATTACTTATCTTGAGTATCGGCAGCAGCTTAGAGAGACCTTTTTGTTCTTTCCTTTATGGTCCAAAGATCATTTTTCTTAGCAGAGAAATCAGAAATAGAATAAGAGCTGAGCTTCTCCACCTTTTCTTCATCATCTTATCATCATCCCATTCACCCCAAGCAGTGATTCTATCTTTTCTCTGATCTTCCTCTTTGTTCCAACAAAGCTTTTTATAAAAGCTTGTTATCCTTAGCTTCTTTCTGCAGAATCAGTTTATACAGAACTTTAGTGTTACCTTCCCTGTGTTTATAGGACCATATCTCAGTTTCATTTATTCATGCTACCTGCCCTTGTTTCCATCTTTCAAGGGCAGGACAAAGTCTATCTTTGACCATCACCCTGTTGTTGGACTGAGCTTGTCTCTTCAAATTCATGGACACCACCTCTCTAAAAGCAGCTCCTTTTCTTCCTTGTATGGTTTTATTAAAACACTTCTGCTAGTCTAAGAATTTGGGAATCCCGCCTGCGTCTAATGTACTATAATTTACTAATGTAATCCAGCACTGTTTGCTTTCTCTCTTGGCCTGTTGCATTATTGTTGGCTGGCCTCCAAAAAGCATAATTGGAAAGAACAAAAAAAAACTATTTTGAAGATGATTATCCAAGTATCCAAATCATTCTCCAAGTAATGAGTCCATATCAAGCATAGATACCATTTGTGGCACTAATGTCTTCAGGGGAAATACAAATGAAAAAATATCAAAATCAGTCTTTTCAAGGCCATAGTAAAGACCTCAATTTTGTAGTTGTTTGGCCATATCCAACTCTTTGTGACCCTATTTGGGGTTTTCTTGGCAAAGATATTAAAGCGGTTTGCCATTTCCTTCTCCAACTCACTTTAGAGTTGAAGAACTGAAATAAACAGGGTTAAGTGATCTCCTAGGGTCACATAACTAGTAAGTGTCTGACTCCTGACTCCAGGTCTGGCACTCTATTTACTTTGCCACCTAGCTGCCCAAAAAGCCTCAAGATAAGTATTTATTTACACTTGATCCATATACTTACCATATTTCCCAAACACTTATCTGAAGTAAATTTGTCAGTTTCAATCATGTAATTATTTAACTATAAATTTTTTTGCTTAGCATTGTCCTCAGTTTCCCTACAATGACAAGCAAGAAGAATAGATGTTAAATTAGTTCACAAAAGGGAATGAAAGAAAATCTATATTAGTCTGTTCTCAGATAAGGCAAAAAGAGAAGGCTAATGGAAAGTAACAGAACCCACATACCACATGGGATTGTTGTAGATAGCTAGGTAATAGATAAATAGATAGATAAAGATGAGTAGAAAGATGATAAAGATAAAGATGAATAGAGAAACAGATAAAGATGGATAGACAGATAGAGATGTATAGATAGGTAGATAGATAAGGATAGATAGATAGATAGATGATAGATAGAAATAGATAACACAGTGGATAAAGCATCAGTCCTCAAGTCAGGAGGACCTGAGTTCAAATCTGGCCTCAGACACTTAACACTTCCTAGCTGTTTGACCCTGGGCAAGTCACTTAACCCCAATTGTCTCAGCAAAAAAAAAAAAAAAAAAAAAAAAAAAAAAAAAAAAAAAAAAGGCAGCTAGGTGGCACAATGGATAGAACACCAGATTTGACAGTCTTTATGTGCCAAAAGAATTACAGTCACTAAAATATTTATACCTTTTGTCCCAGAATTATCAGTAATATATATATATATATATATATATATATATATATATATATATTCCAGGAGGTAAAAGGCATTTACTTATGCAACAAATATTTATTAAGTGATTATTTTCATGCAAGGCACTATGTTCAACTCTAAGGATTTTTCTAAATCCTTTTCTAGGCCCTTTTCTAAAGAAAATATGAAGCAATATATCCCTTTAAATACCTTATTTTCAACTGGAGGAAATAGTATGTATACGGACAAGGATATGCAGAATATATACAAAACAAGCAAGTTCTGCTGGGAGAAGATATACTCGATAGGATGAGAATAAATTTCATAGAGGAATTGCCTCTTGAATTAGAAGAAGTTAACATTGAACTGAAAGGGCTGAAGAACAAAAAGAATGATATATTCTAAAACTCTATAAAAATATTTTTGTGATGGCAAAAAAGGATACAAAGCAAGGACTCATTGATGGAAAATGAATAATCATTTCAATATAATCATGTAATTGAATATTATGACAATGCTCTAACAAGATATGGTCTGTTCTTTCACCCAGCTTTTTCTTACCCTGCCTATACATTAATAGACACTTTAATGTACTCTGCTGCTACTTCACCCAAGCATTTCTCATAACTTAAATTTGCTTCAACCATTAAGAGTCCAGGAATTAGTAGGAAATAAATATAAATGTTGATTAAGGCAGAGAGTTAAACATTTGCCTAAATGTTAGTAATTTTCTTTTAGGGGCTCAGAGCAATTGTTTGAGAATCCTAACTCTTTGATATAAACTTCTTTTAAAAGTTACTAAAGAGGAGATCACATAGACCTGAGGTACCATTGTATTGTCTCCAAGCTTAAAATTAGCTAATTATTATTATTGGTATTACACTTACATGAACTGATACAGAATGAAGAAAGGAAAAACCAAGAGAGAAATATATGTGACCACAATAAAGCAATTAACACTAAAAAAAAAAAAGCTATATTCAGATTGATTTGATGACTAGTCTTGATAGCAGATATAGAATACTATATATGCTGTCAAGACTTAAGCAAAAATTGTTTTATATAACTTTATTTTTTTGTTTATTTTCTTTGGTATAAGATTTTATGGAAAGGTAGTACTGAAATTTTGGGGCAGTGATGGTAATATTAAAAAAACAAACAAAAACTGTCAATAAAACATTTTTAAAAGAAATTAAATTGAGTTTGAGTCATCTAGACAGAATAAGCCACAATCCTACAGTAAAAGCTAGGTGACACAGTAGATAGAGCATTGAGCTTGGAGTCAGGAAGGTCTGTATTCAAGAAAAGTTGGACACTAAAATGACTGGAAGCCAGTCAGTGGAAGTAGAAGCCAGTGGAAGTTTAAGTCTCAATAAGGAAAGGTAGCTCACTACCAAACTCAATTCAACACTTACTAAATAAATTCAGGGCATTGTGGTACCTTAATAGAATTATAACTAGAATAAATTTATAGGGGTTTTCTCCTAGAGCACCAAATTTAGAGGCCTTCATCTTCATAGAAATCACGGAGCTAACTTCTCTGAAAGGAGACAAAGTAATTAACATAGGAAGCTAGCTGAGGGCAGGCTAGCGTAACCTCCTTTTTCATCTCTTGCTTTTCCCCACCTCCCACCACTGTACAGGGCAGCATCTTGTCTCTGTCCTCCTACCTCCATCAACTGAAGGAATACTTTTGTGTGATTTTCCTTGGTTTTTTGGCATTTGCCCCAGATACAAAAATAAATACTAGTTATCACCCTACTAACTCCTGACAGTAACACAAGAAATCAAGGATTTTATTGAAAAACAGAACAGGGGAATTCTCTTTCTTTTCCCTTTGATCCACCTTCACACCCAGTTTATACAAACTGTTCTTTCATAGTTTGATGCCATAACCGCCTCTACTCATCCCTTTTCTTATAGCTGGTACCTTAAAATGACAATCCCCTTCTGATTCTTGAACGCGGCTCTGTAATGTGAGAGATGTCTTTCCTGCTAGGATTTTCTTTACTGAACACATTATATGGTTCCCTCTTTCCCAGCAGGTAATTTTTCCAGTGAAAGACTAACCCCCTCACCACATCCTTTGCCTTTGACCCACCAATTATTTGCCAAGTCAAAACCAGTAACTCTTTTTTGGCTGAACTTCAGAGTTCCAGTTCAGCTGGAGGTACTACGCTGGGCTTTCACCAACAACCCCAAGGGCATTGTCCTATATGAATCATCTCCCCAGCACTACCAGACATCAAACCAAAACCTCACCCCACGATCCTTCTTTCTCAGTCGCTTCAGCTCATTGGAGTTGAAAGCAACATCCCTGGCAACAGCTCATCTGGAACTTCCTGGTGAATGCTTCTCTTTCTAGAATAACTAATGCTCTTTGAGAAAAAGAGAAAAAGACAAAGATAGAGACAGAGACAGAGACAGAGACAGAGACAGAGACAGAGAGACAGACAGAGACAGAGCTAGAAACAGAGACAGAGCTAGAGACAGATGGAGATGTGACGGAGAGATAAAGACAGAAACAGAGATGGACAGAGCCAAAGACAGACAGACAGATTATTAGATAAGCATGCGGAATTAATATGAATTTCACTCTTGGAAAAGAAGAGGAACAAGAGAAAATCTTGCTGAGGATTGAGTCAACAGTAACCCTCCCCCGTTGGAAATCTGAGCAGGTTATTTTTTTGTAGTTTTTGAAACATGTCAGCATTCCTAGGCCCTGTCAGGCGTCTTTAAATGACCAAATCTGGGGGAATGTAGATCCAACTCTTACCGCCTGGGGCAGTTCAGAGGAGAAGTCTGGGAAGAGTGTTCCCAATGGTTTCTTTTCTCTGTGAAAATCATAAAGGAAGACATGCCTGATCTCCAGCTCACCCAAATACTCTCAAAGATCAAGGGATAGATAGGCTAATCTATTATACATTCTAATGAAACACACACAGTTCCCTGACTAGGGCATCCTCTCCAACTGTGCCCCAAGCATTAGCTGATATTATATCAAAATCAGCTTACCAAACATTCGCTGACCTCTCCTCGGGACTATGAACCCACAGCACACATACACACACTTATAATGACTATTTTCAAGGGATCTCCTCCGCAACCAAGCACACATGTATACACATAGACACAGCGTGGTATGAAAAAAACCTCTGAATTCAGAGTTTGAGTACAGGGTGCTATGCTTCCTGGTTGGGGAAACATATATCCCTTTGGTTCTGAGTACCTCCAATTCCCCATCTGTGCACTACTTCCCTGAAAGATTAAAGATGTTAAGTGGAAGATACTTTGCCATTCTTAAGACTATATATAAATGTGAAGTGTTTGATTATATACACAGGCATTAGTGAATGGCCCCTGATTTTATCAGGATGGGTATTTCCTCACGGAGCAAAACTTCCTGAGAGTTAGAAGGAGATCTAGTAGAGTGTAAACAGGGGGGAAACTGGCATCTCGTGACCTCTTCGCCTGGTCCTTGGATGACAAGTATATGCTTTCCATAACCAGAGCTATTCTCTTTATTCTTAAAACTTTTCCAGTTTGGTAAGTCTTTCTACAGCTTGGGCTTCTTTGGCATGGGCATGCTTGTTTTTCATAATGAATATATATGTATGACTCTGGGAAAGCAACTTCATTTCTCTCATCCTCAATTTTGTCATCTGTAAAATTAAGGGAGAGGATATAATAATTTCTATGATTCCCCCACCCCAACTCTCAATTTGTGATCTGATGATCTTATGTGAAACCCATGTAAAAAAAGCCCAAACTGTGAGAATCCCAAAAAATTCATCACTCCATTAACAAGCATCTAGTTAGTAGTTATTCTATATCTGGCACTCTTTTAGGTGCTAGAGATATAAAAACAAAAAAAGGAAACGGCCCCTGCCCTCAAAGAGCTTATAATTTATTGTAGAAGAAAAACAAAGAATTTTTTTAAGTCAGAAAGTATTTATGTTGTTTAAGGGATCTTTTTAAAATTTCCACTTAAATGGGAGCAGCTAAGTGGTGCAGTGGATAGAGCACTGGCCCTGAAGTGAGGAGGACCTGAGTTCAAATTTGGCCTCAGACACTTAACATTTCCTGGCTGTGTGACTCTGGGAAAGCCACTTAACCCCAATTGCCTCAGCAAAAATAAATAAATAAATGAATGAATGGACAAATTTTCACTTAGCTTTCAGACTTATTCTTTGCTCATACTGAGCATAAAACACAATAAAAAAAAGCACCATAGAATAATATAATCAATACTATGCCTAATACTTCTTATTCTTTATCAAGTAGGAAATCCCCTGGTTCTCTCTACTTTTAGGGTCATTCAGTCATTTTTCATGTGTATCAAATTCTCCAAGACCCTATTTGGGGTTTTCTTGGCAAAGATATTGTGGTACTTTGCCAATTTCTTCTCTGATTCATTTTACAGATGAGGAAACCAAGACAAACAAGGTGAAGTGATTTGTCTTGGATCTTACAGCTTGTAAGTGTCTGAGGCTGTATTTGAATTCAGGTCTTCCTGGCTCCAGGCTCAGCCCTGTATCCATGGGTACACCCAGCTATATCACTTGACTTCTTTATCTTTATTCTTCTACCTGTAGAATGGAAATAATAAAATCTCACAAATACGGATTCTCTTGAGAGTCAGGTGCTAATCTTTGCCAATTTCATTTGAAGATCAAAAGAAATTGCATCATACACTTTTCATTATAGTTTTTGGCCATTTTAGTCTCTTTCCATTAAAGCAAGACTTTCTACTGACTCATGTGCCCTCCCAGTGTCTAATATTTCCATATTCAGTTCAATATAGAGTATGACCCTAAGATTACATAGACCTCATAGTGATATAAGGGAAAGTATAATAGACTGAGAGTCAGGAAACCTGGATTCAAATCTTGAGTTCTGACATTAAGTAGCTTTGGTCCCTGGCCATCATCTCATTTTTCTATACCCCAGTTTCCTCATCTGTAAAATGGGGATAATAATTATGATTATGAAAAAATCAAATAGATTCTATTTTGCAATTGTTTCTATTCTGTGCCAAACACCAATATTTTGTGTAACTGCTTAAATCACATTTCATTATCTCTAGGCTAAGTTTAGAAGTCCAGTTTTTCTGTTAATCACTTCAATTCAAGGAAGTCTGATTTGCTATCTTTATATCATTAACTGGCCTGTCAGTTGGACTGAACCAATAAGAATTTACTAGTAAAGGGGTGTTGCTAGGCTCCTGCCCCCATTTCCCATTTCTAGTCAATCATATTGTCCCCCATATCCATGATGTTTCTAACTTTGTAACCAACCATATTGTCTTCCTCATCTAAGATGCTGCCTTTTATTATTTTTGGATGTTCTTCTTTTTGTCTATAAAATGACCTGTCAGTTCTTATTCAAGGTCTTAGCTTGTCCAAGAAGCCGAGATCATGTTTACTAACAAATTCATGCTTTAATAATAAATTGTTTATGCTCAAAACCCATGCCTCAGTTTATCCCAATTTCAATCACAACAATTACCTACCTCACTGAGTTGTCATAAATATAATTTGGCTTGTGTCTATAAGATAGATTTATCAATTAATGGCTTGTGCTTATGTCCCTAGTTAAAAGGTTGAACTATCTAACAGTGGGCATGGGGTAGAGCTCTCAGCCACTGCAGGGAAAGCTCCCTATGTCCTGTGTGGCCTCCTTTGAATCCTCAAAGAATGCAACAACTTGCAACATAAAGACTGTGTTGACCACAGGTGTTTATAAGAAATAATATTAAATCCAATAAATATATTTTTAATAGAATAAATTATGGAAACAGGACTGGGGTAGGATAGGGCCCTCCCATTGTTCAGCTCTGGCTTCCCTCCATGAATATCCTATCTAGTCTATTTAAATAGAAAATCATTTCTCATGAAGATATGACAGACACCATTATATTGTTACTGTAGGACAACCAACATCTCTCCCTGTTTCCCTCCTTTTTTTCTTCCAGAAAAGTTCCTCCAACTCCTGTGTATGGGAAAAAACTCCACCCCCACCTTGTCCAAGGATTCATCTCAATTTTCTTTCTTCCTAAAACTCCCAGGAGGTTATGTCACCAGAGTAACCCCTTGCCAGGGCTCTATTTGACAAATCTGCCTTGCTGACCCAAGTCAAATTAAAGTTCTAACAACCATGTGAGGTAGATAATATGCAAATGTTATCCCCATTTTACAGATGAGGAAGTTGGAGTATAGAGAGATTGAGACGATGGTTTGTTCAACACATAGCTAGTAATTATCAGCATAAAGAAAGTCCTTTGCGTATCTCAAAGTGCTCTGTTAGATATGGATTCTCATTCTTTTATGATGAGTAACTTAAAAAGCAATAGAGTCCATGGTATTTGCTATTTTTGTTTCTAACTCTAAGATTTCTTTGAACTTTAACCAATGGTGATGAGCAAAGAATGTTTTGCATGAGATTTTGGTGCTTTAAATGGTCCCATAAGCCTTATTCCTGAAACAAATATGAATGACCTAAAAAGAATTAGCCCCTACAGGTAAGATAACCCTTTACTAAGAGCTGAAAAGATGTCTCATAGCACTTGAGACCTATTATAAATGAATCAGTATTAGGACACCGGCATGCTAAGTGAGGGACAGTCACTGGTGGATACAAAAGGGTAGGCAACAGGGGAGGAAGTGAAAAGGCAGAAATTCACTAAACTGGGAGCCATTTCTGAATTAGGTGATCTAGTGAAAATTACTCAGCCTCTCAGAGCCTCAGTATTCCCATCTCAAAGATGAGAGAGTTGAACCAAATTTAATTCAACAGACACTTATTAAGCATCTATTGTGTGAAAGGTATTGTGCAAGCCTCTAGGGAGCTAAAACTTAAATAGTTCCTTTCCTCATGGAGTTTACATTCTACTGAGGAATAGAACAGGTACACAGATACAAATGCAATGTAATTTGGGAAGGAAAGGCAGTCACAATTAGGGAAGAGGAAGGGATCATGGAAAAGTACATAGAAAAGGTAAGTTGAAGAACATAAGGATTATGAAAGGAAGAAATGAGTATTTTACCAGCACTGGAAGAGAGCTTGCTCAAATGTATTGAAGAGGATGTTGAAATGTAGAATTTAAGGAAGTTAAGTTACATCTGTTTCTTTTGGACTACAAAGGTCTCTGAGAAGAATCAAGAGAAATAAAATCGGATTGTCGATGGACCTACAAGTGCCAGGCTGAGGAATCTGTTTTATCCTATGGGCAATAGGAAGCCAGTGAAAGTTTTTGAGTGATATTATCAAGCCTGTGCCTTAGGAAAATTACTTTGGTACTTGTGTGGGGGAATTGGTTAGAGACAGATTGGAAGTCAGAAGATTAATTTGGAGAATATTACAGTAGCATGGGGGAGAGGTGATAAGGACACAAACTGGAATGGTAACCCACAAGTGGAGTGTGAAAAGTATATATACAAGAGATGTCTTGGAGATAGGAGCAACAAGACCTGAAAACCTAAAATTTGAAGGAACAAGGGGGCTGTGAGAGAAAGAAAAGAGCCAAAAAAAATCACTCTGTGGTTAGAAACCTGGGTGACTTGGGTCACTTGATGGGTTTTCATTAACAAAAATAGAGATCAATAGAGGAGGAGCAAGTTTGGAGTATGGAGGTGATTAATTCTGCTTTAGACATAGTCTCTAAGATCTCACAGATCTATCGTCATTCTTGAATCTATTTTCAAAGCAAAACTAGCTTCTTGCAGCACTTTTGTTGCCATTTTCTAAGTCCAACATTCCCAAAGAAAAGCAGTCCCTTACAGATGTTTAACCCAGTATACCACTTTCTTTGCTCTTCACTTTATGTAAAGTGTTTTTGGCAGTTCTTACTTTTTTTTAGCCATGCCTTCATTTCCCCTGCTCTTCTCTTCCCCACGTCTCCTGCGGATCCCTTGGACATCCTTCATCTATCTCTTCATCCTTCAAAGTTAAAAGGTTGTTATAGATTAGGAATTCAGTCCCACTCCACAATTCTGTGCAAGCACACAGAGAATCTCCCAGGTTCTTTCTTTGTCAGCTCTTCCCAGAACTCTGCGAGAGGGGGCTTCCATTGTGACCCATCAGCCAGCTATGTTCAGGCAGCAATAATGGAGGAGAATGCAATAAGCTGTCACTTGAAGACAGACTTGATGCCCTGAGCCTTAATGGGAGAATAACACAATAGGGTCAGACTAAAAAGGTTTCCTTATGAAAATTTTATCAGCAACTTTGGTAAATGGCTAAGGGAAAGGTGCCTTGCTCTCAGGCAAACCTGGGACCAGTTTTTACAAGGTGCAGCCGGCCCGCATTGCATCACCCCCCACAAGATATTAAGGGCACTCAAATTGAATTAACACCAAATCAGTCCGGTGCACTTAACAATACAAATGCACTTAAGGGATGCCTCAGAATGATTTGTGACTAAAGAAAGCAAAGAAGAAAACGGCCTTCAAGACCACAAAGGCGGTGTTGGATGTCATCTACAGGAAAAGCCATAAGTAGAGCTTAGAATACCGGAAAACCATGAACTTCGGGGGCTCTCAGATACCTCGGACGCAGCCGTAAAGTAGATGGCCGCTCTTGCGGTATGCAGAAACAATTGATAAATAAATTACAGCCGATTTTCTTAGTGGCACGGTCTCCATTACCTCTGACAGCAGCGTAACTGCTCGGCTAAAATGAGACGAGGCGAATAATGGCGTATCGGATAGCCCCGCGCGGAAACTCTTTGCCAGCTGCCAGGCCTTCTCATGGCGGTGATGACACCGAGATCCCCCGTAAGAGAAAACTGATGGGACGTGACAGTTTATGGGGTGAACCGTGACATGTCCTAAACGGAGTCAGCTGAAAACTTCCCTGTCAGAGATCAGATTAGTAATCACCACTTTGAGGGACTTCCACTCACATTCTCTACTATTTACATATGCCGCTTCCTATCCTTTTTTATTCCCCAGCCTCCTGTCTTTCTTTCTTTCCTTCTCTCCTTCTTTCCTTTCACTCCTCTCACTCCTTTCATTCCTCTCCTTCTCTGTCTCTGTTTCTCTCTCTCTCTCTCTGTATCTGTCTCTGTCTCTGTCTCTCTGAATCTGTCTCTCCCTCCCTCCCTCTCCATTTCTCTCTCAATCTCTCTCTGTCTCTTTGTCTGTCTGTGTCTCTGTGTCTTTCTGACTCTCTTTGTCTCTCTCAGTCTCTCTCCTTCCATCTCTCTCTCTCTCTCTCTCTCTCTCTCTCTCTCTCTCTCTCTCTCTCTTTCCTCTCCTCTCCTCTCCGCTCTTCCCCTTCTTTCTTTTTCTCTCTCTCCCCCCTCTGTCTCTGTCTCCTCTCTCTGTTTCTCTGTCTCTGTCTCTTCCTCCCTCCTCTCCTCTCTTTCCTCTCCTTTCCTCTCTTTTTTTCTCTCTCTGTCCCTCATCCCTTCTGTTGTTTCTTCTCTCCTTTCTCTGTCGTTCTTGTCTCTCTCTCTTCCTCTTCTGTCTCACTCTCTCTTTCTGTCTCTCTTTCTCTCCTCTCTCTTATTCTCTCTCTCCCTTCTTCCCACCTTCTTTTTCTTCTTCCTTGTCTTTCTCTTCCTCATTCTCTCTTCTTCCCTTCTCTCCCCCGTGTCTTTCTTCTCTCTCCTCTTTCCTCTCTTTCTCCTCTCTTTCCCTCCTTCTCTCTGTCTCTTTTGCATCTCTCTCTCTTCTCTCTTTCTCTCTCTTCTCTCTCTTTTCTCTCTTTTCTTCTCCATCTTTCCCTCCTCTTCTTTCTTCTCTTTCTCTATCTCCTCTTCTCAATTCTCTCTTCTCCCCTTCTTCCTCTTCTTTCTTCTCTTCTACTTTCCTTCTTTCTCCTTTGCCCTCCCTCGCTTTTCCTCCTCCCTTCTCTCTTTCTCTCTTGTATCTGTCTCTTTCTCCTTCTCTCCTTTCATCCTCAATTTCTTCTACTTATTCCTTCTATTACTTCAGTCCACTCAATTCTATTTCTCCCTTCTCACCCTCTTTTCACTCACATTGCATGAAAATTAAGCTTTCTCCCATAGACTTATCCTCTAAATGATCTTTGAAACTTGAATTCCCTTCTGGATATGGGAAACTTCAGGAGGAGAAATAAAACTCCCCAGGGGTTTCTTTCAATTCTGTGAAATATACACATGAAGAAAAGGCATGCTTTTAGGAAAGAGCTGACTCCACAGGAGAGACTTATTCTAAATAGAAAAATCCACTTTAAATTGGAAGTGCCCTAATTTAGACAGAGATTGCTAAGAAAAACTGGGGCAGATAGAGCTTGATTTTATCCTACCTCTCTAAAAAACAAGATAGGCCAATAGGAGGCTTTTAAATAAGGAGAGCTTTTTTCCAGAGGCCAGTGAAGCAGAAAGATGAGCTGCTGAATCACCATCATCATCACTACTGGAGAGATAAAATGTTTCACTGATGGCAAGCTGTAAAATTTAGAGCTCAGAGCCCTTTCTGAGATCATACAACCCAAACTCCTCATTTTAGAGATGAGGAAAGTGAGGCTCAGAGGAGTTAAATGACTTGCTTGGAAGTCATTTCATGGAAGAGATTTCCCAGAGATCTTGGCTCTCTGGGAAAGGACTAGACACAGACATCAAATCCTCAAAGTGATGCAAACACATCAGCTTAGAGATCTAGAACTGAAAGAGATTTTAGAAACCATTGAATGCAATCCCTCACTTTAAAGAAAAGAAAACTTGAACCCAGGGAGTTCATAACTTACCTAGGCTTACACAGGTAGCAGATGTTTTAGGAAGAATTTGAACTCCTCAGGTGTTGCTGACACTACAGTATGGAGTGGTTTTCATGATATTCTATGATTATAACCAACTCTTAGTGAGATGGAGGAAAGAAGCAAAAAACCAAAGAACTTTGGGTTGAGTGCCTCAAGGCATTTTCTCTTTTACTTTTCAATCTTCTTCTTCAATAAAATTTAGGCAAGATTAAATGGGTGGCAGAAGACAGCCACTTAAAGTGGGATTCCCTATATGCTATCAGGAACCTTAGTTGTGTTCTGTGTTGCTTAGTTTTGAATAAGGGCTTTCTTTGTTACAGGGAAGGGCTCGGGGCTGAGCTGGGGAATAAGATGTTGAGGAGAAATGACTGTAAAGATAAAAGGCAACTATAATTTTTTAATTAAAAGAAAAAAATCCAGTTGCTATAAAAGAACCTAAAAATATCTTGCATATAAGAAGCCCTCAGTAACTGTCAAAATAAATTTAAAAGGTCTTGTAGGCATCCTCTCAGAAGGAAGCCAAGTGGCTCAATGGATAGAGCACTGATGTTGTAGTGAGCAAGAATTGGGTTCAGATTTGGTCTCATACATTAACTAGCTGTGTGAACCTGAGTTTTTAACTTGTTTGCCTTAATCCACTGGAGAAGGAAATGGAAAACTACTCTAGTATCTTTACCAAGAAAATTCAGTGTTTTGGGCCTCTAGTGTGTCATGGTCCATGGGATTAAGAAGAGTTGGACATGATTGACTTTTTACTTCGCTGCACAAGTGGAGCACTTTGGATATGGAATATTGCCTATGATGTCAGAATTTTTTGATAAATTGGTGAGTGTTGCTAAATTATATTTTATTCCTTATTATAACATCTGTCTGGGTTAGAATGAAGGAAGAAACACATTGGGAAATATAAGTGTTGTGAAAACAAAATATCAATAAATTACTTTTAAAAAAGAAAATGCTTTCCTCTCAAACTGGAATCCCTGCTTCTTCTTTTCAATGAAGTGTTGAATTTGTATCTCAGAGGACCCAGGTTCAAATCTTGAGTCTATCTATCATTACCTAGTCTTTGTGTTAATTTGTTCATTCATAAAATGAGGAAATTGGATTAAATAAAGTTTAAGGTGCTTTCCAGCTTTAGTATTATGATACTCTACTTGTGAAGTTTCAGATCATGCATAAAAGGAATTCTCCCATTTTTCTTGTTTGCCTCCTTATCTATCTAAATCCTTCCTCCTCTATTATGTCTGTCTGATTCCCTTCTCCCAATATTGTACTTTTAGTAGAAAAATCTCTGTGCGCTGTTCTTAATATGAATTATGGTCTACATTGTTATATGACTTCAAAGTTTACAGAATGCTTTCCTCAGCACATTTGTGTGAGGAAAACTTAAAATAAATATTTACCTCATTTTATAGCTAGGGAAACTGAGGATTGTTCAAAGCAATGAAATATAATTTGCTGAAAATCATACATCTAGTTATGGTTGAACAAGAATTTGAATCCTGGTCTCCTAGGACCTTTTTCCATTTTTAGGCCTAATTCTTTTCACCTTTCCTCTGAATTCAAATTGCCAGCCATCTTTAGCTATTTGATTGATCTTCCAGAAAAAAAATCAGCCTTCTCTAGTTTTTCTTATGCTTAATATATAAAATCAGAGTTGAGTTGAACTAAATCTATAAGATCTATCCCAGTTCAAAATTCAGGGATTCTGTGATCCCTGTAAAGATATTATTTGAAAATGGCTGAAAATGTTACCCATGTAAGGAATATTTGTATTTTTCACAAAGAATGTCAAAATACCAAAGTAACTTTGTGTTCTAAAGAACTTAATTTCTAATGATGATGACATTTCACATATCATAATAGTCAGTGAAGGATTACTTTAGGATGGAACTTTGCAAGATCATATTATATATTACAATATCAAATAATATTTTGTAATATGATAATAATATAGCAAAGACAAATTTAACATATGTTACAAAATCAAATATTATATTTCTTGGGTTTTGCTATTCAGTCATTTTTCAGTCATTTTGATTTTTCATGACCTCATCTGGGATTTTCTTGACAAAGATACTGAAGTGGTTTGCCATTTACTTCTCCAGCTCATTTTACAGATGAGGAAATTGAAACCCACAAGCTTAAGTGACTTAACAGGGCCACACAACTAGTATGTGTCTGAGGCCAGATTTGAATTCAAGAAGATGAAGTTTTCCAACTCCAGGTCCAGCACTCCATCCATTGTGCCATCTAGCTGCCCATCACTCTTTTCTACCACCCACTCATTTCATGTCAAATTTTCAAAAGAAAATTACTTTGCTAAATAATTTTGGACAAGTTTAGTTTGAATTAGATGCATTTGCATTCAGAACGCTTGAATTTGACTCCCAGCTCAACACTTACTAGCTACAGGATGCTGAAGTCAATCAGTAAGTGTTTGTTAAGCACCTACTATATACCAAGTACTTTACTAAATGCAGGTATATACAATGAAAAGTAAAAGATGAGTTCCTGTTTTTTAATGGGAGAGATAATATGAAAGCAACTGCTTGCAAACAAGGTATATAAAGTATAAAGAGGAGATAAACAGCATTCAGGGAGATTGAAAGAGGCTTCTTGTAGGAGATCGGATTTTAGCTGAGATTTAAAAGACTCCAAATGGCAGAGTTGAGGAGGCAGAGAATTCCAGAGAAAGCTAGTGAAAATGCCCAGATTTGAGAGATGGAATATTTTGTTTGAGGAACAGTAGGGAAGCCAGTGTCATCACAGAGCAGTGATATGGCAATAGGAGTTAAGGCAAAAGAAGACTGGAATGATGGGGATGGGACAGATTATGAATGACTTTGATGACCAGAAAGATTTATATTTGATCCTTTGAGAAGGAGCCACTGGAATTTATGAAATAGACAATGAATAAATCATATACTCTTCCTCTAATTCTCAGTTTCTTCATCTATAAAATGGAAATAATAATACTTGTACTATCTTCCTTACAAGATTGTCATGAGAAAAGTATCACAAGGCCTAAAGCACTTAATTATTATTAGCAAGGTGCACAAAGTAGAAACTTTATACTTACTAGTTGTGTGGCTGTGGACAAGTCACTTAACCCTGATTCCCTTGAAAGAAAAAGAAACTTTAATTCTGATCCTCCCTCCACCACTTACCTTGTGACTTTGGACAAGTCATTTCCATTCTCAAGGCCTCAGTTTCTTTCTTTAATGAAGAAGGTTGAATTAAGAATAGTAATCATCTAGGAAATTCTAAAATTCTAAGTCTAGTATATTCAGTGTGTAGCCCTCATTAATTTATACAACTCTCTGTACCATACATGGGCCCAACCAATGTTCCCCCAATTTTGACAAATAGTTTCAACTCTCTCTTCCATAAGATTTCTTTCTAGATTCACATTTAATTTTTTTTCTGCTTCTTTTTTATCCAGTGGAAATGGTTAAAAAAAAGGGGGGGTAGGGAGTTATCTGAAAAAGGGAAAAAGGCAAGAGAAACACAAAATGAGAAGATGAATTATTGAATAATTCTTAAACATAATAATAAGTTAAGAAAACTTGAAAATTGACTATATTATCCCAATTATTTGGTTAAGCAGACATTTACAGAATTAACAGCATTTTAGAGCTAAAAGGGGCCTCAGTGTCTGTCTAGTCAACCCAATAAAGAATCCCCACTCCAAAAAACCTGATTCACGGCTATGAAGACCTCCTGTGAAGTGGACTTCAACACACTTACCAAGGTAGCCCTTTTACTTTTTGATTGCTCTGTTAGGAACTTTTCTCTTCTATGAAACCTAAATTCCATCCTTTATAACTTCTACTATTTATCCCTAGTTTTATCCTTTGGAAGTCAAAGAAAAAAGTGTAAACCCTAGATTATAAGAATTAGATTGTAAACTTCTTGAGAGCTAGTAATGTGTCTGAGCCAAATTTGATATCTTTTCCAAACCCTCCCTCCTCCCCCAGTACTCTGCATACTGGAGACCAATATTTGCCATATCTATGAGAAGTCTAGACCTGGCAAGTGGATGCACCATTATTTTGATATTATTCCATCCCCCCTCTCAGCCATAGGGCTATTCCATTACATAGATATATAACACAGTCCTGGTTATCATCTGCAGATGATTTAAGATTGTTCCCTTTAGCTGCCATGTCTGATATTATTCTGCTTTTGAACTATATGCAAATATTTTTCTTGAGAGTTACAATTTAATAATAATTTGATTCTGACCATTTTTTCAAACCTTTCTAAAAATGTTTCTACTCTTGTCACAGATTTACCAAGATTTCCATTTCCATTAAAAGTGAGAAGTGTTTTAATATTAAAGAAGGTAGAGAAAGATGTACATTTGTGTAGATTTTGAAGAACATTTTCCTCATAACTGATCTGTATGGTAAGGGCAGCCAGCTAGTACAGTGGATCGAGTGCCAGCTCTGGCATTAGGAAGACTCATCATCCTGAGTTTAAATTTGGCCTCAAATATTTAGTAAGTGTGTGACCTTGGGCAAATCCCTTAACCCTGTGTGCCTCAATGTCCTCACCTGCAAAATGAGCTAGAGAAGGTACTGGCAAAACACTCAAATATTTTTGCCAGGAAAACTCTAAGTGGGGTCATGAAGAGTCTGACGGGTAAAAAATGACTGAACAATGATAAGTGATACAAACATTTTGTGTTTGCTTCACAAATGAGGAAACTGAGATCTAAGAGAAGACAATTTAGTTTGGTATGTTGGGCACTTCATTTAGTGTTAAAGCATATAAATTCAAATCCTAGCTTTGTAATTTACTGTCTATGTGATCTTGAGCAAATAATTTTATTTCTCTGAATGAACCTCAATTTCTTCTTCTGTAAAAATGATGGTGGTGAAGACTAAGTGGGATGATCTTCAAGGTCTTTCCAACCTTAGATGCCAGTAGTGTCTATTTTTTGGCAAGGACCTGTTTTTCATTATATTATGATATGGAGATTTTTCCCACCAATGCAGATGGCAATTAGTGTGTAATTTGCAATGTTAGACATTTGCCAAGGGCACTGAGAAGTTAACCTTTTGGTCATAGTACCACAGCTTATGTGTGTTAGGGTAAAGACCTGGACCCATATTTTTTCAATGCCAAGACTGTACCTCTATCAACTATTCCATGATGTCGCTATTTTTCTGATTACATAAAGAAAATTATTTTCTCCAATTTGGATAATAATAACAGTTTTAATGGTATCTAACAATAGATGACCTAATTTTAGCTGTTTTCCTGTCATGTCCTTTCCTCAAGCTCTACCAAGGAACACACTAAAAGATTACATATTTTTGATATGTGTAACAAGCAAGTCATCTTGTCATTTTGTTTTCCAAGTTTCCTAAACTTGAAAGCTACAACTTAGTATTATTGAAACAAAACAAAATGGCACTGAAATTATTTTCATCCTCAAAAAATAAGAAAAGTGGTGCAGTAAAATACACCAAAATACTTAGTTTTCTTTGTAGTACCAAAGAACTGAAAACAAAGTGGATATCCACCAATTGGTATAAGAGAATATGACCTGTGCCAAATTATGGCACATGAGTGTAATGAAAAATCTTAGTCAGGTGTGTCTTATTTATCTGTGTCCCAAAAAAATACAAATATGAATAATTCAAAGAAAAGCATAGTATAAGAGTGGGTTGTTTGAATAAATCAATAATCACTCCCATCCCATTTAAAATAAGTGGTAATATATTTAAACAATCAATCTCAGCCACAGACTGTATTACATGTGAAAACTCATTGAACAAAGTGAAATAACAGTTTGGACCCCTCTTTCAGTTGGTTAAAAGATTTGTCACCTCCCCTTGAGTGTGGGTAACTGTATGGATAACTAAAATTAGCTTGGGAAGTTCTAACAAGTGTCACATCAAGAGAAGGAAGACATCTTAGAAGTTGGAACAAGCCTGGCTTTTCAGGAAAATCTCTTACTTAGAAATACATGGTGCAGAAGGAGAAAGAAGCCTGGGTTTCAATCTTATTCAGGTCTCCTTCAGCCCCCTCTTTGACCAGAAGATCTTGCAAGTTTTTTAAGGGACTAAAAGATTTTGAAATTTCCATCTACCCATCAGTAATCTGATGACATCTTCAGATCCAATAATGGCAGTATCCACATTGGAAATCAAAGATAAACTAGATGCATTTTTATGAATCTATAAGAAGTCCATCAGAGAAACTAGCCCATGCCCACAGGGAACTCCTTGAACCCGCCAGAAATGAGAGAAAACAACCAGGAACTAGGATTTTATCACTTTGTCACGTGTGCTCTCTAAACAGCAATGTACTTTCCCCTGAATTCTGCCTATATTTGTGGCAGAATGTCTCAGAATTTTGGAGGGATGCCTTGTAACAAATACTTTGTCCAGATCACCTTAGCAAATACTCTTTTCTAAAAGCTATTTAAGGCTTGTTGACTAGAATGATTCTCAACTGATAATCTTGGAAGGGGGAAGCACACCACTGGGAGTTCAAGACACTGGGATCAGAAACTCATTACTAAGTCCTAAGGGTATCCTTAGAATCTTGACGGAAAATTAGCTTTGCTTTGAGACTCAAGGCTCAATTTTAAGAGTGGGGATAAGCATAAGAATTCTCAGAGTGTATATGGTTACAATAGGAAGTCTAGAATTAATTGATTTGGGGCAGCTAGATGACACAGTGGATAGAGCATTAGCCCTGAAGTCAGGATGACCTGAGTTCAAATCTGCCCTCAGACACTTAACACTTCCTGGCTGTGTGACCCTGGGCAAGTCACTTACCCCCAACTGTCTCAGCAAAAATTAAATTAAATTAAGTGATTCAGAAAGAAGAAAAGTCGTTGTGTCCTGCTTTCTAGAGCCCCCACACCGAGGTGATTAAAATATACCTTCCTAGTGGAGAAGTGATGAGGCGGGACTCCTGAGGATGGTGGAAAAATGGAGTCCGTTTATTTCAAGGACTATCCCCTTTATATAATGTAACAAAAACAACACTGAGCACGTGGTACCACATAAACAACTTGCTATTGTATGTAGTTTGCTACCTGGTATCACTCTGCTTCAATCTCAACACAGGTTATAACCACCCCCTGACTTCTCAGGAAGGCTGAGAGCCCTTAGGGGAGATGGGGAGCCGAACCAGACACTGTTAGCAGGTTCCCTCTGGGCTGAAGGGTCTTGTATCTTACCCAGAGTTTCCCCACTGACTGTGACCCTCTACAAAAAACCGTTAATCAACTTGCAATCATTAAGCACCTACTGAGTACCATGTATTGTTCTGGTTACTGGGAATATAAAAATAAAAATGAAATACTCCCTGCCCTCAAGGATCTCATATTCTAAGAGGGAAACGACTTGTACAGAAATACAAAATTAAATTTTGAGGGGAAAGGAGGGCACTTTTTATTGGGCTCAGACTTTTTATAGGAAGTGGTACTTGAGCAATGCTTTGAATTAAACAAGCAATAAAAAAGGTAAAATCAAGGCAAGAGCGTGAGGACAGCCAGCACAAAGTCATAGAGGCAGAATATGAGTGAATATATCAATGTAAATAAAAAGAATAACTCAAAAAAGTGAAATTGAGTGCTCTATAATGATAATAATTGAGCTCATTCTCAAAGAGACGAGAAAAAGACCTTAACTTTCTCCTTTCTCTGTTGAAATGGAAGACTACAGGTATGCAGCTCAGCTTTTACTGTGAGACACAGCCTTTAGCTCTGGAGCCTGAAGGTATACCAGAGTTTATTTTACAATTGACAGAATAGAAGCCAAGTGACTTGTTTAAGCTCACCCAACTAGTAAGCATCTGAAACTGGACCCAGGTGTTCCGACTGCATTGTTTGTGCTCTTTCTCTGTTGGAATGTCTGTGGACTTTATTAAACCATTCCCTTCCTTCCCCCATTTCTTTTTTATTCTTTGCTACAAGGAATATCTATCTATGAAGGGAAAGCGACAGAGATATATTTGGAAATGAACGTGACCACACAAAGAAAGATAAAGTTTAAGACTTTTTAAATTATTTACCTCTTCAGAGGATGAGGGAAAAGAGAGAGGGAGGGTCTGCATGAAGAAATGGCTTGATGCTATGTACAATGGGGCACAGTGACTCACAGCCAAGTGGAAAGTAGAAACTGACATGTCAAGGTGTTGCAAAGGAACAGGAAAAAGCTGAAAAATGAAGAGCAGTAAAGAGTCAGTCTAGTGTTCTCACACAGTCTATGGTG
Organism: Sarcophilus harrisii; assembly: GCF_902635505.1. Lineage (NCBI taxonomy): Eukaryota > Metazoa > Chordata > Mammalia > Dasyuromorphia > Dasyuridae > Sarcophilus > Sarcophilus harrisii. The sequence goes on from NC_045426.1 coordinate 105,138,774, forward strand.
AGGGGAGAATGGAAGGATGTGGTCATGGGGAGAGGGAAAAGAAAGATGAATGGGGTCTGAGTCAGTCAAAGGCTAAGGCAAACAGGAAGGTTTTAAAGTGAGATTTGAAGAGAGGAAGTGGTTCCAAGTGAGGGAGGGAGAGTGTTCCAGAGATCTGTCTTGGAAAAAAAAAGTTACTCTTCATTTTTTTGGATGGTCCTACATGTGTGAATGGTTTGGGGTGGTACAGAAGGATGGGGGGGTGGATAGGGGGAATCAGTTTATTTCCTTTTTTTTAATCAGCACTGCTCAAACCTTTACCCAAACTTAAATTGGAAATAATTCAGTCCTTCAGGTTTGAAAACATTCCCTGAGTTCATTTTAATTACCTATTTAGTCAATTTTTCAAATTGCCCGTGCACACTGCCCAGCTGATGGCTTCAACTAGTAGTATCCACCCAGGCCCACCCAGAATCAGAACAGAGTGCCAGGGCCATCACAGCTGCGTGCTCCATCCTGTGATTCTGTGGCTATCTCTTTAATGCTGTGTGCATTGGGGCAGAGCAGCATTGGGAATGGAATCCAGAGAGAAGAATTGTTACCTTTAAAAACCACCAGATGTGGGATTACGGTTGGGTAACTCCCCACCTCAGTGGGGAGACCCTCCTGGTGATGGTCCTAACCAACTCTTGGCTATGGACAGCTAGTCACTGCCTGTGGCCACTGGAAATATGAATGAATATAGCCAGAAAATAGAAGCTTTTCTGCTTGGCCTGGCAGTCACATTGAAAAAAATGAGTACGTGTAACTGAAAAAATGACAAAGAGGATGCCTGTCAAAGCAATAGCATGCTATCTTCAGAAAAAGACATCTTTCTGCAAGTCACCAGTCCTTATTAATATAAAATAGTTTCATCTGAATGATTCCAAAATGTAATAGATAGGTCTTAAAAGATTGTTGAGGAAATGCCCTTGTCAGTAATCAGTTCCTCAGTTTCCCCCCTCTCAGATCTACAGAATGAAATATATATTATTGGAGTTTTTGTCTACTTGTCAGATTTATGGGGAGGGGAAAAATTCTTGACCAAATATGAGCTAGAGAATGATATGAAATGTAAAATAGATAATTTTAATTATATTAAATTAAAAAAGCTTCAGTACAAACAACCAAATTCAACCAAGATTAGAAGGAAATCAGAAAGGTGGGAAACAATCTTTACAGCAAGTGTCTCTGACAAAGATTTCATTTCTCAAACTAAGTCAAATTTGTAAGAATACAAGTCATTGCCTGGTGGATAAGTGGTCAAAAGATATGAAAGGCTGTTTTCAGATGAAGAAATCAAAGCTATCTACACACATAAGAAGAAGTGCTCTAAATCACTTTTGATTAGAGAAATACAAATTAAAACAATTCTGAGTTATCACCTTGCATCTTTCAGATTGGCTACTATAACAAAACAAAAAAAAAAAAAAAAGGAAAGTGATACATGTTGAATAGGATGTGGGAAATTTGGTACAAAGATGCATTGTTGGTGAAGTTGTGAAGTGATCCATTCTGGAGGGCAATTTGGAACTATGCTCAAAGGGCAACCAACCTGTGCATATCCTTTGTACTAGCAATACCACTACTAGCTCTGTATCCCAAAGAGATTGTAAAAAAGGGAAAAGAAACTACATGTACAAAAATATTTACAGGAGCCCTTTGTGGTAACAAAATATTGTAAATTGAGGGGATGTCTATCAACTGAGGAATGGCTGGACAAGCTAAGGTCCATGAATATAATAGAATATTACCATACAATAAGAAATGATGAATAGGAAAATTTCCGAAAAATCCAGTTTTGTTTCCTCTTTGCCTAGTTTAATTACTTTAATTTTGCTTGTTCTCTTATTGCTATAGTTAACATGTCTAGTACTATATTAAATAATAATAGTGATAATAGGTATATTTCCTTCACTCTTCTTCTCCTTTCAAAGGCTTCTAGCTTATATCAAAAGCTATATTATAGATAATTCTTGCTGATGGTTTTAGATAGTGCTTATTTTAAGGAAAACTTTCTTTAGTCTTAAGTCTGGTAATTTTAATAGGAATGGGTGCTATATTGTCAAAAGCTTTTTCAGCATCTCTTGAGAAAATTATATAATTTCTGATGGTTTTGTTATTGAGATGGTCAATTATGCTAATGGTTTTCCTAATTTTGAACCAATCCTGCATTTCTGGTATAAATCCCACCTCATCGTAGTATGTATTCCTTGTAATTATTTTGCTAGTATTTTGTTTAAAATTTTTGCATTAATATTCATTAAGAAAATTGGTCTATAATTTTCTTTCTCTGTTTTAACTCTTCCTGGTTTAGGTGCCAACACATATTTGTGTCATAAAAGAAATTTGGTAGGATTCCACTTATTTCCTCAAGTAGTTTATATGGTATTGGAGTTAATTGGTCTTTAAATGTTAGATAGAATTCATTCATGAACCCATCCGGCCCTGGAGATTTTTTTCTAGGAAATTCATTAATGAATTGTTCAATTTATTTTTTCTAAGATATAGTTTTTTAGGTTATTTCCTCACCTGTAAATCTAAGTAAATTATATTTTCATAAATATTCATTGATTTTGCTCAGATTCTCAAATGTATTGGCATGTAATTGAGCAAAATATTTCCCAATGATTATTTTAATTTTTCTTTGTTGGTGGTGATTTTGCCCCTTTCAATTTTAATATTGTATATTGGGTTTTCTTCTTTATAGAATCAAAGTAATTAGTGGGGAATTTCTTTATGAAAACACCTAAGTATTATGGGTTTTCTTAGGTAGTGGCTATACCTCCAGTATCAGTTCAACACATTGGCTGAGTTATTGAGAAAATTAATATATAACTATAAACTATACAACTTCCAATGTATAGTCTACATTATAACTCAAAGCAGGAGCAACTTATTGCAAAATAATGAACATCATTTTTTAAAAAAAGGAATTAAGGACTGGATTTCATCAGTATAAGGAAGTCCCAAGTGAGAAAGTTTCCTCTTCTAACATAATTGGCATCTTCTCCGTAACTTTGAGTCTAAAATGTTGCCTATAGCACTGAGAGGTTAAGTGAATTGCCCCACGTCACATAACTTGTCAGGGGTGAGACTCAAATCTCTGAGTCCAGCTTTCTATCATTGTGCTGTCATTCTAATCATAATATTACCGGTTAATCTATAGGCAGCAGAAACGAGATTGTATTTGTGTCAAACTCTGTAATAGTCTGATTTTCCTGAAACACTGGAGCATGAATAGATATTCTGAAAATGGTTCTGATCAGCTAAGTACATGCTGAATAAAGGAGTCTTTGGACAAATATGGGGCAAAAACTTCACCATTTGTTCTTGATTTCATTCCTTCACTGATGGTGTGCAGTGAAAGGATGGTGCTATAAGAGAAAAGACCTTGGACCTTCCTGCCTTCTCTCCCTACCTCCAGCTATACAGCATGGTGCTTTGCCTGCCTCTTTTTTTTGTTGTTGTTGCTGTTGTGTTTTTTTGTTTGTTTTCATCTCCGGTGAAGGAAAAGAATCATCTACCTGTCTTCATCTTTCAGTCCAAGGCTTAAGGAGTCACCTTCAGAACCCAGCATCAATGTTGTCTTTGATCTTGAACTTAGTAGGAACAACGTTATATAAAAATTGGGTTAAGAGTTAACTTATTCTCCACAGAGGCTGAAGCAGGATAGGAAAGAGTAAGTCCCCAAAATGTTGAGAAGGATGGGGGAGGGAGGATGCTTGTACTTTTGTTATTATTATATCTTTAAAACATGCTTAGCCAATAGAAGTTTAAGCCAAGAAACAGGAGAATGGAGACACTTGGCCTCTTCAGGTGTACTCTAGCATTCTGACTGGCAGATGCAGCTCTTTGTGGGTTCTGAAAGATTGAACTAAAAAAAATTTGTTACAAATTTTTTTTAAAAAGTCTTCCCAACAGTTTTATTCAAAGATAACAGTGTACCCATTTCACTGAGCCCAGGAATTATAAAGTGAAATTTATAGCAAGCAATGAAAAACAAATAAAGATAGCAAAAAAAGGAAGGAAGGAAGGAAGGAAGGAAGGAAGGAAGGAAGGAAGGAAGGAAGGAAGGAAGGAAAGAAGGAAGGAAGGAAGGAAGGAAGGCGGGAGGGAGGGAGGAAGGGAGGAAGGGAGGGAGGGAGGAAGAGAAGAGAAAAGAAACAATTTTTAATGCCAAATCACAATGATGCCATATGTCTTCAAGTCAATACTACAATTCTAGGACAATACCGATTGACAGTGGCCCAAAGGGCAATGAAAATATGGACAACTTTTGCACAGTTTACTATTCACAACACCCTGAAGGATGTTTATGCCCACCATTTATCTTTCCATTTCCTCTGAGTCATTGGCAATTTTGATTGCTTTCAAACAGGCAGCTTATATGATTCATTGGTACCTGCTTAGTATCAAAAGAAAGAAAAGTCCTCCCAACATGATGGGTAGACCCACAGCAAACTTAGGGAAGGGCATGGATAAGAATTACTTTTAATAGGTAAACATGGGCTATTATTATGTGCTTTGCTGGAGGGAATATCCATACCAGTGAAATCATAGATCTGTATGTATATCTAGCAAAAGAGTGGCTGATTATATTGATATATCGATAAATTGAGGTGTAAGATTCAGTCCAAGTTCTGTAAAGGTGTCCCTGAGTTGCTAAAAGACTCAAAGGACAGAACTTACAATGTTGTATATCTTCTATGGAGGATTTATGGAATATGAATGAAAATGAGATCTGGATGAATTGCTATCTGCACCAGTTCAGGGGATGAGATCATGGCTCCACTAAAATAGGGGGGAAAGCCATTATAAAATATGAAGCAATTCTAAATCAGAGACAACATTGCAATTCCTTTGGAAATATGAAGTAAAATCATCTCTAGAGATGGTTAGCTAGAAGAGGTGGGAGGCAGAGCCAAAATGGTGAAATAACAAGAAAATATACAGCCAAATTTCTCTTCTTCTCTCCTTCCCTCCCCCCCCCCCAAAAAAAAGTTCTTTCATGAAGATCTGGCAAACAGATCAAATCTTGATCAGAAAATCCAAAGAAAATATCATAGTGAGTCATTTTTTTCTAGCCCAGGTTGTCATAGGCAACATAGTGAGACAGAGTAAACTGCAGTCCCTGGAGACATGGAGCATGTCACCTGAAGCATTCTAACACATGAAATGAAAGAGATCTGAGGTTATGCAACAAGGAAAGAAGACGTCCCTGATCTACAAAGAGGGGGTATGTGCAGCTTACAGGAACAGGTGCAGTTATTAGCTCTGGCACTCACCGCCCAGTTCCAGGTCAGTGAGCAGGGAGAATTGAGGAAGGGATTTGTGCCTACAGGTAAAGTTCTATAGAGGACATGAATCTGTCAAGAGCCTTGAGCTAGTTCAGAAGCATGCAGCTGCTGTGTGGTTCTGATTCCAAGAGTGGAGCAGTGTCTCGCTTTGTCATCCCTAGTCCAATCTTAACTTAAAAGGGAATAATAAGGGGAGAAATCTCATACCAAGGGGAGAGCCTGAAATTCTGCCATTATGAACTACAGTACTCCCCAGTTGTCTGATATACGCTGTTCCCAGTAGTAATCCACTGTAACTCCAACTAGGAGCAAGTCCATGGATATGTTGCTAAAACCTAAACCCAACCCAGGAATTTGCAGAGCTCAAATCTGGAGGGAACTGATCATTCTTTGCCCTGGATTACACTACTTTGAGAGAAAATCTTGCAAGTCCCTTGCCTGAGTTGTTGGTGAGATCCTGGAATAACACAACACCCAGTACTCTAAGAAGTAGCAGGACTCAAGAGAATGAAAGCTTAATCCAGACATTCATTCCCTTAAAAAGTTTTCAGGGTTTAACCCTAAGAAAGTTTAAATCCAGGAAGAAAATTTGAAGAATGAGTAAAAAAAACAAATTCCATTATGATATCTTGACAAGTGCTCAAAATATAATCCAGGAATGTTCTGGAGCTGGTTCTGACTGGATGTAAAATCCAATTGTTAAATTTCCATTTTGACATTTATACTTCAGAAGCATGACAAAGTAGATCTTGATTTGTTGTCTTGTTGATTGTCTAGACTTAAGAAGATTTTAATAATATAGCTTAAACTTAAAAGTGTATGCATACTTTTTTTTTTAATTCTGGAGAGCCTAGTTGTTTAATATTTGCCAATACATCTGTGTATTATTCTGTAATCATTGCTTAAGCTCAGCAGAAGTGCAGAGGAAGGCGTAAGGAGCAAAGTCATCACCAGATTAGAGGACTGGTGACTATAGAGTAATAATAATGAGTATTAAAATAATAACTGGCATTTACATAGAGCTTTAAAATTTGCAAAGTGTTTTACATACATTATCTCATTTGAGCCTCATGTAACATACCTGACACTTTCCTAGAAGAAAAGAATGATTCCAAAAAGTGTACAAGCAAGGCCTCAAAAAATTAATAAAGCTTGAGCATAAGTTCAACTGGAATTCCTGGAAGAAATAAAATTTATATTTTTCAAAGTTTTTTTTAATGATATCTGAAAGAATTAGTGAAAAATGAAAAAAAAAAGAAACATAAACTAGAGTAGAAAGAATTGGAAACAGAATTAACATCTTAGAACAAGGGGTACCAAACTTTACTAGTAGAAGAAAAAACTAAAATTATAGTAGCTCAAAAAGAAGCTAGTGACTTCATGGGACAATAAAGAACATTAATGTCAAATAACTAAAAAATTATTGAAAACAAAAGTTATCACATAGCAAAAAAAACTGACCTAGAAAACAGATTGAGGAGAGAGAACTTAAGAATTATTGGACTACATGTAAACCATGACCCAAAAAAAAGCTTAGATGTCAAATTTCAGGAAATAATAAAACTGCCCAGATCTTTTAGAACTATAAAGCAAAATGGAAATAGAAAAAATTCACCGGTGTCTTTGTGAAAGAAATTCCAAAATGAAAACTTCTAAAAACATTATATCCTAAATCCAGAACCCCCAGGTCAAAGAAAAAAATAATTGTAAGACACTTGAAAGAATTCAAATAAAAAAATTAAAAATAAAATTTTAAAAGGAACTCAGATATTGAAGAGCCATCATTGGAATCACATTCAGTTTAGTAACCATCACTATATAGGAGGAAAGAACTTGGAATATGATATTTTAGAAAGCAAAAGATATAGGCTAACAACCACGGATAATGTGCCCAATAAAACTGAGCAAAATCATTTTACAGGGGAGAAAGGGAGGAATTTTAACAGAACTTCCACATACTCCTGATGAAAAAATAAACAGAGCTATTTAGAAATGCTGAAATAAAAAACTCAGGAATCAAGAGAAACAAAACTAGTAAGCAATCATAAGGGTTTAAACTACTTATATTTGGAGTTGTTGAGAGGATACATTTCTCCAATGAGATTCATATTATCTTAATGATAATGGGTCATATAAGTGCAGTGGATAAAGCCCTGAGCAGGGCGTCAGCAAGATTTCTCTTCCTAGATTCAAATCTATCCCCACACACGTACTAGTTGTGTGACTATGGGCATGTCACTTAACCATGTTTGTCTGTTTCCTCATGTTTAAAATGAGATAGAGAAAGAAATGGCCAACCACTCCAGTATCTTTGTCAAGAAAATCCCAAATGGATCACAAAGAATCAGATAAGACTGAAAAAAAAAAAAAGGTGTTTTTATGTTTTGATGAGTTTAATAGAATGTGGGAGGAATATACTAGGAAGAAAAATGGAAAAGGAAGGATGGAGAAAATTACAATGAGTTGGGAGCCTCATTTAGAAAGCTGTACATCAGCAATTCATATAAATAAAATCACTTTTTAAATATCATGATGTATAATGTAAGAGATGATGATGATCATGGCTTGATTTCTTTCTATATTTCACTTCAAAGAATACTTATTTTGTCAGTATGAGAACCCTTTCCACTAATACAGATTGTAATCCTTTTATAAATTAGTAACTGCTTTTTGAGAGTTGTATGAACGGATGGATAAAGCCAAGGTACCAGAATACAAGATTAGGGTTAAATTTGTCCAGAATGCAGAGTGGATAAAGGGAGTTATTATAATACAAGGTTGGAAAAATAGATTACAGCCAGATTGTAAAAGTCTTTAATTGCATGGCTAAAGAATATAAGTTTTATTTGTTTTACCTTGGGATATCAGTGAAGATTTTTGAGTGGGACAGTGATAAGCTCAGACCTTAAAAAAGATAATACTGTCAACTGTGTGGAAGAGAGATTGTCTAGCAGAGAGACCGGAGGAAAGGAAACAGCTAGGAGATTATTACATGAAAGTGGTGTTGAAGATTTGAATTAATGATTTTGGCTCTGGGAGTGAAAAGGAGGGAACATACATGAGATATGATGTGGAGGTTTCACAGGACTTAGAAACTGATCGAGTAGGAACAACTAAGAAAAAGGGAAGGGTGCAAGATAACCCTCAGATTTTGAGTAAGAGAAATAATGAAGTCAGAAGAAGTAACAGACTTAGGGGCAAAGATAATTTGTGAGTGATAGGTAGGATTTCTGGGGAGACAAAATCCAAAAAGCTGCCTGGGAAACCGACAAGGAAAGCTGTAATAAGTTCATTTAAAATAGAAAGTTCACACTTCATAACCTAGCTATAGTTTTTACTGTATCCAGCAAAGAAATGTAGCAAAAGGTAATTCATAGTCCATCAGCTTTCCAGGATCAGGGCTGCCTTGCACATAGATGAAGGTCATCTATTACAAAGTTTGACATCTCCACTACCCAGAAGGCACCTCTAGCCTCCAAACAATATTTCTCCAAACTACTCCCCTGAAATTAATGGGAGGAAGAAAGGGGAAATTAAGATGTAGTCTTTTGAGCCTCAATTAGAAACAGAATAAAACTGATGCTAATACCCGTGGGAGAATAAGATAGCATTTATTAAGCACTTACTTTGTTACATGCTAGGCACTGAATTAAGTGCTGGAGGTATCAAGAAAAAAATAAAAAGTCCTTCCCTTTAAAGTACTTATATTCTAAAGGGGGGATAAAATGTATAAATGTCTAAGGAATTATAAGATATAAACAGAACAGATGAAATGTAGCCTTTGAGGAGAAGATATTAACAACTAGAGGGATCAGACAAGACCTGAAGAAAGTGGCACTTTACCTAAGTCTTAAAGGAAGTCAGGGACTCTAACAAGTGGAGGGGCATGAGGAGGAAGAGCATTCCAGGAATGAGGGACAGGCATGGCAGATGATACAGATGTGAGGATTAGTAAGGAGACCAGGATGGCTGAACTGTGTATGGAAGGGAATAAGATATATATATATATATATATATATACACATAAATGAGATAGATAGATAGATAGATGAATATAAGAAAATCAGAAAAATAGGGGTATACCAGATTGGGAAGAATTTTAAACTCCTTATAAAAGAGCTTATATTTGATCTTATAAGTAATAGAGATCTTATAGCTTATGGCAAGAAGGTGATATGGTCTGACTTAAGCTTTAGGAAAAAATCTCTTCAGCAGTGGTGTGAAGGATAAATTATAAAGAGAAGGCAGACAGCCCAATTAAAAGGCTTTTGCAACAGTCCAGGCAGGAAATTGTGAGGGTCCGAACAGAGAGAGCAGGTTTTGATAAGAAAGAAGAAAAGAAAAGGACATGATGCTTATGGAGTTGAAATCAAGGAGAGAGTTGACTCAGAAATTCTGAATCCTCTATAAAGGGAGGCTTTTGGAAGAAGTTTATTGCTCCATCCTTCAGTCTTCCTATCAAAGTGCAGAAGCATCCAAGAGTGTTGAGTTTCAAAGCTGAATCAGTCACCATAATGAGGAGATTTCAGGTACTGATTGGGTTTACACTGAGGTAGACATGATATTATAAACTAAGCAGAGTGGATGATGGAAAATGAAGGAAGTTAGAGCATTAAGATTAGTAATAGCTCTTAGTCTTATTGAGTCTCTTTATGACTTTTGGTCATAAAGTTTAGCCACTTCTCTAAATAAAGGAGCAGTGAGAAATTCAAAGGTTCTGCAGAGTACCTTGGAAATTAATCCGTGGCCTAGTTTGGGGTGTATGGAATATTCAAGGGGGGCTTAGCATCTCAGGTGTAAGGGCTTACCAAGCCCTTTTCCAGGTTGCTCATCCACTTTTGGTGTCCCCTCATCCAACTCTCACCTGTGACTCCAAGAAGCTTGCATTGTAGTCACATCCCAGTAAAATCATCCCAGATCGAAGGTAACCAATAGACCTTAAACCCATTAGTGAATTAGGGGGAAGTCTACTTCAAGCATATGAAGACTGAGTGGATGAGAACAATGTGCTTCCATGGCCATGAAGGTACCTGAAATGGAGACTATGGAGCCCTTAGAACTTGGTCACTAAGTTAATCCACTGTATCCTAAGCCATGCCTTCCTACTGAACTTAGATGATTCTGAAAAAGAGACTGATGCTGACCACTTTGAACTATTTAAATCCACATCCAAGTCAAGACATCACCCCATGATGTCACTAAGATGAACAACAGACCCAGTCAATTCCAACACACATAGATCTCTCGGGAACTAAAAAGATATATTATGATTTCATTACATCAAGGAATGTAATTCCCAACCAGAAGATAAACCAATCAAGTAACTGGGGGATGGAGAAGAAAAAAAGGAGGATACTAGTGAAAAGTAATTATACAATGATAATAGAAACAAGAAAGTGTGGAGAACCGAGACAAGGTAGGATTGTGTCAATGTGATGTGGAAAGAACACTAAACTGGAAGACCAGAAACCCTGGTTTTAGCAATGAATGTATGTGATAGAGAACAAGGAGGAAAATAGTTGGGGCCAACCACTAGAGATGAAATCCAAAGGCTTGTTCACTCCTAGATCAGAAAAGTTATTAAATAGGATATGTTCTGTAATTATCACAGGTATATTATTGTCAAACTAGACAATCTTTTCTGAGGTTCCTGAAATAGTGTATGGGAGAATGCAGGAATGAACCACCAGAAACCTTTCAGAAGCTAAAGTGAAATAGGTAGAAATTTCTTCCTGCTTTTTTTTAGTCTTAAGAGAGTCCCAAATGCTGAACTTGTCTGGGAAAGATTATCAAGGAAAGCAGTACAATAAAGAACATAGATTCAGGAGTCAAAGAATTTGACTTTAAATCCCATCTCTACTATCTGTACAACTTTGGCTAAACCATTTCCCTCTCTTGGACTCAGTTTCCTCATTAGTAAAATGAGAGATTGGACCAGGTGATCTTTGACATCACTTCCATTTTCACACCTAGTCTTTGTGTTCAAGGAGCTCATATGGTTTGTGTGTTACCCCTAATTGGGCATTGACATGCATCCGATCCTGGTCTGGTGTTAGGCACGATGTGGGAATCTGAGCAATGATGACATATCCTAAATATTGGGCCCAAAGCCATGGATCCTACCCTCTATCTCATTTTCACTATCTCTTGGAAGAAATGACCAGCCATAATTCTTATAAAATGACACAGGTTCTATTTCTAGCTCTGTTCCAAACTAGCTTGAACCTTGAACGTTGGACCTTGAACAAATCCAATGACATCTCTAGGTCTCAGTTTATTTGTTTGTAAAATGCAGGGGTTGAACTAGGCGATCTCTAAAACAAACAATCAAAAAAATCTTAAAGCTCCTTTTTGAACTTGGTCCCAGGAGTTCAAATGGTTTAATTTTAATTCTAGATAGAACTCTCCCCACAGGCATAAGAGTTTGTGAATATAAAACTTTGTAATGGTTACAGTTCAAGCAATGAGATACACTATAATATTCTTGGCTGATGAGAGAATTATTTGGGGAAAAGAGGAAGTCTGTCAGCATAAGGCTTAAACTTAGCTGGATGGTGTGCTAGGGTTATTGGAGAAGTGATTCTGGAAAGGATCACAGACTGTTTGAAAAGGAGGATTTTAATGGGATACAATTACTCACCAAGGATTTTTAACCCTTAGACCTAAGCCAATGAAGGGGATTATAAGAGGATAGTTTGTGAAAGAAAGAAAAGATCCAGTAGGGTCAGTGCTGAGTGGGTAAAATGGGATCAAGTAAAAAAAGAAAACTAGAAAAGAAGTGGAGGATGCACTGAGAAGGGGGGAGAATAAGAAGAACAGATAATAGGTATGTAGAATCAATTTAGGGAGATGAGGAAGAAACATTTTATATATGATAAAAATATACACATAAATACATGTGTATATATACTTATATGTGTGATACATACATTACTTTCCAGACATATTGGTCTAGTTGAGTGGAATTCAGAACAATGCTCTGACTTTTGTACTTTTGCACAGGCCAACCACTATTTCTGGAATACATTCCCTCTTCCCTCTCCCCCTCCTAGAATCCTTAGCATCCTTCAGGAGTCAACTTATAGGCCATAATATAGTATGAGCCTTTCCTGATTCCATTAATTCTTAGTATTTAGTCTCTCTCCCTCATTCTCAAATGATTTTTTTATCCTCTAAATGTGTATGTATGTATTATATATCTGTATATATGTCATGAGGAAATAGGTTCAGAGATTTTAAGGACCTTATTCTGAATCCCTCAGCTAATAAATGTCTGAAGTGGAATTTGAACCATCTTCCTGACTCCAAGTCTAGCACTCTAGCCTTTCTATGAAATTGCTTTTCTCCTCCTTGAGAGCAGAGGCTATTTTCTGTTTTTTCTTTGCATCCATAACATTTAGCATAGTGTATGTGCACACATCAGGCACTTAATGAATGCTTTTTGTATTTCCTTCAGTCCTCCAAAGTCTCCCATCACCATTCTGTGCTGACATTTCATTTGCAAGCGTGCTTTGTCAATGGGGCTATGGAGTTCAGATCAGAACTTTTAGCATGTTTCTGACTATGGCTGAGAAATTGACTTATGGTCTGGAGCCCAGTCAAGATAATTCCCACTTCTTTGGCTGAGTTTTTTGTTTGCCTCTCAACCACTTGTAGCACCATCTGTATACAATCAGGTCTTCACACACTTACCTTTGTCCCTCAGGGTCAATTAATCAAGCCAACTATCCCTTAATTGTCTTTTAAAGGAGGCTACAGGACAAAGCAAGATGTTTTTGGACAGGAGGTAGCAGTAGCTTAGGAGCCAAATGTCAAAACTTGATAAATCAATTGGTACCCTGCCTTACTAACAACTTACCACTGGGGGGAAAATAATCCAACAGAAACTCAAATAGTGTTGTTTTTATAACCTGCCTGTCTTTTTCCATAGGATAGCAGAGGGAATGATAAACTGAAAATCCAGAAGACCCAAAGTCAGGCAGATAAGTACAAAAGAGGCCTCAGACATTTACTAGTTGTGGGATCTTGGGCAAGTGCCCTAACCCTTGTTTACCTCAGTTTCCTCACCAATAAAATAGAAATAATAATGACACGTACATCTTGGGGTGTTGTGAAGAATCAATGAGATAGCATTTGTAAAATATGTGGCACAGTGCCTGGTACATTGTAGATACTATATTAATGCTATTATTGGTGTTATTGTATTGATTATTACCAGATCCTACATTGGATATCCACTCTTTACATGACTATGATAGGTCACTTAATTTTTTAGGGCCTCAGTTACCTAATTAATAAAATCAGGATACCAATACTTATAATAATATCATTAGATGGTAAGCTCCTTGAAGGCAAAAGGTGTCTTGGCTCTTTTTGTACTTAACACGGTCCCTGGAATATAGTAAGCTTAATAAATATTGATTGATCGATTGATTGATTGATTCCTACCACATAAAGTTGTTGTGAGGCATAAGATAATAAAAGGACTTTGCAAACTTTAAAACTGATTAATTTCCTTCAGTGTTTTGTCCACTTATTGGATGAAGAGTTGAGAGACTGTCTGAAAGCCATGTGATTCTTAAAATACACACAAATCTTTTTCTTCCCCCTCCTATTTTTACCACCATTTTTGCAAAAAATGTCGTGCTATTACAGAGGATTATGCACCATGCACACAAATGTCTCTGAGATCTTTGGTGATGGGAGAACAGGAAAGACTATTGGCACATTGGATGGACTCCTTATGGAGAACATGGGAGAGGTCATGGCCAGAAGGCAGACAGGATGGGCAAGTGTGAAAAGAGTTGGAATATGAATCATTGGAAGAAACATTCATATTAATGAGATCAAAAGTTCCTATTTCCTTTCCTTTCCCTCCTTCCTAAAAACAGATTCTTCTCCCTTTTTTTTTTAAGGAATTAAGATTCCACATTGCTATAAAATACTCTCTTTGTAAAATCTTTTGAAACTCTTTTCAATCTTTTTGAAATCAATGTTCAGGAGCTAGAAGGGATCACAGGGGTCATCTAGCCCAACCCTTCCATTTTACACATGAGGAAACAGAGGGCCTAAGAAGTTAGGTGTCATGTCCTGCATGGTTGCAGAGGCCATAAGTTATGGAACAGGTGATTGAACTCAGCTTCCTTGCCTGATCTCCAGTCCATCATTTCTGGTTCTTTCTCAGGTTTTTCTTCCATATCACCTTCCCAGGTCATTTGGCCAATTTTTTCATGCTTATTTGTTTCCCCTACCTTCCAGTGTGTAAAAGTTTATTCTGTTCTTTATCCTTACTGTGCCCACATTTGTTCATCATTCTTTTCAGTACTCTCAGCTACTAATTCCAATTCAAAGGAAAAAGAAGCCTTGAAGACTGATGAATCTGAATAGAGACATCTGAACAAGTGAGGAACTGAGGAGAGACAGAAGGCTCTCCAAGCAGCTTCTGTGTCATTGTTTACCACAGTGCTTTGCACAAAGCTGAAATTTAATGAATGTTTATCAAATGAATGAAGCTTAAGTGACCGGGTCTCTGGGATCTGAGCAATTTGTGCACTTTTCACACTAAATATCCCATTATAGGTAATAGAACAAGACCTTAGAAACTCTTATGAGAGGGGGGATCGAATGGGTAGGGAAGTGACATCACCAAATGAGCAGAAAGAGTCTATTAGAATCACCAGTTTCAGGTTGGTCCTAATCCTATGACACTTACCATGAGGCTGTCACATGTAATAAATGAGCTCTCTACGGGGATCTGTAGGAAAAAACATGAGATTTCTTAACTAAGGCTTCGAATAGCTCACAAACTCTCTGTGCCTGCAGGAGATATGCAAGAAATGACTGAGGGATAGATTGGCAGATAAAATAGTAAAAGGCAGCAATCTACCTAAAGGAAACAAAAAGAACATGACATTAGGTAGAATCAATCATGAGAAGTTTCCAGGAGCTGGTGATTTATAAAGGATCTGAGAGATGTGAAGAGTTAGTGTTGGGAATGTTTCAAAGGTCTACAACAGAAGACTATTGGATGTTTGTGAATGAAGAGGTAATGTGGGGTATTTTTGAGAGGGAATTATGAAAAGAAACACTGGGGGAAGAAAGCATCCTGGAAAGAAACCCATCACATCGTCCCAGGGAAGGTTTAGGTTTAGTACTAGCAGCCATGTAGATGTCAGAGGTTTAATCATTCCTACAGATGTCTGGCTTAAGATTCAATGACTGGCTGATTCTTTTTGTACAGCAAAATAACAGTTTGGTCATGTATACTTATTGTGTATCTAATTTATATTTTAATATATTTAATATCTACTGGTCATCCTGCATCTGGGGGAGAGGGTGGGAGGTAAGAGGTGAAAAATTGGAACAAGAGGTTTGGCAATTGTCAATGCTGTAAAGTTACCCATACATATAACCTGTAAATAAAAGGCTATTAAATAAAAAAAAAAAAAAAAGATTCAATGACTGGGCAGTCCTAGGAAATTGCATCTATGATAGCACCACTGCTTTTCTTCCCGTGATTTTTAAAGAACCTCATATACATGATTTCAATTGAAATACCTAGTATTTACATAGTACTTCAAGGTGTAAGAATTGAACTCGGATCTTCCTAACCCCAAGTCTTAGGCTTAATCTAAAGTACTGCCTAGTTGCCTGGGAGCAACAATATTGTCTAGTCTTACAACAACTCTCTGAGGTATATTCTACCTATGCCATTAAATTTAGATCTAGAGATGTCAGAGGGAAAAGCTGAAAGCACTTATTTCTCACTCTAAGTCCAAGTCTCTATCCATTATGCCATAGTGCTTCTCAACATAATGGAGGTGGTCCCTCAGTGTTACAGTAGTAGAACATCTTCCAGGCAGAAGGTATTCAGCTTTGCAAGGGGATTTCAGCCTCTGGCTCTCCAATGGTTTACATTTCCTTTCAAACAGGGTGGCTCCTGCCGAGCAAGGCTTCCAATGTTTCAGTATGAGCTGGAAAAATAATGAAAGCAATTAGTAATGTACACACTCCCAGATGCTTCTCTGCCACATCAGCTTTCCGTATGTGGCAAGGAACAAAATGGTGGCCAATTTCTTCAATGTGAATAGGACTAAAAGGAAAACCTTTTTAATGTTATGGTCAGAGGATTAGATCTGTCTACAGCCACAGGATGTATCACTTATAGAAAGTTCCTTTTACAGCATACACAAAGAAGAAAAACACATGCAAAAAAGAAGTATTAAATATCTGGACATATTTGATCTACATTCTTCATTCTGCTTTTATTCTCTTGTGGGGGGGTTTCCCCATAGCTCACTTTGTCATGCCATTAAAAGAAAACTTTACATATATGAGCAATAGTTTTTAAAAAAACTAAAATATTGAACAACCCAACACAAATGATTTGGAAGAAGTAACTGGATCTGTTGCTCTGGCAGGCTATAAACTGGGAAATGGAGAGAGGGAGGACAATGTTTTTCTTTTGGCCATTCTGCCAAGTTAAAAAGGAAGTTGGAGATTAGAACAAAATATTTAAATCAAAAATGAATCCTTCAATGAAAGTTGCTTGATCCCCTACCATCTCCCTTCCCCTCCTCCCTTATTGGAAGCATATTTCTTTTTGAGAAGAAACATTGCATTATTGCTGAATAGATGAGGGACAGATAGCCCACTGGGGAAAAACAGATATTTCATAATTTTAAAAGTTTACAGTAAGTGATTTAAGCATACATCCCCAAATTAAAATTGCATTTCTGTATATTTCATGGGGTAGGGGAAAGGGAGAGAAATCACACTATATTCATAGGGAATAACTACTTCAGAGATCATCTAGTCTAACTGAACAGGAATCATCACCATACTTTCCTCTTCAAGTTATCATAAAGCCACTGCTTAAATACCTCCAGATATAGGTAACTCATTCTTTACCAGGACACTCCATTTTTGTTGTGTTCAATTCTACTAATTATTAAGCAGATTTTTCTTGTATTGAGTCAAAACTTATCTCTATATAGCATCTAGCTCTATCCTTTAAAGCCAAGTAGAACACACCCAATTCTCCTTCAAGGTAACCTTTCAAACACCTTTAATTCTTTAATGCCTTTCAATGGCATGATTTTCACTCAGCTCATCCTCCTGTGGGTGCATTCCTATTTCTCCATGCTGACAAGACAACAGATAGCATAACTTCTTGGTCTGCTTTTCCTACTCAGGACAAGCATCCCATCTCTGGGACAAAGGGTTGGTGGATTTCAAAAAATGGAGGGCTTCATTCCAATACAAAGCAAGACATTAATGCCTCAAAATACAAAGATTTTGCAGGGATCAATGTTGAAATATTATCCATGCATATGTTTTGAAAATAAAAGGCTTTAATAAAAAAATACAAATAATATTTTGGCTTGTTCCTAATAGTGCCTGAGAATAATTCCCATACTAAGACAGAGTTTAGATTTCCATAAGCCCAGAGATTTAGTTTCTCCCATAAAAATATTATATAGAAAGCAATATATAACTTTTGTTCCACCTGTGTTATTACAGAAAAGGGTAAGGAAGCATTAAATGACGAACAGGACAATGTCGTGGACCTCAGAGCTCCCTGGAGGATGAGACTCATCCTGCTGGCCTCTCCAAGGATTGATTTTCATCTTGAATCTAAGAAGTGAGGTCTTGTTGGCACTTTGCCCATAATAAATGCTCAACAACAATAACGAAATGGAGATAATGTGGTAGAACAAGATGATACATTACCCATCTGAAGCACCACTTACTAGAAACATCACACATAACCTATGGGGGGGGGGAACAAAAATCATGTGGTTCTATCAGCATAAGGGTAAAAGTGGAGGCTGAGGATGCAAACATACAGGTGCAGTCCAGACAGTTCTCTGAACTAGTGACCTATCATTCTTTAACATTAAAATAATAGAATTTTAGAGCTGGAAGGGATCCTGGAGTTTATTTAGTATGAATCCCACCTTATATAGATAAGGAAACTGAGAACAAAAGGAGGAGTCTAGGCTAAGACCATCTAGATTGGCAGACTGAGAACAAAGCATGAAAAGACACAGGTGTGATTCTCTGGTTTGGTCCTTGCCAAGATCATCTCTTACTTCTGAGTGCCTAAGGAGGGGAGAACCAGGCCAGGTCAGAAACAGAGCAATTCAAAGTTCCCATAGGAGTCAGAAAGGACTGTGAGAAGCCCCAGAACTTCCAGCTTGGGCAATATAGGGAAATTCAGTCTTTTTTTTTTTTTTTTTTTTTTTGTATTGGCAAAATACAAAAAATAAAGTAAACACCAGTTGTGATTTCCCTAAACACTACATACTATAATTACATCTCGGAATATCATGGGTCACTTTTATTAAAAGTATCATTACTACAGTTGGAGGCAATTTACAGCTTATTTTATGTGATAGCAATTTTCAAAGAAAAAATAGAAGGATATCACAACAAAGAAAAACAATATATCTACAAAGTCACATCTGTAAACTTCAAGATTAGCTTAGAATTGTAATAATACTATTTAGTTTAGTGGCTTAAATAATAAAGTCCTTCTTTTTTTTTAAAGTTGCCAATTCTCTCTTTTTTCTTTCTTTCTTTTTTTGTTTTTTGTTTTTACCAGTGCATTACAAGAAGAGCATGAGAAATTGAAATATAGTTTTAAATTGTAAGAACCTTCTCAATGGATTAACTTCCAAACAGCACCCTTCATGTTTAATAGTGTTCTTATTACTGCTATGTCTCAAGACAGAGAAATTCATACTCTCTTGGAGATTATCAGACGGTATATGTCTATGTGTATATGTGTGTCTGTGTGTGTGTGTGTGTGTGTGTATCTGTATGTGTGCCTGAGCAAAGTGTAGGAACGCCCATAATCAAAAATAATGAGCAGATATGAATGTTAAATTTCATCTTGACCTTCACAGCAAAAAAAATAATAAACAAATTTTAAAAATTAAATATGTCATACTTCCTTTAAGCAGTACTTTCTTATATTAGTGTCACTCTGTTACAAATTGTTGTTTTTACAAACCCAATGGTACCAAAAGAAAAAAAAAAGCAGAGCATTTTGTACATTTCCTTAAAAAGACATGTTCACCTCTGAAATTACATTTCTCCTAGGGATAATAAATAATGCTTTGTACAATATTTAATGACCAATGTACCTTTTGATACATCTGTACTTAATCTTTGACACAGACATGTTTTGTTTTGTTTTTAGTTGAGCTCTAATTCTTATTTTTATAAATTCTTTCAATTTCTTTATTTATCGAATTTCTTCACACTCAGGAGGGGCTGGTGATTATTCCATTTTCATTTCTGTGGACCCAGTTGTATTAAAAATATATATATATATCTTTTCCCTCTGGAGAATTCACCTAACTTTATTCTACCTCTTTATTTTACTTATGAATATTAATTTGTGAATATAATATAATAATGTGTATTATGCCCATTATATTTATTTCATAGTTTTAATTATTAGAACATTTTTTGCTTATTCATTTCATTAATCTCTCTATTGTTTTTCTTCAAGGTCTTCTCTATAAAGAATGTCTTTCTTTTCTTTCTGTTTTTTTATCATTGTTTTTTTCACTTTGTTTTTCTTTGATGAATTTCTTACAGAACAAGCTAAGCTTACTCAGCCACCTAAGTATAAACACTCAATCATTTATTAAGGGCCAGTAATATAGGAGGCATTATGCTATACTAGGGATACAAAGACAAAAACCAAATAATATCTGTTTTCAAGGAGCTTACAGTCTGTCTGGAGAACAATACATAAATACATCATAAATGTACATATATACCTGAATATATTCTATATATATATGTACATATATTGTGAATGTATATGTGTAGGGGGAGAGACAGAGACAGAGATACAGTGAGAGATAGAAAAAGACAGAGAGAGAGAGAGAGAAAGACAGACAGAGACAGAGAAAGACAGAGAGAAAGAGCAAGACAGAAATAGAGAGAGACAGGGAAACTGCAAAATAAACACAAGGTATTTGAGGGAGAGATTAGCAATGAAGGAGATCAGAAAAAGTTTCATGTAGAAAATCACATTTGAGTCAAAAATGATAATGGCCTATATTTCACACTTTTAAAATTTCTAAAGATGATACAGTATGGATCTAGAGTTCCAGTTCTGGAGTCAGGAAGACTCACCTTCCCGAGTCCAAATCCAGCTTCAGACACCTATTAGCTATGTGATCCTGAACAAGTTACTTAGACCCAGTTGCCTCAGTTTCCTCATCTGTAAAATGAACTGGAAAGAAATAGCAAATTACTCTAATGTCTTTGCCAAAAACAAAACAAAACCAAAAATAGAACTATGAAGAATTGGACAGGACTAAAATGACTGAACAACAACAAATTATATACATTAGTACATTTGATCCATACTAAAACTAAGGAAGATGTTATTATGCTCAATTTGCACATAAAGAAACCAGGACTTAGAGAGTTCCCTGTCTTGTTCACAACCCAAAGCCTATAAATGTAAGGAAGAGGATTTTCATCCATGTGTCTTCTGGCTCCAAGACCAGCACAGTATCCAGTAGACTTGCCTCCACCCATCCTACAAGGATGAATGTGTTTCAGGGTTCTCACTTCACCTTCCTTTCTCTTCTCTCCTCATTTTGTCCTTTGGTGATTTCATACACTTAACGAATGCAACTGTGAACTTTTCTCATGCTGCCTTACAATGGTTACTCTTCTGTTTCAAAAGTCTATGATTCAGCTCTCACTGGACGTGTATTTCTACCACTTCATGTATTTCTACCACTCAATTAAAAATATTTCTAGATACTTTCCACATTACCAAGGAGATTTCCATTACACAAAAATGGTTTTATGTATTTGGTCCATAATTCAGTAAATCAATCAACAGACACTGATTAAGTGAGTACTAATGTTCCAGGCATTGTGATAAACCCAGGAGGTAAAAAATAAAATAAAATAAAAACTGAATTGAAATAGCTTATATTGTAACCCAAGAGATAATACATATATATAATCTTAATGGGAATATTCACAAAGACGTCCAGGAGCTTGTGATGACAAGAAATAGTAGTCCCTTAGAAAGACTTTGAAAAGAGGTAAATATTCTGTAATTGACTTCTGTCAGCTAACTAAGCTGCAGCAGAGTGGTCTCTTTGGTTGGCTCTAGTTGAGGAAATGGAGTTGGTACCACCTTCCAGGACCCTCTTGGGGCTCAGTTGTCTCATCTTTCTTGGTGCTTGTCTGCTCTCGATATAACTCCTTTGTTGGAGTAGTCACAGCAGAAGAGAGACTGGCCAAAAGGGAAAGAGTGGCACCCACTTTCTTGGTGTGAATTGTGCACAATGGACACGAATGATAAAATGGCTAATTAATAGCCCCCACAAAGAAATGTTTTGCAACTGAACAAATAGGACTTAAATATTAGCTTCTCAACTAATTAGTAATGATGAAACTTTATTCTGTTGTAACTAACTTATATTCTTTATTCCTTGGCATTTTCTTTTTATATGGGAATAATACAATAATAACAAATAGCTTTTTACAGTTTGCAAAGCACTTTACAAATATGTCATTTTATCCTCACAAGAACCCTGAATGTAGATGTTATATATTCCTATTTTATAGATAAAGAAACAGAAGCAGGTGGAGTATGTCATTTGCATAGGCTCATGTTAGGAAGTGTCTGAGGCTGGTTTTGAATCCAATTTTCACTGATTCCAGATCCAGCACTCTATCCACTCAACTACTTACCTGTCCTATTCCTTTTTTTTTAATTTATTTAATAGCCTTTTATTTACAGGATATATGCATGGGTAACTTTACAGCATTAACAATTGCCAAACCTCTTGTTCCAATTTTTCACCTCTTACCCCCCCACCCCCTCCCCTAAGATGGCAGGATGACCAGTAGATGTTAAATATATTAAAATATAAATTAGATACACAATAAGTATACATGACCAAACCGTTATTTTGCTGTACAAAAAGAATCAGACTCTGAAATATTGTACAATTAGCTTGTGAAGGAAATCAAAAATGCAGGTGTGCATAAATATAGGGATTGGGAATTCAATGTAATGGTTTTTAGTCATCTCCCAGAGTTCTTTTTCTGGGCATAGCTGGTTCAGTTCATTACTGCTCCATTGGAAATGATTTGGTTGATCTCGTTACTGAGGATGGCCTGGTCCATCAGAACTGGTCATCATATCATACCTGTCCTATTCCTAATTGATATTTGTAGTCTGGGCATTTTTATTTCCTTTCCTTGTTGGGAAGAATTCCATTACTATTTTTACAATTAGCATCTTTAATAATAACAATTTTCATCAGAGGAGTGATGATGGAGACGAAGAGCCAGTAACCGTGAGAATGGAGAGCCTACTTCCCCTGTGGAGAGGTCAGGCTTCATGAGTGAAATCTGTACAAAATGCAAGGGGAGATAAAGATCAGGGACTGGCACTGGTTGCTAAAACATGGGCCTGTGCCTAGAGACACCTGTGACAGGCATGGGGGATGGATGAATCAAAGGTAAAAGTTTGGGATGATGGAATCCCATGTGCATGGTTGGGCCAGCCAGTGTGGAGAAGACAAGTAATATATTAGAAGCTTAAGGTTGGGTTGTACCATACCAGACTGCCAATAAATATTAGTACATGATAGTTATGATGGTAGCAAAGAGTAATAACACTACCTCAATTCTCCTCCCAGCTTCTCTATTCCTTCCATTTTCCTCCCTAATAGTTCTTTTCCTTCTTACCTCCTAAATGTACATTCAAGATTTAGTCCTTATACCTCAAGTTTTTCTCCATATATTTTTTCTCTCTTGGGAATATAATTTACTCTTATGATTCTGATGATTAACTCTAAGTAGTCATTGCCATGACATCTTCCAAGTTTCAATTCTGCAATTCTGATGTTGCCCTGTTAAAAGTTCAACCATCACCTTAAACTCGACATTTCAAAAACTGAACTCATTTTACTTCCCAATCTGCGGGAGTCATGTCCTTAAATATTCACTTGGAGGGTATCACCTTGTTCCCAACCATTCAGGCTTGAAACTTCAGCCACGATTGATTTCTTCTTTTCTTGCTTCTTAATCAGTCATTAAGCTCTATGCATTCTTTCTGTTCAATGTTGTTTCATATCCTTTCCCATTGCTACCATACCACTGCAGACACCAATAACATCAATGGCAATATTGATGCTAATACTTTGTATTTGCATGCCATCTGAAACATACTAAAAGACATATTACTTGCATATGTCTGAAACATACTCATCATATGGTGTTAGGTAAATCATTTAAACTCTCAAAAGCCACTAGTCAACACTCTCAGACTACAGGTTGCAGATTAGTCATCAGTTACCCAGAGATAATTTCTTAGCCTGATGAAATTACAGATCTGAACAGAAGAAAAGAATATAATCCATGAGAGAATCAGAGCAAGAATTATCTGCAGGCAATAATCTCCCTAAGTTTAATTGGTCTCCATCCCCTTCATGTCCTTTTGCAATATGTCTTCAAAAAATGAAAGGTCACTTTTTACAGTCCACCTTGTGATTTCATGATGTAGGGAATTCCTTATGTGATCAAAGAAATCTACCCTTTCTATCCTGGACACTAGTTTGATTTTCCTCAAATACAGTTTTAAATGACTTATAGTTCCATGTGAAATTACTTTGGCTGATGCTCTTATGTTTGAACATTTGTGTTTGAACATCGACTTGATTAAATTCATTTTTAAAATGTAAATATTTCTTTGATCATGCTTCTCTGCTCAAAAATCTTTCATGGCTTTACTTGGTGGTACACTGCACTGAATACAGTAATGGTATCCTTCTCAAATAGATACTATAATAAGGATCCTTGCTGGCCACATATTGACTTAGAAAACCATGTACTTCAGTTATCTATGTTCTATTTACATTTTGTTAAATACTTTCTAATTATATTTTAATCTGATTAAGATGATACTTCTTGATTACAGGATCAAGTGCAAATTCTTTTGTCTGGCACTTAAGGTCCTCCACAGAATCTTTCCAACTTTCCTACTACTACTACTATATACAAATTCTTAATCAGATTTACTCATAATCCCTGAAAGATGACTTTCATGAAAGCACAATGAAAGCCCCTCTGTACTTCGTTCATACTATTTACCCCATCTCAATTTACCCTAAACCCTTATGAAGGACCTGACATTTGAAAATTTAACCTCCCCTTCAAGATCTTTCCATGAAATCTTTCCTGACCATCCCAGTGTTCAGCACATTTTTAATTCTGGAAACTCATTGGATCAAAATTATAGGAGGGACCTTACAGCAAGAGCTAGTGTTAATATTGTGCTTCCTCGCTAAATTTCTTGAGTTATTATAAGGCCCATAAGATGTATAGCTGGAATGAACATTAGAGATCATTGAGTCAATCCCCCTACCCGGCACTATCAAATATTTTATCATTATTTAACCTTTCACATGCTAAGGCCTTGAGTCTCCAAGTAGAGTCTAGTGCCTAGCATAGTATAAAATCACTCCACAATAAATACTTGTTGATAAGAATTGATCAACAATCATCTTAACCCATGCTCATCAGAAAGGTAACTTTCTATTGGATTGGGATTGATACATGTGTATTTTAGAGACATCATCACAACTGGGGCAAACAGAAAGAACGGCTTTCCTGGACTGCGTTACAGAAATTCATACTGACGTGCATATATACGTGTGTGTGTGTGTGTGTGTGTGTGTGTGTGAGGCTGAAGGAATACGTATGTGTGCATGCGTGTGAGCATATGTGTATGTGTTCTGGGTGAAGATTAGTTGGAAGCTCGTTAATTTTAAAGCCACATACCATATTTTACTAAGGACATGACTCTATTTGTGCATTTCAACCACGTAAAAAACACCCTGGGATTCTGGACTGAAAAACTGGCTATATAAGGGAAAAGCCAGGCATTCCCTAAAGCTGCACTTGTAAAACACACTGTGATTTAACCCTCTGCTTGAGGCAGATGGCAGAACTTGCATTTTACAGCTGCAGATTTCCATATTCCTGGAAGAAACATAATGTGTTGTCTGTGCCAATGGTCATGAGGAATCACAACAAAAACCTGAACTCAATTCCCTAAGAACAGAATGACCAGAGCTCTGTAGCCTCCTGCCTTCCCTCCAGAACCATTAAAGAGGAGCAAAAGTGGGCATTGAGTTCAGCTTAAATTTAACCAAAAAAAAAAAGACTTTCTCTAGCCCTTTCAAAGTTTGTTTACAAAACACCTTCCTCAAAACAAAATGAAACTCTGTGAAGCAGGCAAAGTGAGAATTTTTGGGGGGGAGGGGAGGGGAAGAGGCAGGGGAATGGATTTATTTATTTATTTTGGGGCTTGTGATTTCTTTGGCATATGGAGTTAGTGGTGGATCAGCATGTCCTTTGCAGCTTGGAATCCTGAGAGATAACTGGCCTGGGGTGAGGAACCTGAATCCAAGTTCAAGGCCAATTTCCTCTCTATTACACCTGGATGCCTCTTGGTGCAAAAACAATAATGTCCATTTTACAGAGGAGAAAGCTAAAGTTCAGAGGCTCAGTTCCTCATCAGTGAAATAGGGATGTTGGAATAACCTCTGAGGTCATTTCCAGTTCTATATACTGTGATCTTTGGGAAATAGGCTGGCAAACATCAGACAGGCTGATTAACTCCAGTCTTTCAAAGTAACGATATCACAATGCACTGATTAGGACATCAGTTGAGGAGAAGACCAATTCAATAGGTTTGGCCCACTGTCCACTAAGGAGGCAAATCTCTTAAGTGACATTATTCAAGGTTAGCCCTCATGTGCCATTGTGGGTGGCTCAGCACTGCACAAAGGAGAAAACAATTAGCTCAGAGCTTCCAGAGTACACTCATTGCCTGGAATATGGGGAGAACCATGAATGGGCTGGAAGTGAAGAAAGAAAAGGACATAGACAAGTAATAGGGCACGTGAAATGACTACCAGATAGGTGGAGTTGGGCTATAAGCTGAATGAAAAGAAGGGGAGAAAATTAAAGCCATAAGAAGATTGACTGAAAAAGCCATAAGAAAAGGGACTTGGAATGAACAGAAGTAATATGATATAGTTTTAAAAGGTTTGGACTTGGAATCAGATGGTTTGGATTTCAGGCCATCAGCCAGTGATCTGACTAGTACTCTTACAAGCTATGCAACTTTGGGCAACAATAAAAAAAAAAAACCAATACTAACGCACTTTAAAGTTTACAAAGCAGGTGACACTAAGAGCAATAACTGGAGTGGCTTTGGAAGGACAAGTACTCTAAAGTATAGTTGGTGAAGCTACAACTTGGTCCAACTATTCTGGAAAGCAATTTGAAACTGAGTCAAAAAAGCCATAATCATTAACTGAGGAATACCATTACTATATATATAACCTAAAAAAGAAAAGAAAGAAAGAGGGGGGGAAGGAGGGAGGGAGGAAGAAAGGAAGGAAGGAAGGAAGAAAGGAAGGAAGGAAGGAAGGAAGGAAGGAAGGAAGGAAGGAAGGAAGGAAGGAAGGAAGGAAGGAAGGAAGGAAGGAAGGAAGGAAGGAAGGAAGGAAGAAAAAGAAAGAGGAGAAAAACCTATATTCACAAAAATCTTTATAGCAGCATTTTTGTCATAGCAAAAAAATCAAAAATAAAGAATTTAGTTGGTGCAGTAGATAGAGCATTGGCCTGGAGTCAGGAAAATGTGAGTTCAAATACAGCTTCAGATACTTACTGGCTATGTGACCCCAGATAAGTCATGGAACCCTCTTTTCCTCAGTTTCCTCATGTGTAAAATGGACTGGAAGAGGAAATCACATACCACTTCAGTATGGTAACTGAACTCTAAATGGGATTACAAAGAACTGAAACAACTTAACTACAATTAACAAAAATGAACTGATAGTTCCCAAATTGGGGTCTGGCTAAACAAAGCATAGCACATGAATGTAATATAATATTATTGTACTTGAACGAAAAAAGGGACATATTCAGAGAAACTTGGAAAGACTTGCATGAACCGATACAGAATGAAGTGAGTCGTTGGAATTCTTAAGAATATAATGACAACAAAAATAACTAGAAAGCCATTGTGAAAGACTAAAGAATTTTAATCAATTGCAAATGTATAATTCATATCAGATTGCTTACTGGCTTAGGAAGGAGAGAAGGGAAGGATAGTATGTAGAACTTAAAACTTTTTTAAAATGTTAAAATTGTTTTTCCACATAATTGGGGGAATAAAACATTTTTTTTTATTCTAATCAATATAATGGTCAATTATAACTCTAGAAATCTAATGACGAAGTATGCCTGTCATTTCTTGGTGAAAAGATGATAGATCATAGGTACAGAATGACACATTTCCAACAATTATAACACTATAACACAATTATGATATATATAACTATATATATATATATATATATAACTATAACACAATTATTTTGCTTGGATGTACTTTTTATGAGAGAATTTTCTAGGGAGTGGAGAAAGAGGAAGCGATTGGGACAATGAAGAAGAACAAGAAGATTAAGAAAAAGAAAGGAAGAAAAAGAAGAAAGAAGAAGATTAACATTTTTAAAGTAGAGATGACCAGAAGGGGGTGTAGGTGAGATAAAAGAAAATATTGTGCTTCTCACAGTCCTTTCGAGTTAACAAGCATGGGGGGGTGAGAGGGGAAGGAAGGTGGTACCCAGGGGTTACGTAACTTGTTCAGGGTTACACAGGTTACAGATTGAGCGAGGCCATTTTGATTCTGAAGGTGGCCTTCTAGTCACTACATCAACTAGATGGTCATATCATCTACTCAATCACTTCAGCATCACATCATAAACATCATGGTGGTGATGGTTCCTTGAAGGCTAAGTTCATATAACACAAAGCCTCGTAGGCTCTCCCAAGCTAGAAAGGCTTCAGTGACTGTCCTCAGAGAGCCAGGCTCAATGTGTTCATGGAGACTCATTATCAAAAGGTTGTCTATGAGTTAATGATTTGTAGTGGACATACAACCCAGAAACCTGCCTCCTAAGGCCCAGAATGCTTTCTATCTGTCCTTGTGAAGGTCATACCCACACAAATTTAATTATGGATGCTTGAAGTGCTGAAATTTACAGTAATAATACAAATTGGAGCAAATTATTTTGGCATTCATGTCTGAGCACATATATGTGCTGTTTTCCATATAGGCAGATGAGTTTTTGAACTGATTTCTTTTTATCTATCTATATTATTTTACTAATTATCTAGCAGCACACTCTTTTGAGATGACTAGCCAGGGTGAAGGATATGGAGATTAGCCAAAACATAATAGGTCCAAGAGGACCCTGGATCCTAGAGCCATTGCTTCATTAATATCACAAGTAAGGCTGATTTTTCACAAAAATACAAATCTAAGCTTTTCAAGATGTATCCTCTACTTCAAGTACATAAAGTTTCACATAAACTTTTGAAGACAAAATCACTACTATCCTATTTTTGCAATCACAATCACTGGAGCATAGATTTAGGGAAGGAAAGGGAGCCAAGAGGCCATATAGCCCAATCTCCTCCTTTGACAGCTGAGAACTCCATGGTGACTTGCCTACATTTACATGGATAGTAGTAAGCAGCAGAAATGCTCTTTCTACAGAACTTTGCCCGTAGTGTATTCTTAATTAATGTTTGTTGAATGAAAAAATATTCTTTCCCAATATACTCATTCCTGTGTGTCTGAGTTGAACTGTGGTATCTACATCTCTCTGGCTTCCCGTTTTGCTACCCTCCTTGTGTCTGAAGACAAAAATAAGACTGAAGCACAAATAGGTTGAAATCTGTTCCATGTGAACTTCTAAGAATACCCTTGGAATGCCCTTTCTAGGCCAGTGATTGAATCCATTTACCAATGAGCTACTTGTAGATTTCAAAAGTCTTTCCCCTTCTGCCTTGTTTGGCTCTTTCATTTAATTTTATATACTGGGAGCCTATAACAATGAGAGAACTCTGGGGGAAGTTTCTCCTATTCCACGCTCTCCATTTCTGACCACACAGGAAAATCTCTGGTTCATACAAGGACTCTGAGAAATTAGCAATACCCTTGTCCCAGGCTATGGATCATGGCCCAATATATCTTGTACCAAAACAAGTCCCACATAATTGGACTTCATCAAAAATGGTCCTGTATTAGCAGGAGAAGGCCTTACCCACCTTGGCAGGAAGTTTTAATATAGAAGAATTCAGGATATCTCTTGCAGCTGGAAAACCCATTTAGTCAAATTTTCTCAGGAGGCCTATAAGGAATTCACACCTGTGATTAAACTACCTGGCCAATGAATTTCCCCATAGTCCCATACAGATACAGTTGAGAGAGCAGCTCTCTGGCACTGAATGGCTTGATTTCTTAAGAAGGAAAATTTGGGTACAACATCGTAATGTAATTTAGCATATTATTAAAAATACTATGAATTTCTCTAGTTTTTTCCCCCTCTACTTCTGTTCTCCATTTCCTTTCCTTTCTCCCTCTCTATTTTCTCTCTCTTCCTTTCCTCATATACTTCCTCCAGTTTTTCTCTCACCCCTTTTTTCTTTTGTAATGTTAAGGAAAGAATATTTAATGTTCTTTTTCCTCCTCTACCCTCCCATCACAAAAAAAAAAAAATCTTCAACAATTTAAAGTCTAAAGTTGTCACTAACAATCAAGAGATGAAATCAAGGAAAGGAAGAATGACAAAAGGCATATTTTTCGCTACATGTGATTATAAAGACAAACTAGGCTATACAATTTAGGGAATATTTAGGTCTTTTGCATCCAGTGGTAATCAGCTCCAGTCTAAACTGTCTAAAAAGTTTCTAGCTATCACTGTCCATATTTGCACAACTCCATATGTGTCTACTTAAAAGATGGATCAGTAAAACATATTGGTTGCAGCACTGGTTTTAGGCTCAGGATAATCTGAGGTCAACCAACATTAGCTGTGAGACAATGGTAGGTTTGAGGTTATCATCACTCGTTCCTTAGACTATTACAACAGTCTTTTTATAGATCTTCCAATGTTGAACCTCTCCTCCCTTCATTCCTTCACAAAGTTGCCGACTGATATTCTCAAAGTACTGTCTTCAAAAAGCCTGAGATGTTTTTCAGAAATATTGTCTATCTACACCTTCCCCAGCTCACATTTATGAAGCTTACTTTTTGATACCCAAGTATAAGCTTTGACATTTATCTCTGTGGTCCAGAAACCCAAATCCCATTCTCAGATATCACCTTCTATTGAGCTATTTGCTTTATGAATTAATCTTTTCTCTTTTGTATCCCCTATCTTCAATGGACAGCAACAAGAAAAATATAGCCTATATTACTATTGTTTTCAGTTTCTTGTCTAAGACTTCATAAACTCAGTGACTTTTGGCAGATCACCATCCATAACTTACCTTTTTACACTGTCCTGGGCTCTCTTATCTAATTTTTATAAACTCTTACTTGGTAAACTTACCCACTCTCATTGATTTATTTTTCACCATTACAATATGATTCACAAATCTATATTTCCATCTCCAGTTTCTCTTCCGAATCCTTAATATGCCTCAGACAATTTGGACAAACTCAATAGATCCAAAATAGAATTCTTTTTATCTCCAAACCCATCTCCCTATTGAGAGATCTCTATCCTCTCTTTCTCCCAGGTTTAAACTTCAAAATATTCTTAACTCCAAACTCTTGCTTATCAGACATAGCCAAGAAAGTGTCAAATCTTTTTTAAAAAAATTTTCACTTCTACATCTATTGTAAGTAATTTCCTCCTCACTGCTCACACAGCCACCACTTTAGTTCAGGTTTTCCTCACTATTTGCCTAAACTATTGCAATGATCTACCAATTAGTCTCCCTGTCTCAATCCTTTCCTCATTCAAATCTGTCATCTATATAACTGCCAAACTGATTTTCCTCAAGTATATATCTCATTACACCACTCCCCTACTCAATAAATTCCAATGACTATTTCTCCTACAATGAAATATGAACTCTAGCTTTTAAAACCCTTCATAGTCTAGCCTATCTACCTTGCAAAGATCAAATGAGATATTTTATAATACACTTAACATGTTGCCTGGCCTGTGGTAGACACAATTCCTGTTTCTATTCCCCTTCTCTGCCTCATTATTTCCCTTCCTACACTCAAAGGTCCAACAAAGCTGACCTTGATTCTTCTCACATAGAGAACTACATCGTCCTTGTTTGGCCTGTACACTGCCATCTTGCTGGCCCAGAATACACTGCCTCTTCACACCTTACTGCAAGCCTCAGTTCAAGCATCACCTTCAGGAAGGCTTTTTTTAATCCACCAGCCTCTAGAGCCCTTCCTCACTAATCTACATTGTTTTGCTTTTCTTCTGCACATATTTATAAAAGCATTTGTTACTTCCCACAGCAGAATACAAAGTCCTCAAGATGAGGGATTATTTTTTTTCATCTTTATTTCCCCAATGACTAGCTCAGTATCTGACACATAATAGGTACTTAACAAATGCTTGTTGAGTAATTAAACTTTTAAAATGCTATAGAAATAGTTGCTTGTTTATTTTTTAGATCATAGGACTAGACAAAGACCATATGTGTGTGCATTAAGAATATCATTACTGTGCACCCATTCATTCCTGGTTCGTTCTTCATTCATTCAATTCGATTAACTATTTCATCAGTCATTTGTTATGGAGAAGCATTTACTCTTCTAAATGCTGGAGAAGATGTAAAATTTGGATAAGTCTAGCTATCTACTCATGTGACCTTAGGCAAATGATTTTACTTCTCTTTAGAACTCACTTTCTTCATCTGTATAATGATAGTTAAATGTATATCCTCTAAAGTCCACTTCAATTCTCAATTTATGATCTTATGATTCATTCATTCAATTGAATTCATGAGAACATAAATCCAAAAAATGTACATATGTGTATTATTCTTGTTGTTGAGTTGTTTTCAGTTGTGTCCTACTCTTTGTGATCCCATTTGAGGTTTTCTTTGCAAAGATAATAGAATGGTTTACCATTTCCTTCTCCCACTCACTTTACAGATGAGAAATCTGAGGCAAACGGGCTTAAAAGACTTGTCCAGGGTTATATGGCTATTAAGCATCTGAGATCAGATCTGAAATCAGGAAGATGAATCTTTCTGACTTCAGATCTGGCACTCTATCTATTGTGTCACCTAACTGCCCCACATATGTGCATACAAGTATGCAAAATTACATAATACCTGCCCTACATGCAAATGAATTAAGTCATTTTAACACATCTCCACATGAAAAAAATTAAATAGTTGCTGTTGGAAGATATAAAAATGACTGGAAAAATACAGTATCTGTCTTCAGGAAGTTTCCAGTTTGATTCAGAGATTCTACAACTATAGATACAGATAGATATGGGTATGTGACTCTCTGTTAACATCGATGTGATTATTCCTTCCATCATTGAAAATTGCATGTCTTCCCATCCTGTATTCTTCCATAAAAGCTTCCATAAGTGATCTGCAAGTAGGCTGATCTAGGTCTTTGTGAAGAGCAATGCATTTCTGAAGCTATGCATCTATTGTATCTTACTATATAGTCTGCCCACTTGCTTTTTTAGTTATACATGCCATTGAGTTACTCTTCTTCCTGAATGTCAGTCATCAATAGGAATACATTGCTTCCTTATTACATGTGGATGTAACATTGGATTCAGAGTCAGGAAGACCTGAGTTTAAATCCCAGTCTCAGACACTTGTGACCTTGAGCAAATCATCTAATCAATCTCAATTTTTCCATCTGTAAAATGGAAATAATAATGATATCTACCCCTACCTCACAATGCTGTTTTAATGAAAAAACTTAGGTAAAATGCTTCACAAACCTTAAAGTGTCATATAATTGTAAATTATTATTTCCATTGGTCTTTGGTTTATTTGCAATTTTTATTGCTTGGAAATCATGGTGTTCCCTAATATATAGCCACATAGCATTACTAAAAGAATACTATTATGAAAGAGAAAAGCTTTTGCATCAAAGAACAGTTTGAGTTTCATTTGCAAATATGATCTAAAACATTCCATTCCCCATTAATTCTGGGTCTGGTTCATTATCCTCTGTTAAAAACACATGTATTGTTGGATTAACTCAGTGGATGTCTACCAAACTCAAAGTCACAACCTCATCAAATTGGTTTCTATAGAGTGGAGAGCACCCTTACACCAATGAAGTCATGCACTGATTAAAGTACAAAATATCAAAGAGTATGTTGTAAGTTTACAAAAGAGAAGGAGAAAGAAGATCTAATGAGTCTTTGTAACCTTGTTTTGGAGGATTTCTTTCTCTTTTTTAAACTAAACTCACATGTCACTGATTAATAAACAAATAATTACTGCATTTTTCATTATGTTTTATGGGCATTATTTTTTTAATCAAAGAAATAGAGCTGCCCCAAAACCTACTTTAAGGTTGCTAACCAATTTTTTTGTTTTGCTTTTGACTTATTTATTTAGTAAATTATTTTTAATACACATTGCTTTATAAATCATGTTGGGAAAGAAAAATAAGAACAAAAGGCAAACCAATGGAGAGAGAAAAAACAGAAAAAAGAAGTGAACATGGCTCTTCTCACTGTTGATGCTTGCTGAATGTTTAGTGTTAAGATAATCATAGGCAAGGCTTGCCTCCAAGCTGGGGGAGAGAAGTTAGAGCGACTTGGTGGTGGGACTAGGAGAAAAGAGGCTGGTGACTCTGGACTCCAGGATCCAGAAGACAACTTTGGCAAGCCTCGTGGCAGTTTGTC
Organism: Sarcophilus harrisii; assembly: GCF_902635505.1. Taxonomy (NCBI): domain Eukaryota; kingdom Metazoa; phylum Chordata; class Mammalia; order Dasyuromorphia; family Dasyuridae; genus Sarcophilus; species Sarcophilus harrisii. The sequence goes on from NC_045426.1 coordinate 105,172,882, forward strand.
TATCTCTTTCACTTCTCCCCCTAAAGACTCTGGCTGACCCTCAAGCCCTCCAGGGAGGTAGCCCATATTCTACATTGAACTACTGAGAAAAATCAAGTCTTTCATAGTTAATCACGGCATATTCTTGCTGTTATTGCATATAATGGTTCTGCTTGCTTTGCTCATCATCAGTTCATGTAAATCTTTTAGGCCTTTCTATAGTCAGTTTGTTTATCATTTTTATAGAACAATAATATTCCATTACCTTCATCTACCACAACTTGTTCAGCCAGTCCCCAACTGATGGGCATCTACTCGTTTTCCAATTATTTGCTACCCACAAAAAAGAGCTGCTACAAACATTTTTGTTCATATATAGGTCCTTTTCTGTCTTTTATGATTCCCTTGGGATACAGACCCAGTAATGGCATTGCTGGGTCAAGGGCTATACTCAGTTTTATAGTTCCAGATTGCTCTCTAGAATGGTTGGATTATTTCACTTTACCAACAATACATTAGTTAGTACTCCAGTTTTCCCACATTCTCTCCAACATTTATCATTATCTTTTCCTGTCATTTTAACCAATCTGAGAGGAATGAGGTGGTATCTCAGAATTGTTTTAATCTGCATTTCTCTAATAGTGATTTGGAGAATTTTTTCACATGACCATAAATAGCTTTAATTACATCATCTGAAAATCGTCTGTTCATATTCTTTGACCATTTTTCAATTAGGAATTGACTTGTGTTCTAATAAATTTAACACAACTCTTTATATATTTTAGAAATGAGACTTTTATCAGAAACAATGGATTTTTAAAGTTTTTCCCAGTCTTATACTTCCCTTTTAATATTGTTTGTGTTGATTTTTTTTGTGCAAAATTGTAATCAAGGTAATCAAATGTTGTAATCATAGCTGTTCATTTTGCCTCTCATCATAATGTTCTCTAGTTCTTCTTTGGTCATAAATTCCTCCCTTCTCCAATGATCTGATAGGTAAATTACTCCTTGCTCTCTCTTTGGTATCTTATGCTCTCATCCTTTATACCCAAATCATGCCCCATTTTGATCTTATTTTAGTATGAGATATGATATGTAGGTCTCTACTGAGTTTCTGACATAATATTTTTCCAGTTTTCCCTGCAATTTTTGTCAAATAGTGAGTTCTTATCCCCAAAGATGGAGTTTGGGGGCTTATCAAATACTAGATTATTTAGTATAGAACTTTGCTTATTGTCATGTGTATCTAATCTATTCCACTGATCCATCACTCTATTAAATGGTTTTAATGACTGCTGCTTTATACTATAGATTTAGATCTGGTATTGCTAAGTCATAATCCTTTGTGTGTGTTTTTTTTTTCATTATCTCCTTTGATATTCTTGACCTTTTGTTCTTCCAGATGAATTTTATTATTTTTTCTAGTTCTACAAAATAATTTTTTGGGAGTTTAATTGGTATGGCATGGAACAAGTAGACCAATTTAGGCAGAACAGTCATTTTTATTTTATTGGCTTGGTCTACCCATGAGCAAATGATATTTTTCCAATTATTTAAATCTGACTTTGTGTGAGAAATATTTTGTAATTGTGTTCATATAGTTCCTGGGTTTGTCTTGGCAGGTAGACACCCAAATGTTTTATTTTATTTAGTTACTTTAAATGGCATTTCTCTTTTTTTTATCTCTTCCTGCAGGGCTTTGTCAGTAATATATAGAAATATTGATTTCTGTGGGTTTATTTTATTTCCTGCAAGTTGCTAAAGCTGTGAATTGTTTCAAGTAGATTTTTTTTGATGAATACATCATCATATCACTTGCAAAGAGTGATAGTTTTATTTCCTTGTTGCCTATTCTAATTAATTTTATTTCTTTTTCTTTTTTATTGCTAAAGCCAATATTTCTAGTACAATGTTGAATAATAGTGATGATAATGGGCATCCTAGTTTCACCCCTGATCTTACTGGGAATGCATCACAGCTTCTCTCCATTACAAATAATGCTTGCTGTTGGATTTAAGTAGATACTACTTATTATTTTAAGGAAAGCTCCCTTTATCCCCATGCTCTCTAGTGTTTTTTTAAATAGGAATGAAATTTAATAGAAATTATTTTGTCAAAAGATTTTTCTGCATCTATTGGGATTATCATATTTTTTCTGCTGGTTTTGTTATTGATAGGATCAATTATGGTAATTAATAGCTTTCCTGATATTGAACCAGCTTTGAATTCCTGGTATAAAACCCACTTAACCGTAGTATATCATCCTGCTGACAAGGCACTATAATCTCTCTGATAATATTTTATTTAAGAATTTTGCATCAATATTTATTAGGGAGATTGGTCTGTAATTTTCTTTCTCTGTTTTAGCTCTTCCTGGTTTAGATATAAGTACTGTATCTGTTTCACAGGAGGAATCTGGCAGGACACCTTTATCTATTTTTCCAAATAGTTTACTTAGTATTGGATTTAATTGTTCTTTAAATGTTTGGTAGAATTCACTTGAAAATTCATCTGGTTCTGAAGATATTTTCTTAAAGAATTCATTACATTGGTCATGTATACTTATTGTGTATCTAAGTTATATTTTAATATATTTAACATCTACTGGTCATCCTGCCATCTAGGGGAGGGGGTGGGGGGGGGTAAGAGGTGAAAAATTGGAACAAGAGGTTTGGCAATTGTTAATCCTGTAAAGTTACCCATGTATATGTCCTGTAAATAAAAGGCTATTAAATTAAAAAAAAAAAGAATTCATTACAGTCTTGTTTAATTTCATTTTCTGAAATAATACTATTCAGATATTTATTTCCTCTTCTGTTAATCTGAGAAATTTATATTTTTGTAAATATTCATCCATTTCTGTTAGATTGTCAGATTTGCTGCCATACAGTTGAGCAAAATAGCTTGCTTTAATTTCTTTTTCATTGGTGACATGTTTACCCTTTTCATTTTTGATGCTGGTGATTTGTGGTTTTTTTCTTTCCTTTTTCTAATCAGAATAACCACAGGTTTATCTATTTTGTTGTTGTTGTTGTTTTCATAAAGCCAACTCTTCATTTTATTAATTCAATAGTTTTTTATTTTTAATTTTATTAATCTCTCTTTGGAGTTTCAGAATTTCTAATTTGGTATTTAATTAGTTTTAATTTGTTCTTTTCCCAGCTTTTTTAGTTGCATTCCTAATTCATTGAACTCCTCTTTCTCTTTTTATTCATGTAGCTATTGAGAGATATAAAATTTCCCCTAAGAACTGCTTCAGCTGCATACCATAGATTTTGGTATTTTGTTTCATTATTGTTACATTGTTTATAATATTCTTTATCAATATGTACTTTCTTTTTTATTTATTTTTTATTGTATTAAGTTCATTTATTTTTAATACACATTGCTTTATGAATCACATTGGGAGAGAAAAATCAGAGCAAAAGGGAAAAACCAAGGGAAAGATAAAAAAAAAAAACAGAAAAAAGAAGTGAACATAACTTTGTTGATTTACATTCAGTCTCCTTAGGTCTTTTTCTGGAAGCAGATGGCATTTTCTGCCCAAAGGTTATGGAGATTTCTTTGGATCACTGAAGCACTAAGAAGAACCAATCCTTTCATAGTTGATCATCATTTAGTCTTGCTGTTATTGTGTACAATGTTCTCCTGGCTCTGCTTGTTTCACTCCACATCAATTCATGTAAATTTTTTTCAGACCTTTCTATAATTAGTTTGTTCAGTATTTTTTATAGAACAATAACATTCCATTACCTTCACGTACCACAGCTTGTTCAGCCATTCCCCAATTGATGGGCATCCACTCCTTTTCCAATTCTTTGCTACCACAAAAAAAGCTGCTACAAACATTTTTGCACATGTATCCTTTTCCCTCCTTTGTGATTTCCATGGGAAACAGAGTCAGTAATAGCACTTCTGTATCAAAGGATATGCACAGTTTTAGAGCCTTTTGGGCATAGTCTGTTCTCCAGAATGGCTGGATCATTTTACAACTCCACCAACAATACATTAGAGTACCAGTTTTCTTGCATCCACTCCAACATTTTTCATTCTTTTCCTGTCATCTTAGCCCTTCTGAGATGTGTGAAGTGGTACCTCAGAGTTGTTTTAATTTGCATTTCTCTGATCAATAGTGATTTAGAGTATTTTTTTCATATAACTGTAAATGGCTTTAAGTTCATCATCTGAAAATTGTCTGTTCATATCCTTTAACCTTTTATCAGTTGGAGACAAGATGCACTTTCCTTCCTCATCTCTTTTAATTGGCTCTATTTTTACTTTTGCTTTAAGATCAGAATTGCTACCCCTGCTTTTTTTTTTTAACTTCACCTGAAGCATAATAAATTATATTCCAGCCTTTTACCTTTACTCTGTGTTTCTCTATGTCAAATGTGTTTCTTGTAAACAACATATTGTAGGATTCTGTTTTTTAATTCACTCTGCTAATTGCTCCCATTTTTGGAAGAATTCCTCCCCTTTATATTCACAGTTATGATTACCAGCTCTGTTTTCTTCCATCCTATTTCTCCCTGGTATATACTTTTGTTCTCTCTTTCCACCCTGTCTTTGGTAGTGTTTTGTTTTTTTCACCCACCCTACTCACTATCTTACCTTCAGTCAACCCTCCCCCATTCTTCATCATAAGGCTCCTGAGCCAGAATAGAGAGTCTCAGTTGCTGATTTGCTGTAAGACCCTTACACCAGCTTCCCAGACTCTGTCTGAGCTGGGCTGAACACCACTTTCACCTTAGTGAGACTGACTTTTCTTGAAGTTTTTCCAATCTGTCTCATGTTCAGAGACTTGGTTTCATGTGGTTTTCAAGGGAAACTGGGAGAACTTGAGCAGCTTCCTGACTTCACTCTGCTATCTTGGCCCAGGAGATTTCTTATGGTTTATTTTAAAGGATAAGATAAGGGAGGAAATGAGATAATTATATAATCACCTCACTTTCAAGGTTACTCTCCCAATTTATTTATTTTAAGTAGATTCAAGAAGCAAAAGGTCAGGTCAGATTGGGGAATAGGAAAATTGGGAGATAAACTTAGAAATTTGGATGATAGGAAGAGAGCTGACAAGTAAACTCAGGGAGATCTAGAATAAACAGCCAGGTACATTGGATTGAGGCAGGTACAAATATAACTATTCTGAATCTAAAGGGGACAAGTCCTTAAGATTTCATTATCACTATTACCTTCCCCTTATATTATGTATTCTCATCAATTGGCCTGAGGCAGGGCGGGAAGGAGAGGAGAAGAGGACTCAATTAATTGGGAAACCTAACCAAACTCTTTCCCCAACAAAATTTAAAGAGAAACAGATAAAAAGACAGAAAATGTGCTAATAACTGAGAGGATAAGGAAATGTCTTAAGTAGGATGTATTATAGCTAATCATAATGGCTAATAAAATACATAGCACTTACTATGTGCCAGGTATTATACAAGGTACTTTACAAGTATCTCATTCCATCACTTAAACGTACTTCAAAGAGACTTAGAGAGTCAATGAGATAGAAATGAGGAAGAAACACATTCTAGATACAGAAGACAATTTTTAAAAGGTGCAGAAGCAAGAAATAGAATGCTTTTTATGAAAATGAAATAATAACTAATATTCACATAGCCTCAAGTTTTGCAATATGCACTAAACCTATAACTTCAAATGATCTTGACAAATATCATTTGAGGTAAGTACTATTATTATTTCCATCATACAGATAAGAATGTTGAGTCTAAGAGAGGTTAAATTAATTTTTCAGGGTCATACAACTAGCAAGTACATAAGCTAACATTCAAATTCTGGTCTTCCTAACTCAAAAGTACAGGATTCCAGTCCCTATGCTAAACTGCAACTTCACCCATTTGATAGGGAAAGGAAATGTCAACCAGACTTTCAATCAAGAAAGGATTTGGCCAATGGTAATTTTCAACTTCAACCTGTTGCTCTAATATCTATAAGCATTTGTAAAACCATCTGAGTAAATATATTTTGTTTTGAGCACTGGTGCATATGTTTAATTAATCAGGCCTGCCATCTTTTACCCTTGACTGGATTTCACTGATGATTGCCCACTGGAAAATTAAGTCCTTTAAGGCGAACCATATCCTGATTAATGTTTTCATGCTGTGCTCTAGGTTGGGGGTAATGTGAAAGAGTGGGTAGTAGTTCCCTTGTTAGTGAATTAGGCCTGGACTCTATTACTGTTCGTTTCTGAAAATTCAAATTAATTTCTACCACAACTGCATTTCTCTATTCCTGTACAGCAAGTTTTTTCTTTTTCTTCTTTATTCTATTTTCCCAACTTTGATTTTTGGAAAACAAATGGCATGAAATGAATCATAAAGTTCAAGTCATATAAGGTTTAGGTTATTCTTGATTAACTATGACTATGAGAGCACCAAAAGGATTAAGTAATTTATTCCAAAAAAAAATTATTAATTATATAATTAAATTATATGGCAAAGTACTATGTCAGGAGTAGGGAAAGACACAAATGTTAGATGTCATAATCCCATCTCTTGTATATCTCACCAACCTAATAGACAAAAAAGATACAAACATACAACATAATTAATGTATCACTAACTCTGGGTGAAATTCAAGGCTCTGTTCTGGGTTCTCTTCTCCTTCCGCACTCTTTCTCTTAATGATTTCATCAGCTCTCATTGGTTCAATTGTCATCTGTAGTTAAATAACTCCCAGATCTAGACATCCAGGTATGGTCTCTCTCCTGAGTTCTAATCCCTATATCTCCAATTATTTATTGGACATTTTGCATCCTAGAAATCTCAACCTCAGTAGAGGATTCTGGGAAGATAACAAAATATGTCACAAAGTTACAAGCTCTCCTAATTTACCCCACAAATAAGACAAAATTGCATCTCAAGATGAAGGTAGAGTGGTAAAAACAAATAAAAAATGGGACAGAACAGTGATTTATTTCCTTGATAATTTGAGAAGATCCTGAAGAAAAAAGCAAGGATGGAAGTTTGGCCCCTGTGAAGTATGAACACCTTCAATCAAGTTCTGCTGAAACAGCAAGCAGCAAGCTCTGAGGTTAGCTGGATTAAGAGGTGGCCTCTGTCCTATCCACAGGAATTTGCATCTCCCAACAGTGTAGGGAAAGGAGCTTCCGAGCTTGGGAAGACTGAGGGAATCCCTGCTAATAAGGAACACCAGACCTAGCTATGCTGCCAAGACCCATACCTGGGCAAGAAGGAACCAGCACATGTCTGGTGAGTGCATGGATAGCCACACTGCTGGCATTTGCAGGAGGGTGGAGTTTTTGGTTTGGGGTTCCAGGCCAGATGACAGAACTGAAGGGAGGACTAGAGATGATTATGCCAACATCTACTACAAAATAAGCAGGCAAAGGAGAGAGAACCCAACTATAGAAAGCTACTCTGAGAATAGAGAAGAACAGGGTTCATCTTCAGAAGAGGATACTGAAATAAAAAACCTCTTCTACCTAAAGAATAATGTTAAATGATCACCTGACCAAAAAGACTTTAAAAATCAGATGAGAGAGATTGAGGAAAAATGAAGAAGAAGAAGAAGAAGAAGAAGAAGAAGAAGAAGAAGAAGAAGAAGAAGAAGAAGAAGAAGAAGAAGAAGAAGAAGAAGAAGAAGAAGAAAGGAGAAGAAAAGAGGAGAAGAAGAAAAGAAAGAGTAAGAAGAGGAAAGAAGAAGAGAAGAAAAGGAAAGAAGAAAGAAAAAGAGAAAAGAAGAACAGAAGGAGAAGAGAAGAAGAAAGAAGAAGAAGGAAGAAGATGAGGAAAAAAGAAAGACGAAGAAGAGGAAATAAGAAAAAGAAAGAAAAAAGAGGAGGAGGAGAAAGAGAAGAAGAGAGAAAAGAATAAGAAGGAGGAGAAGGAGGAAGAAGAAAAGGAGCAAAAGAAGAAAAAGAGGAAAGAAGAAGAAAGAGAAAGAGGAGAAGGAAAAGGAGGAGAAGAAGGAGGAGGAAGAGAAAGAGAAGGAGAAGGAGAAAGAAGAAGAAGAAAAGAAGATGAGGAAAGAAGAAGAGAAGAAAAAGAAAGAACAAGAAAAGAACAAGAAGAGAGAAGAAAAAGAAGAAGAAAGAAGATTACATGAAGAAAGTCTACCAACTAGAAAAGGAGAACCAGAATCTCAAGGAAGATAACAACTCCATAAAAAATAGTATTTGTCAAGGGAAAAGCAGTGAAGTTAAGAGACCAAGAAATATAAACAAAAGTACAAACAAAACAAAATGTAAAGAATGAATAAATGGAAGAGGATGTGAGATATTACATAAGAAAAACAACAGATCTGGAGAACAGATTAAGAAGAAAAAACATAAGAATAATTGGACTACCTGAAAGCTAAAATAAAAAAGTACTGATATAATAATACAAAAAAAATTAAAGAAAATTATCCTGAATATTAGAACAAAAGGGAAAATAGAAAAAAAAATCCATTAATAACCATCTGAAAGATTCGAGGAAAACCTATAGAAAGATCACAGCTAAATTCCAAAACCCCCAGATAAGGAAAAAATATTATGAGCAACAAGAAAAAATAATTCAAATATGATGTAGTCATAAATAGAATTACACAAGATCTAGCAGCTAATACATTAAAGACTACAGATCTTGGATCACAGAAAGCAACAGAACTAGGGTTGCAGCCAAAAATATTATATCCAGCAGAATTAAGCACAATCCTAAATGAAAAAAAAATGAACATTCAATGAATTGTCAGACCTTTCAAATTTGGTTGTAAAAAGACTTGAAGGTAATAGAAAATTTGGCATGTAATATCTGAGAGAAATTTATGGTAAAAATCAAAGACTTATTTACAAGAGATGTAATAAGAACAAAATGTGTTTTTTTACATGGAAATATAACCCATATATCCAACATTGTCATTAGTAATGGGTAGTTTGAAGGTAAGATTTGGGGTCTTAGAGCTGAGTTTGATGTGAATCTACAAAGCAAAATCATTTAGGAAAAGGTAAAAAAGAGTACTTAAGTTATACAAAGGAAGTGTGAGAGCAAAAACTAATTAGATAGGAGAGGAGGGCTGGTAGTTCTGAAATTCTACTTACAATAGGAGAGGGTTAAAGAGGGAACAATATATTATGTATAAAATATATTATAAAACCCTCCAAAATTTATAAAGAAATAAGGAGAGAGAATAGGACAAGGGAGTACAAGAAGGAAGGATGTGTAGATTAATGAAAATGGGATAAAGTATATTGATTCATGGGAATGGGATAAAGAGGGAGGGAAAAGGGGGAGGGGAAAGATAAGAAAGGGATCCTTGCCAGGGTCAAGAAAGGGATAATGTAAATAATAGCAAGGCAAAGTAGTAAGAAGTAAAGCACAAGAGTCAGCAGAGATAGGAAATAAGAGAAACACAAACATAATAACAAAGATCAGGAGTAGAATTTATTAGGAAAAAAAAAGCAGAGGTAGTAATCATTCACCTCAGACAAAGTTAAAGTTAAAATAGATTTAATCAAAATAGAAATTTAATCAAAAAAGACTACACTGTAGGTCAGCCATATTAATCTATATTGTTATACCCTCTTTAAAAAGATAGCATAAGATTGGAATATTACGAGGGGATAGGAAATGATGAGTTGGTGGATTTAGAAAAACAGAAAGACTTCAACTTATAAAGGATGATGTTATTCTCTTTCAAAAAAAACAGAACAAGTGTAATATAGTCTTACATAGATGTATATGAATATATATATGTATTATCATAGATATCTATGTAAATTGATATATGTATGTGTGTGTATATATGGGTATCCATGCTTAATTGTAGCCTTTTGGGAGTAGTTGGGGGGACAGAAAAAGGGAGAAAAAGGACAAAATAAAAAGTACACAGCAGAAAACAAAAGGAAATCTTCAAGGAAGCAAAGATAGACAGCTCTGAAACAATGTATATTATTTATTATATAGGCTTTCTTGAAATGGAAAGTAATATCATATTTGAATCTCATATTCTGCTGTGCACAGGGCAATGTTTTTTTTTTCTTTTTTCTTTTTGGTATCTGTTTTAAATAAATATTCTTAAAAGAAAGAAAGAAAAAAATTCTAGACTCAACATTCTAAAACAAAACACATTGTCTTTCCCACAAAATTCCAATTCTCTTTCAAAAATTCCCCAATTTTGTTCAGAGAATTTCCAAACTTCTAGTTATTTAAGTTCACAACATTAGAGCAATCCTTAACTCCTTACTCTCTTACATGCCAATGTAGCCCATGAGTTGCCAAATGAAGTATGAACTTTGCTCATTAGGCAATAGGGATGTACTAATGATTTTCATTAGAACACTAAAATTACTATGTACATATCATTTCAATATGTATACCTACATATACATACAAATGAGTATATATATCCATAGCTATAGATATCTACCTATGTAGATAGATATAGATATTTAAGAAAGATTATGAAACCTGGTCATTATTATTCTTTCCTAACTATGGAAACATTGTACAAACACATTTTTGGTTGGCCACAAGGATTTTCTTTTTTTTTTTCTTGCAAGTCAGTGAAAAAAATCAATCAGATGGTGAAATGAGCCCCTCTAAATAAAATATTATCCATACAAAGTAGAAGAATTTTCCTCTGGGTCATCATCAGTGAAACCCAGAGAGAGGATAATAAGGACAAGAGACCTGATTAATTATACATTTTTGCTCTTCATATGTAATTATGCTTGGGTGAATCAACTCAGGGACATCTGTTTACTCAATTACCAAACTAACCCTAACTTGGATCTCAAGCAGAATGAAAGATCTATAGTACAAAAGATCATGCTCCCAAGCATTCTTTCCTCAAACATTTTTTTCATGCTGTGATCCCAGGATCACACCACATAAGTAACAATTTATATGAGTAGTATGCATAATATATTATTTGTGCTTTTGATTAACCAGTTTGGCTACAATCCAGGTGACCAGATAATACATAACCTCTCTTTATATATATCTTGCATTGTCTCTTTTCCTTAACATTGAATGCATTTTTTTCCTATGGTCTCAAATACCTCTTCCTCTGCCTCTGTACTTGTCATGATCCTACCTTTCTTTTAAAACTCAGTTCAAATGTTATTTCTTGAAATTCATCCATAATTCTCTCAGATAGAAGCAAACTTTCTTTCTTACCCTTCCTCTGTCCCCAGTCACTCTACCCCTGGACTCATCATGTACCTTTTTTTTTTTTGTTTCTTTAAACATGCAATTCAATATTTAATTGGGAAATGGCTAAATAAATTATAGAATGTGATTATGGTGGAATATTATCGTTCTGTAAGGAATGATGAACAGGATGCTCTCAAAAAAAACCCTGAAAAGTCCTCCATGAACTCAAGCAAGGTGAAATACATTGTGTATAAAGTAATAGCAACATTGTAGGACCATCAGCTATGAATGACTTTGCTATTCTCAGTAATCTAGTGAGCCAAGAGTAGTCTTGGATTATCATAATGATGAAATTTGCTATCCATACCCAGAAAAAGAACTAATTATGTCTGAATAGAGTTTGAAGCAAACTTTTTAAACTTTATTTTTCTTAAGGATTTTTTTTTGGAGAGTGGATCTAGGTTTCCTATCACAACATGATTTTTGTAGAAATGTTTTACATAACTTCAAATGAACCTTGTCAATGAGGAGGTAGTTAGGGAGGAAGGAAGAGAGAGAATCTTTAACTCAAAGTAAAATTTAAAAAACAAATGTAAAAAATTGTTTTACATGTAACTGGGAAAAATGAAAATTATACATGTATATATAAGGAAATATGCTTAATATGATTATATATGTATAACTTTTATCAGATTGCTTGACATATTGTTGAGGGAAGAAAGAGAAAGGAAGGAAGGGAGAAAAAATGGAAATCAAAATCTTATAAAAGTAAATCTTGAAAAATTTATTTACTTGTAACTGGAAAAAAATAAAATACCTATTAAGTGGGAAAAAATAGTTGTTCCCCTTGTTACTATCTCTGCTTTTTTGTAGAATAAATTATTATTAATAAAAGTCACAAATTTATCAGCTGCTCTGCTTTTGGAAGACTGAGCAAACAATTACAGCTACTAATAGTAAGAATAACATTTATATAGCATTTTAAGCATTACAAAGTGCTTTACCTATGCCCTTTGATGCAAGCGAGTGTTCACATGGTTGAAGATACAATTACTATAATATGATGATTTCATGTAGACTCTTACCCATATTCTTCAGCGAATCCCTTCTTTTGTCCCAGTGATTTGCAGTGTACTTCAAACACAGCTAGATAACACAATAACTACATCACTGGGCAGTTTCAGAAGACCCGCATTCAATTCTGGTCTCGAACATTTATTATCTATGTGACCCAAGGCAAGTCATTTTACCTCTGCCTCAATTTTCTCAATTGTGAAATGGCAATGACAATAATAGCATCTATCTCATATGGCTATTTTGTGGATTAAATGAACTAATATACATAAAACACTTAGCACAGTGCATAGAACATGGTAGGTACTTGATAAATGATGATTTCCTTCCTTCCAAAGCAAAATTACTTCTATTTCTACTTCAGTTGATCCTCTCTATATGCTTTCCATCATGTTTTTGCCATCAGGTGCCTGGATTTTCCAAGGAGACACATACCCCCCAAACACTGACAATTATTCCACCTAAAAATACCTCTTTTTATTTTTTCTTTTCACTTTGAAAAACTGTCCTTTTCCCAAGTCAAATCCCAGTAACAAGTCCTATCTGACTAAGATTCAATGATACATACCTATGAGGTCAAATTTACTACTTTGTAATTAGATCTCTAGTTTACTCTGCTTATTCTCCACACAACTGAAACCATAGGCTTTTTTGTTAGCTTGCTTTCTGGGATATTGTTTGCTATGAACAAATGATCCTTTTCTACTATTCTTCTTCCTAAGTGGTATCTACATGTACCGTTTTCTGCCTTCCTCTCTCTCTCTCTCTCTTCAGCTTAAAGGTTTCTTAATTAAGCTGTTTTGCAGTAGTAGTTTGACAAATTTTGGCATTGTTTTTAATTTTCAATTGTACCTACCTTTGTACTTCAGTGTGATTGATTCTATGTTTTTGCAAACCTGAATGAGAATGAATGAGCATTTATCAAAAATTTAATATGTGCCAAGTAGTGCCTAGGTATTGAAGATACAAATAGAAAGCAAGAGCTTCTGTTCTTGAAGCACTCGTATTTTAAATGGGGGAAACAATATATATGAAAAATAAGCTTCAGGGTGAAAATCGAAACCCAGAACCTCTAAGTGTTCAGTGAAGCAGATGGCAATACACTTTAGGTGAATGTTCTTTGAAACACTTAATTTCCCCTTTCCACCAACTACTACAATATTTCTTAAAATCATTCACAGAAGTAAAAAAAAAAATACATAACAAAAGAGATAAAAAACATGTATATATGGCATAAAATTTGGATATATAAATTAGGATAATTCTTTCATATGTTTATTGATAGCCCACATTCTCTCTTTTGAAAACAATCTTTTCATAGCTTTTGATTACTTTTCAACTAAGGAATGGCTTTTGTTTTTATATATTTGCATCAATTTTCTATGTATCTTGGATATCAGACCTTTATAAGAGATATTTGCTGGAAAGATTTTTTTAGCTAAATGTTTTTCTTCTACTAGATACATATTACTTATTATGTTAGAAAAAAGTCAGTACTTTTCAAAAGTTTTTACATACATGGGTTTCATTTTGTCATAGTCTTTTATTTGCTGATATAAATAGGTGATCTTTAATCATTTTTCTTAGTAATATAATCTTTGTGATTATAGGTTTCCAATGAGTCATTTTTACATTCCTAACATAAATCTAGCCTGGTCCTAGTGAATAATCTTTTAAACATATTATTATAGCCCCTTTGTCCATATTTTTGCATCACAATTTATTAGTGTTAATGTCTGGTTTTTTGTTCATGTCCAACTCTTTATAACCCCCATTTGGGTATTTCTTGGCAAAGACACTGGAGTGGTTTGCCATTTCCTTCTCCAGCTCATTTGATAGATAAAGAAACTGAGGCAATGGGACTAAATGATTAGGTCCAGCATCACACAGCTAGTAAGTATCTGAGGCCAGATTTAAACTCAGGAAAATGAGTCTTCCTGTCACTAGGCTTGGCACTCTATCTACTGAATCACTTAATTGCCCTGGTTTTGTTTTTTTGCTGTTGCTTTTTTGTTTGTTTGTTTTGTTTTGTTCTTAATCTTTTCAAAAGAATTAAATTTTTTATTGAGTTGTCCTTCAAGGATATGTTTATTGATTTTGGTTAGGTTTTGTTTTATTTGTTTAATTTCTTATGAGTTCTTTCTACACATGGCTACTTTTCCTCAAAGTCTATGTATGTATATGTGTGTATGCAGGGTATGTAAGTGCATACACACACTCCATACAATTTCCATTTAGTAATCATTAGAGTCTTATCCTATTTAACTTTTTCCCTAAAATTCAATGTAGGCTTTTAATTTATTTTTTGTCTATCTTTCTGGTTTGGGGGTTTGTTTTTTTTTCTTTTGTCTAGGCTAAAAGGGAGCACACTGGATTTCCCAACAATTTTTCTTGTACTGTCTATTTCTCCTTGTATTTCAAGTTGATTTTAAGTATTTCAATGCTATAACAATGACTGCACATGTCTTTGGTATTGTTGTTGAGAGATCATCCATGGTATCTTTAAATTTTATTTGGTTCCTTGCTTATCTCTTTTAACCACATATTTTTAACTAAACTATTGATACTAAGTCTGAGGTAATGACTGTTTAAAGAAACAACAACTAAACTGAAGCATAATACATTGTATTCCAATGATTGATTTTAACACCATGTGTAACTTTGTTTTAGTTTGTTCCTTATAAGCAATATATTATTAGATTTTGCTTTCTAATCTATTCTGCTACCCTTCCTTGTTTTTATGGGTAAGTCCATCTATTTATTTACTTTGATGTTGTTGTTAAGTTTATTTTTCCCTATTGTAATATTATAATAAGTGGTAAGCATGCAAATATTTTTTAGCCATTTCTTGTCTATTCACTATGGTGAAGAAGTCTTTTGGTTGGCTACTGAACTGGACCTGAGGGAAAATAAAAAGGCATTAATCGTGTAAAATGGGTGTCTTTCTTTTTCTGGAGATGATCAATTCAAGAACTGCTATAAGCCTGGGGGGAATGGGTTAAAAAAGCACAAAGGAGAGAGATAAGTCCACTCATATCCCTATTTGTTAGGGAAAATTGAGGGGGAATATAGATCCCATAGGACTCTGGTCAAAAAAACTTCAGGATGGACAAAAACTGCCCAATACCTTGATCAAAAGAGTACAATGAGAGAAACAAAACAACCCAGTCTCCCAATCAAGGAAACTAACAAATAGAATATTTGAATTGAATATAGAAAATAGAATCCAACAATATGTTGCCTATAAGACACATATGTGAGACAAAGAGATGCAAATAATTAAAATAAGAGGCTGCAAGCTTTTTTAATTCCTAGTTGAAGATGGCAAAACTGCATTGTATTATAATATCTAATCCTAGCCTTGATTTTTTTCTTTTGAATGATCATAGAATAAAGATTCATCACTAAAATAAAATAAAATTAGAGGCTGGAGCAAACTATTGAAGAAAGCATGAGTGGCAATTGTGATCTCAGGCAATGCAACAGTAAAAAAACAGATTTCATCAAAAGAGAAAATCAGGAATTGTCCATAGAAAATGAATTAATAGAAATACTGATCCCATTTTGCTTGTCTTCTAAAGGAGACTGCCTCTTCTATCATCCCATCTCATCTTCAGTCTCTTCCTATTTAAAGACTTTTCTCTCCTACCTACAAACATCCTCATGTTTCCCTATCCTGAAACCCTGGCTTGATTCATCCATCCCCACAAATTAACATACTATATGTCTTTTCCTCATCAGGACTGAACTCTTTGAGGCCTTCTACAACTAGTATCTTTATTTACTCTCCTCTCACTCTCTTCTTAACTCTCATAATTTGGTTCCAATCTCTTTATTCAACTGAAAATTACTCTCCCCAGTTATTAATAATCACTTCACCACCAAATCTAATTGTCTTTCCTCATTCCTCGTCGTTCCTGACTTCTGCATCTTTTAATATCACCGATTACCCTCTTCTTCTTGATACTTCTCTTTAGATTTTTGACACTGTTCTTTCCTAGTTTTCTTCCTACCTAAAAAAATCATTCCTTCTCAGTCTTCTTTACTCCATCTTCATTCAGCTTATAGTAACTCTGTCACCCAAGGCTCATTCCTCAGGATTTTCCCTTCTTTCTCAATGCTATTTTGCTTAGTAATCTCTTCTTTTTCTAGGATTCAATTATTATATCTTTAATGAGTCACGTCTATTTATCCAGCCCTAATCTTTTTCCTAACCATTAGTCTTGAATCTCCACTTATCTGTTGGATATATTGAACTAGATATCTTAGACATCTTAAATTCAACATAAGCAAAACTGAATTCACTATATTTGTTCTAAAATCCTTCCCTCTATTTTTTAAAAATTATTGTCAAAGGTGGCTACCATCTTTACAATCACCCATGCTTGCAACTTGGGTATTATCCTTCCTCTTCATTTTCTCACCTTTTTGCTACATCCAATCTGTTGCCAAATCTAACTTCTCCTGTACAAATCCTCTTCATAGCTCTGATACTGCCACCACCTTCATCATCTCAATGGAGACAACTCTGACTGGTTTTTCTGCCTCAAGTCTCTTCCCATTCTAGTCCATCCTCCTTTCTGCTATCAAATTGATTTTCCTAAGTGCAGGTCTGACTGTGTCATGACACTATGCAACAAAATTCCATTGTTGTCTCCAAGATAAAAATATAAAACCCTCTGTTTGGTTTTTAAAGTCCTTCAAAATCTGGTTCCTTCCTACCTTTCCATTTTTCTTACACTACATTCCATATACTTTACTATTTAGTAACCTGGCCTCCTTGCTATTCAAAGATATTCAGTCTCCCTATTTGTGTGAATTTTCACCAGCTAACATGCCTGAAATTCTCTCCTTCCTTGTTTATATCTCCTGATTTCTGGGGCTTCCCTCAAATCTCAACTAAAATCCTGCCTTTACAAGAAACCCATCTTGATCTTCCTTAAACCTCTTGCTATCCCTCAGACATTATCTCTGCTAGGATATGTATTTTAATATACAAAATATGTAAAGCAAAACAGAAAAAGAATGCTATATTACACACAGCTTGTACTTTTAAAACTATATCCATATTGCAGATGGCAAAAATGCAGGTGGCATTCCCACCATCTGGAAAATCCACATAAAATATTTTGGCCCTCCCTTTATACCAGAGAGGAAGTACAATTTTTTTTCATTTTCTTTTATGGGCTAATTAGAGTATCAGTATAAAATTTGGGTTAAGTATTTGGTTATATAGGCTGTGTCATTTGCTGACTTTCATTTGTCATCTGCAGCTTACATAAAACTTCCCAAAAATTCCCATTTAATTTTATGCCAATCCCTGATATATCAAAATCATGACAGGGAAAAGTATAATGTGGAAGGGATAACTATCACATATGAAAAACTACCTTCAAAATTAATTGTTTTTTTTGTTTTTGTTTTTTTTTTGCCTAAGGGAAACCCTAAGTCCGTCATAATACCTTCCTGAACAAATTTATATGAATTTCACAATGGTTCTTTGGTTCTTGAGCTCTTTCTTTCTTGCTGCTTGCAATATTTATTCTTCAACTTGATACTGTAAACAGTATTGTAACAATCACCTTCCTTGGGGTGTAAAATATGAGGTTTCTTTCAAGTAGAAACCTATTAATTATATTTTTCATTTTGTCCTTTGGTCCTAGTAGTTATAGGTAGTTTTATGATTTATTTCTTTATGATTATTATGATTTATCATAATGTTGTATTGCAGCTTATAGTTATCCCAATATTTTCTCGAGTATTTTCCTTCATCTCGTTTTCTGAGTTAGTTGTTTTTAATAGTACACATATCATGCATTCTCATTTTTAATCTTTCAATTTTATTCTATTATCTCTTGTATCAGTGAAATTTTGATTTCTGCTTTCAGCATTCCATTTTCCAATAATTGAGAAGTTTTCCATCTTCTATTTTCATATTTTATTTTCTTCCTAGAAGCTGTAATTGAAATTCTTGTTTCAATGTTTCCTTTATTTCTCCCAAATACTCTTGGTAGTCCTTGTAGCCAAGTCATTCTTTATTTTGGGATATTATTTAAAATTATTTAAGAATCATTTTCTTCTGGAATTTTATCTTAATATTCTCTTAAACATTATTTTTATATTTGCTCATATCTTCAGAATTTGACAATTGACAAAGCTGTCAATGATCCCAGGTGCTGTTTCTTAGCATATAAGTCAAGTAGAGGTCTAGAATCAACCATGATAAGATCTCAGTCATAGAGCTCCAGTATGACAGTACTAATCTATTTAAAGCACTAGACTAGTTAATAATTGTTTCATATCCTTCTTTCCTTCATTAGTCTTGGTCTGGAGCCCAGAAGTAGATATTGTTGTCTTGAATGGGTCAGGTTCTTATGATTATGTACTTTTCATTCTCATTTTTATGTGGATTATCTCACTAATATTTCTCTTAGTGTATTTCCTTTTTGTTGCTCATCTGTTTCATTTGGCAATATTTTTCACAGTTTCTGAACTGGTTCAAGAGTAAGGTTCTTACTTTTGGGGGGTTTCATAAAACCTATGTGTGAAGATCATGTATTTTAAAATCAGCAGGAGTCAGGAATTCAGGTTAGGGGAAAATCGTCAGTCTTTATTCTCAGTGAAGAAGGATCGGAGGTGGAAGAGAATCAGCGATAGCAATGTGTGCAGCTGAGTCAAGAAGCTAGCTAGACCCGCAGCCACACGACCAGCAGCTAGGAGAATGGAACCCAGCCCAATCTCTCCCAGATTCTCTTCCTGTTCCTCTCTCTGCCTCCACCCACCAAAATCGTCATTTCCTGTACAACACATCAGGACTTGCACAGAGAGTGGGCAGGGACCATTTTTTATCCAATCATGTGTAGACTATAGTCCAATTACTATTTAGCCTCATGTACTTGGGACCTCAGTGCATCAACTCAAACCTCAGCCCATTACACCTATGGATTCCTTAGAATAACATTTTAAATACATAAGATTACAAGAAACCCACGTGTTCAAATGAAGATTTTTTTTTTCCTTTTCCAAGAATCACCTGAAGTATATATACATAGGCCCCTTAGAAATGGGGAAAGAATGTGGACAGAGGATATGGATCCTAAGAATTCTTGTTATAGTGTAAAATGCATTAATCTGAAACCTTTCATTTTGCCATCTTTGCCAATTCTCTCCATTTATTTATATAAAAATTGTTTTATAATTATATTTTTATAAATTTTCTATGTTGTGGTGGTTTAATGCTTAGTCACTGGGGGAAAGAAATACAAAATAGAAAAGAAAGCTGGAGACTAAGGTACAAGTTTTTTGGATTGGGTAATTTTTCCCTATTGTCACTGGAAGTTTCAGAGTTACATGATGCTACATGAAAAGTGAGCCATCTAGATGGTTGTATTATTAATTGATGTAGCAGTTAATTCTAACTAATTCTAATCTAATTCTAACTCCTCACACACTCCTTGCTTCTGTCATGATATTGAGGAGATGAAAGGACTAGCATTGTCTATGTTATATCAGATCTTTGCAGCGCTGGGCAACCACTGTATGGAAGCAGCCAAGAAATTCATCATCTATAAAAGACTCAAATGTTGAATCACATGTCATTGGAATTCCCAGACGTTTCCAGAAGGACTGCTGATACCATTGATCTTGGGGATATACTCTATAGGTCAGTTCAATTTTTGCTATAGAGACTTTTTTCTCCACAAAATTATAATGCTTTGATTTTTTATGATTTAGAAAATTGCTATGGATACAAAAAAACTATGCGTTTGCATGTACCTTGCTCTGTACTTTCAAGCAAAGCAAGAGAGGTGGAGTGGGGGAAAAGAGAAGCAGTAATAGTGATTTTTATTCCTAGATGGTTTAGTCATTTGCTAAATTTCCTTGTAATTCCTTACATTAGATTGAAGGGTCAGAAACTATAAATTTTAAATGGAAGCTAAATTTGAAGACAATGAATTTACAATGTTTCAGCTGATATAAACTGTTACTTGCTTCTGATATAAGGAAATGGTACAGATACCAGTAGCCTGTAACAGTTCTGAATGTAACTGAAAAGACAGAGTGAAGGAAAAAGGGAAGAAAACTATAAGTGGATTTTGTGAGGTTTACTGAGGATAGAGTAACCTATTTTAACCCCCAATCACACCTATTTCTATCACTCACATTTTCATGGTAGGAAATTTATTAATAAATCTCTCAGTGTCATTTGATAGTGGCAGTTTATCACAAAACCCAAATCTTCTATTTATGTAACTAAGCAAGCTAAACAATATTTACTAAAGGTAAGTGTTTTACTTAAGGTAAACACAATATTGTACAAGCTAAATTATGAAAGATGATGAGAAGATCCTTATGGCCTAAAGTTGACTTCTCTCCCTATCCCTGTCCCTGTCCTCCCCCCCTTCTCTCTCTCTGTCTCTGTCTTTCTCTCTCACTCTCTCTCTTTTTTCTCTCTCTGTCTCTGTCTGTCTGTCTGTCTGTCTCTCACACACACATACACACACACACACACACACACACACACATATTCTGGAATTTTCACCATGACACATTTATTTCTTATGGTTCCTAAAAGGATTTGCTGTCTTTAAGAGAGTTGGAAGATAATGCAAATAATCTTAAGATGGTTAAATCTCATCATTCAACATCTTAGGGAATCAAGGTCCAAGAGTGAAGAATCTTAACATTTACTTTTTGGTGTGTCCATTCTATGGACCTGAGACTGCCTGACTTCTTGGAATAATGTTTTTAAATGCATTAAAAAAAAATCTTTTAAAAAGAAAAATAATTATGCTGAAATACAGTTATCAAAATATTTCTTAAAAACAAATCCACAAAATTGGAAACTAGTATGGCAGAAACTAGGCATTGACCCACACATAACACGGATACCAAGATAAGGTCGAAATGGGTTCATGATCTAGACATAAAGAATAACATTATAAACAAAGTAGAAGAACTTAGGATAGTTTACTCTTATATCTGTGGAAGAGGAAGGAATTTGTGACCAAATTATTGATTACAAAGTAGATCATTTTGATTATATAAAGTTAAAAAGGTTGTTTTTTTGTTTTTTTTGTTTTTTACAAACAAAACTAATGCAGACAAGATTAAAAGGGAAGCAATAAACTGGGAAAACATTTTCACAGTCAAAGGTTCTGATGAGGGCCTCATTTCCAAAATATATAGAGAATTAATTCAAATTGGCAAAAGAATTCAAGCCATTCTGCAATTGATAAATGGTAAAAAGATATGAACAGACAATTTTCAGATGAAGAAATTGAAACTATTTGTAGTCATATGAAAATATGCTCCAAATCATTATTGATCAGAGAAATACCAATTAAGACAACTTTGAGATACCACTACATACCTCTCAGATTGGCTAGGATGACAGGAAAAGATAATGACAAATGTTGGAGGGGATGTGGGAAAACTGGGACACTGATACATTGTTGGTGGAACTGTAAACGGATCCAATCATTCTGAAATGTTATCAAACTGGGGCAGCTAGCTGGCGCAGTGAATAGAGCACTGGACTTGAAATCCGGAGGATCTCAGTTCAAATATCACCTCAGACATTTAACACTTCCTAGCTGTGTGACCCTGGGCAAATCACTTAGCTCCAATTGCCTCAGCAAAATTAAAAAAAAAAAAAAAGTTATCAAACTGTGCATACCCTTTGAACTAACAGTGTTTCTACTGGTCTTGTATTCCAAAGAGAGCTTAAAGAAGGGAAAGGGACCTGTATGCACAAAAAGTTTGTGGCAGCCCTTTTTGTAGTGGCAAGAAACTGGAAACTAAGTGGATGCCCATCAATTGGAGAATGGTGGAATAAATTGTGGTATATGGATATTATGGAATATTATTGTTCTGTAAGAAATGACCAACAGGATGATTTCAGAGGCCTGGAGATACTTATATGAACTGATGCTGAGTGAAATGAACAGGACCAGGAGATCATTATATACTTCAACAACAAGACTATATGATGATCAGTTCTGATGGATGGGGCTCTCTTCAACAATGAAATGATTCAAACCAGTTCCAATTGTTCAATGATGAAAAGAACCATCTGCACCCAGAGAGAGGACCATGGGAGCTGAGTGTGGACCACAACATAGCATTTTCATTCTTTCTGTTGTTGTTTGCTTGCATTTTCTTTTTTCTTTCTCAGTTTTTTTCTTCCTTCTTGATTCGATTTTTCTTGTGTAGCAAGATAACTGTATAAATATGTATACATATATTGGATTTAACATATAATTTAACATATTCAACATATATTAGACTACCTGCCATCAAGGGGAAAGGGTAGGGGGAAGTAGAGGAAAAGTTGCAACAGACGGCTTTGCAAAGGTCAATGTTGAAAAATTACCCATGCGCATGTTTTGTAAATAAAAAGCTTTAATAAAAAATAAATAAAATAAAAATAAGCTTTAATTTAAAAAAAAATCACAGACCATAGGTTAAAAACCAGAGGATTCCAAAGATAAACCTTCTAATGGTGTTATTTTATCCCAGTTCTTATAAGCACTTTCACAAACTTTTGACCAGCCTATTTCAGGTCACATATCTCCCTCCAAACCTTATTATAAGGTAGTAAAAAAGAGTGAAATATATTTGGGTCAGGAAATCTGGATTCAAATTCTAACTGTTATACTTACTGTGACCATTCACAAGGAAGTAAATGCCTTAATTCTTTTCCTCTGTTAAAAACAAGGATAATAGTACTTGCTCCCTCTTACACAGTGACTGTAAGAAATACTGCTTTGTAAACCTTAAATTGCTACAGAAGGGAGACTTTTTTTTATTATACTTGCTTTTTAATTAGGCTCTTCTCCTTGAGACAAATGGCACAGCATATTATTTTTCATCCAGACAAAAATCTATCAAGTGAATGTCATGATGAAAGAGGCACCTATATCACCTATCTCTCAAGATTATTGTGAGAAAAAAATGAGATAATACATTTAAAGTACTTTGCAAACCTCAAAGTGCTTTATAAACATTAGCTTTGTTATTACTATTATTATTATTACCCATAGAACCTACCTTTCAGAGTTGTTATGATGATCATGAGACATCTATATGTAGAATGCTTTGTAAAACTTAGTGTGCTAGGTAAATGGCAGCTACAAACCTATCTAGAAAATGATCTAAATATATTTGGATTGATAGGACATTAAAGATGCACAGAATAAGAAAGTAATGATGAGTTACAATCTGTACCATGGGAAAAATTACCCATATTAAGGAGATAACAGATCCATTGACATATCAAAGGGCTTTGCTTTCATTCTTTCTTCTTATTATTATTACAAGAACTAATAAGTAATCAAATCAGAAATAAACAGAAACCAAAATAATAAGAATATTAGTTATCCCAGTAAACTCCCTGATTGCTTCTCAATTATTTTTATGATTGGATCAGGGTTAGTTGACTTAGATTCCCACCCAAGAGGCTTTCAGATCACACTTTGAGGAAATTCTCATGGTATAGTATTTGATCTTTAGCAAAAAGGTTTGTTTGGGTTTTTTGAATGTATGTTTTAACCTATACTGAGAGGAAAAACAAGATTAAAAGAGGAATATGGCCCCAGCTTGGGGTGAATGGAATGATGAAAACTGGCACATGATAGAAGGCCTACCTAACCAATTCTTATCTTATTTCTGCTTTCTCTCCCAAGGAGAATGACCTTTGACTTGGGAATAACAGAAAAAAATGACCAAATAGTTGAAATCCAAAGCAAGAAAGGAAATAGAGAGACCCAGGAGTCTTTAATAAATTCAAATCACCTGGCCCAGATGAACTAAAACCTCATATTAAGAGCTTTCCCCAGATGCAAATACAAACGTGGGCTTGATGTGAGGGAAAATTCTGTAATTTTTAGAGTAAAATGGGCTGACTGGAGAAAAGATGGGTTTCCTTGCCATTTGAGGTCTTCAAGAACTGATTATCAGTGATTAACACTTGTTGTTCATCTATTTTTATATCTATCTCTATCTATAAAATAGGAAAGATTTTTTTCAGGCATGGCTTGGGATAGGCAGTCACTAAAGTCCCCTCAAAATCTCAGATTCAATAATTCTGTGATTTAGTTCTGTAGGTTCAGAAATTCAGTATTACTACCAGATCTAAAATTATATTATAGAGCAGCAGTTACCAAAACTATTTGGTATTGGCTAAGGAATAGATTAGTTGATCAGTGGAATAGATTAGGTTCAAGGGATAAAACAGTCAACAAATATGGCAACCTAGTTTTTGACAAACCCAAAGATCCCAGCTTTTGGGATAAGAACTTACTGTTTGATAAAAATTGCTGGGAAAATTGGAAACTAATATGGCAGAAACTAGGCATTGATCCATACTTAACGCCGTACACCAAGATAAGGTCAAAATGGGTTCATGACCTAGGCATAAAGAATGAAATTATTAATAAATTAGAGGAAAATAGGATAGTTTACCTCTCAGACCTGTGGAAGGGGAAGGTCTTTATGACCAAAGCAGAACTAGAGATCATTACTGATCACAAAATAGAAAATTTCGATTATACCAAACTGAAAAGTTTTTGTACAAACAAAACTAATGCAGACAAGATTAGAAGGGAAGCAATAAACTGGGAAAATATTTTTACAGTCAAAGGTTCTGATAAAGGCCTCATTTCCAAAATATATAGAGAATTAACTCTAATTTATAAAAAATCAAGCCATTCTCCAATTGAAAAATGGTCAAAGGATATGAACAGACAATTCTCAGATGAAGAAATTGAAACTATTTCTAGTCATATGAAAAGATGCTCCAAGTCATTATTAATCAGAGAAATGCAAATTAAGACAACTCTAAGATACCACTACACACCTGTCAGATTGGTAAGATGACAGGAAAAAATAATGATGATTGTTGGAGGGGATGCGGGAAAACTGGGACATTGATGCATTGTTGGTGGAGTTGTGAACGAATCCAACCATTTTGGAGAGTAGTTTGGAACTATGCTCAAAAAGTTATCAAACTGTGCATACCCTTTGATCCAGCAGTGTTACTACTGGGATTATATCCCAAAGAGATTATAAAGAAGGGAAAGGGACCTGTATGTGCACGAATGTTTGTGGCAGCCCTTTTTGTAGTGGCTAGAAACTGGAAACTGAATGGATGTCCATCAGTTGGAGAATGGCTGAATAAATTGTGGTATATGAATATTATGGAATATTACTGTTCTGTAAGAAATGACCAACAGGATGATTTCAGAAAGGCCTGGAGAGACTTACACGAACTGATGCTGAGTGAAATGAGCAGGACCAGGAGATCATTATATACTTCAACAACAATACTATATGATGACCAGTTCTGATGGACCAGGCCATCCTCAGCAACGAGATCAACCAAATCATTTCTAATGGAGCAGTAATGAACTGAACTAGCTATGCCCAGAAAAAGAACTCTGGGAGATGACTAAAAACCATTACATTGAATTCCCAATCCCTATATTTATGCACACCTGCATTTTTGATTTCCTTCACAAGATAATTGTACAATATTTCAGAGTCTGATTCTTTTTGTACAGCAAAATAACGTTTTGGTCAGGTATACTTATTGTGTATCTAATTTATATTTTAATATATTTAACATCTACTGGTCATCCTGCCATCTAGGGGAGGGGGTTGGGGGGGGGGGTAAGAGGTGAAAAATTGGAACAAGAGGTTTGGCAATTGTTAATGCTGTAAAGTTACCCATGTATATATCCTGTAAATAAAAGGCTATTAAATAAAAAAAAAAAAGAAATTCAGTATTACTAGTTTACATATGTGCGGTCAAGTATTCATTTAAACTAAACTCATGAGAGCCTGATTTATAAACTAGATTTCTAATTATTAATTTTATCATAGGGCCATATATTTTCTTAGAAACTGAAATATTGCATCTCCTTTCCAGGATAGCTTTTTTTTTTTTTCTTCCAGATACCTGGAAATGAAATTACTGACCAGAAATTTGCTTCAGTGGTCATGAAGAAGGTTTGATCTAGGCTGTGGAAGGCACTCACAAACTATCCCTGCCTAACTAGTACTCTCATGTCTGTAAGATACAGAATCTGTCTTTCTGTCTTCATCTCTCTTTGTCTGTCTGTCTCTGTCTGTCCTTCCTCCCTTCTCATCTGTCTCTGTCTCTCCCTTTTCTCTTCATCTTTCTTCCCTCTCCCCCTTCATCTTCCCCTACCTTCCCTTCTCTCTTTTCTACTCTTCTCTTCTTCCCTCTCCCTCTTCTCCTGTCTCTCCTTCCTTCTCTCATCTCTCTTCCTTCCCTTTTCTGTCCTCCTTTCCTCCCACTTCCCTCCCTCCATCTCTCCCCCATCTTTCTCTCCCCTTCTCTCTCCCATGTTTTTCCCTTCCCCCCTTCTTCTTTCCCTTTTCCTCCACCTTGAATAATGAGAAATGCTATAGGCACTATGACTTCCTAAATGGTCATCCAGTCTCTAATGTACTCTCTCTCCACTCCAAACTTCAACCATCACAGCTAAGCAATTTTTTTTGATGAACTGCTCTGATCATGGAACTCTTCTGTTTCGGGTACAAGGATGAAAAAAACAACAACATACTAGACAAATTGCTATTAGAAATTCAAGGGAGAGATCACTTTCACTCCAGGAGTTAGTGAATGACTTCATGACACCAATGGAAATCCTTCACTATTTAATAGGTCTTTATGATGATATTTATAAGGATTCATGTTGATAGGTTGATTGGTGTTGAATTATTACCTGTTAAAAATAGGCATTGTCCCTGGTGTAAATCTTTTTTGTAAACTATCTAATACTGTGCTAATTAGCTTATATAATAAATACATTTTGATGACAGCAATGGTGAAAAAGTTCTTAGAAAGCTAAGTGTAAAATGGTTAATGAATCCTGTGAGATAAATTAGTAGATACTATTATAATTCATTAATAAAATATTAAAATAAGTCAATAAAAATAAGATTATCATTTAAATTTCTTTAGTGCTTTAAGGTTTACAAAACACTTTACATACATTTTATCATTTGATCTTCACAAAGGCCTTATAAGGAAACTGAGGCTCCAGGAGATTAAATAAATCTTTAAAAGTTCACATGATTAGTAAGTGGCTTAGCTGGGATATGAATTTAGATCTCTTGATTCTGAATCTAGTGTGCTTTCATTACAGTACACTGGTGGAGATAAATGGGAGAGTCCAATGACAAATAAAGTTAGCTAAATAGCATACTTTTTAAGCAAGAATGATGTTTTAGGACATTAGAATCTTGGGTTCTATTTTCTGTCTTTTCCACTGACTACATGTCTGAATTTGAGTAACTGATTCAGCTTTCTATGCATAAATCCCAGACAGAGAGGACTGACCTACCTGACAGAGTGTCAGGGGGACTTAATTAATATCTGTAAAAGGCTTTGAAATGCTTGGATGAAATGTACTATGTAAGTACCAAGTACTCTAATAGGGCTTTTTCTGTCTGATTATCCTACAGTGAAACTAATCCTCCTAATCTCTGAATAATGGCTGAATTTGGAAATAAAGTTCCACAGACAGGAAAAAGCCTAGCATTCACCTACTAATTGTCATTTAGTGGGCCTAAAGGGAGGAAAATTAGGTATTTTTATTTTTCCTTCATTCTGGGAGAATAAACCAGAGGTGTCCCTTTGAAGATTTATCAACAAATGCAATTTAGCTAAAGAGATCCTTGCCTGTGCCAGCCATGGAAGTAATAGAGTTGAATGTTGTGTGAAAACAATCCTTGGGGATTCCTAAAGGGTTTATGGTAAAAACTGCAACCCACCAGGGATTGTATCCTTTCACCTCAGACTGGGAGATGCTGATCGTGATTAGGTGATACAGCCGCAGAAATCAATGGAACAACCTAATGAAGGCTTCACCTAGGGCAGAAGACAAATGAGCCATTTTTTGCAGCCCTGCTGTCTGGAAAAATACACAGGTGAAAGACATCCTAGCCATGGGGTAGTTTCCATTTGGCCCCATCAGCATGGGGAAAGCTTGGGGAAAGCAAGTCAGCATTTGAGCTCCAAACTGGAGGTCAAATACAGTAAGATGCTATTTATTGGAACAGGTACTTTTGCCTAATATTGAAGCTGCCTACAGTGAGGCTCAAAGGAAGGATGAAAACAAATCCATTGGTGATAATACTTTTATACTTCAAGGGTCCATGTTTCCGATGGTGTGGGTTCCCTGACACAGAGATCAGATCTTCTATGCTTTGATATCTCTGAATTACTGTGGTGGCCATGAATTTATCACTTATTATATAAATAGTAATCTTAAGCAATAAGTCAACCCTCTGAAAATGTTTCTGACTTCAGCCAGGATGGTGTTGAAGAACCAGAGACACATAGTTTATCACTCAGCCCATACTCAAAGACTTCCCAAGTTAGTAGCATCTGGTACAGGGTTATCACCAGGCCCCAATGATGCAGAAGAGAAGAAGGACTCTAATGGAGAAAAATGAGAAACAAGGGCAAAATGGAACACTACATGGCTCACCAATCCCAACTCTCTCCAAGATGTCAATTTTTGGAAGTTAAAAAGATCATCGGGGAAAGAAAGACAAACTGCTCCTAGTGGGAGGTCTCAAAATAAAGATACTATGTTTCCATTTAAACTATTTTTATTTCAAAACCAACATAGATAATAGTGGGTAGACTGAGAGAAAGAAGTATCTACATATGAAAATTTAATTTTCTTATGAGAGTAGTTAAAAATGAAATATGTATAATTTTCTTTCCCTGAAAATATTTAATGCTGAAATAGGTTTTCATCTAGATAGAACTGGCTGCATTTTTGTATCTGAAAGTGAAAAGTAAATAGATGACCTTTCAAGCCTCTTTCTGGTCCTATGAATCTTTAAACGAAGATAACCACATTTGTTCATCTTAGAATCTATCCTAAAGTCATTATTTAGGTGATGTTCCCAGTAAGAATGATTTAATTCTAGGAGTTTTATCTAACTCCTTTCCAATCATTTCCCCTTATGGTCCTTTCTGCTAAATGAAAAGGAGTTGCTTAAATATCTTTTGAATTGCTATACCAATATTTAAGTGCTATCATATACATTAATTGTACAAATGTTAGAAAATAAAGAAGGCTCATATGTCTTTGAAGTGAATAATGTACATATGAGAGACACACACTCATTTAAAGAAAAAATTCAGATAAATTCCAGATTAGTATGTCTATGATTATTTTAGAAGAAAATTGAATTAATTCTTAACAAAACATATTTTACTGAGATGCTCTATAAGTAAATTTGAAAAAAGAATAAATCTTGTCAAAAGACAGATGCTAGTAATAATCTCTTAGACCTGAAATTGCATTACAGAAGATTTGAATGCTACAACTATGTTAAAAATAAATAATATTCATTTTATTTCACAACAAAAATGGTCCTCAATAATTTATTATTAAAATTCTAGTAACAAATATAAAAATATGTCATCTGCAGAATAATTTTACATCCTCTCTCTGGTTTGTAGAAAGTTGAATATTCCAAAGTGTAAGTGTTTGTTTGGCAGGGGTTGGCAGAAGTTAGCAGAGAAGGAAGAGAAAGATACAAGGAAACATATCATTAGATATGTTCATCAAAGGCGGCAATTTTATTGGGGGAGGGGGGGTTCTGCAGCCTTTACAGAACCTAGTGCTAGGTGCTTTGTATACAGGGGCAATTCAAGTTATATTTATTGTTTGACCAGAAGATCTCATTATACAGATTTCATATATTATTCCATTTTATGTAAAAGTGTTCAGCTTTGCTACATCAAATAATTTAAATCATCAGATTATTTGTATTGTTAAATACCTTAAAAATTATACACACAATCCAAGATATCTAAGTTATAACTCATAAATCACAAAATTAGGAAATGCCTGATGGTCAGTGAGGACCCTTAATGCACTGTCAGTCACCCATAGGCTCAGAAATAGTCAGCTAGAAGTAGATGTCAGAAACTTATTGAGGATGGATCATTAGACCATCAGTGGCCTTCTGATAAACAAATTAATGACTTCTTGCTAGTTGACATTTCCTTTGACTTCTCTACAACACTTGATACAATGACCAACTTTCTTCTTGAAACTCCTCTTGATTTTATGATGCTATTCTATTCACTCCCTTCCAGTTCTACCATTCTAGCTCTTTGTCTCTCTTCCTCTCAGAGTTCT
The DNA here is from genome assembly GCF_902635505.1 of Sarcophilus harrisii. NCBI lineage: Eukaryota > Metazoa > Chordata > Mammalia > Dasyuromorphia > Dasyuridae > Sarcophilus > Sarcophilus harrisii. The sequence continues at coordinate 105,203,252 of NC_045426.1, forward strand.
TCAAATGGGGGAATTCCCTAAAGTGTTTTCATCCTTATTTCCTTCTTTTATTGTATCTTCTCCCCAGGTATTCTCATTAATTCATTTCTACAGTTTCAACTATTGCCTCTAAGCAGATGATTTGTCTAGATTGTATCTATAAACTTCTCTGCCTAATTCTAAGGTTGAATTTTCTGGCAGGTTTTTAAACATCACATAGCCAATCCACAAACATCTCAAACTAAAAAATGTCTAAAACAAAATTTATCCAAATATCTTTACCAATGTTTGTTTTTTAACATCCTCCCAGTCACCAAGGCTTAAAAATCTCATAGCCATCTTTGATTTGTCCATTTCTCTTATTCCACTCTTCCTTTTCCCACCAGAATCAATCATCAAAATCTGTTAGATCTTTCATAATCGGTGTCTCTTGATCTGTCTCTTCCTTTCTATTCCCACTTCTCATATGGATCAATGAAATTCCCCTCCAACCCACTTTGCATACAGTACCAGATTAATTTCTCCAAAACACTATTCTTCTCACACCACTCCCCTATTCAAAAATCTCGAATGGTTCTCTATTAATTCCAGTCTACCTTTCTAGTAATTTGTTTTACTAGTTTCCTGAAAATAAAATGTATTGTAAGCACCAAATGATGGAATTTGATAGATGAAAGGGACTTCAAAAGATTCCTAGTCCAACCCATACATGAAAAAATAATCTACATTATCAAAGCTTGCACAGAGGATCACAAATGAGAAGGAATCCTCTACTTCTTTATGAAGCTAGTTCTATTTTGTCGATGCTCAAATTGTTGGGAAGTTTTTTCTATCCATCAAACCTTAATCTTGTCTTCTGTAATTACTACTCCTTACTCCTACTTTTGACCTCTGAGGTCAGGCAGAATCAATTTAATTTTTCTTTTACATGACAACTCTTCAAATACTTGGAAATAGCTATTATGTCCCTTATTTTCTCATCTTAAAGTTAAAACAAACAGTTCCTTAAAAGGTTTCCCATTTGGCACAACTCTGTTCACCACCTTCCTCTGGGTACTTTCTGACTTTTTAATGTCCTTCCTAAAATGAACCAAAGTAAACATAATATTATAGATGTGAACTAAAGAGAGTGAGGGATACCAAAATTTTATGAATTGACAAAGAAGTCTGTCTTGTATTTTATTTCCCCTGATCTCACCTCTGAGACAGATCTAATTACAATCCAGGCATGAGAGGGTAAATCTGGTTCCTGCCTAGTAGCAAATCTGTTTTGGGTCAGAAGCTTCTCAAAAGTTAAATGCACTTTAGCCTTTAACCTAGAGTTTCTTCAGGTCCATTGTTAGATAAGGTCTAATGGATCAATCAGTATTTAATAAACCCTTTCTATGTGCCAGGCTTAATACTTGACTTCAGGGACAAATACAAAAGATGAAATAACTCCTACTTGTGACTCCTTCCTTTCTTCTCTGTTTCTCCTCTCTTCCTTCCTTCTCTCCTTCCTTCTCTTCCTTCTCTCCCTTCCTCATCTTGAAGTAATGTGATTCAGAAGGCTCTATTTTGTTACCCTCAGGATTTCCTCTAATTGGAAAGAAACCTACAAGTATTCCTCAAAAGTCTGTTCCCTTAAAAGTTTCAAGATACTGATAGATAAATGTTTAATGTATAACACCAATCTGTGAGGTATTGCTGTATGGATTACTAAATAACTACTAAATACTGGGGTTAGGTAAGCTAGATTGCATTAACCAGTAACAATGCTTAAATCAGTCCTAAATAAACAGAAAATTTTTTTCATGAATTTTTAAAATAAATGTTAGATAGATCATTGATAAATATTTTGGAAAGTTGCTTTGACCATACAGGCTCATGTGGGGACTACACAAGGGACAGTGTAAGGTGATAAAGGGCTCAATTCATAATCAGGGGACCTGGTTTCAAACCCTAAGTCTGGCAGTTACTATCCCCTGAGTAAGTTCCTGAAACACTTTGAACTTCATCTATATAAAAAAGAAAATTATTGGCCTAGATGATCTCTTAAATAATTCTAGCTTCAATTCTATACTTCTATGAAAAGATGTCTGAAGTTTTCCCAGCATTTCAAAACTGGAAATCAGTCCAGTTTTCCTCCAGCGCTCCCAATAGAGATTGGCTCAATGAGTCTCAAGTACTTCCTTGCCACGGTTTTTGTTTGTTTGTTTGGGTTTGTTTTGATTTTTTTTCATTAAGAAAATTCTCACTTTGGTGCGCATGTCCTATGGTAATTTGTATTGCTTTAAGTTAAAGGAGAAACCCCAAAATACAAAGAAGGACAGATGTGTAGAAGAAAGTGAGCACTCACTCAGGTTTAAAAAAGAGGCTAAAAGTAAGGAGCCCTCACGCTACAGCATGCTATCTCTGAAAGCAGGTAAATAGTCCAAGTCTGTCCAGTGGATGCATCACAACTGTTAGAGATGGAGAAGCTGGGTCAACTTGGGTCATTGTTGTTCTTTTGTTACCAAGTACTCCTCATCCCAGCTTGCAGCTTCTAGAAGGATAAGGATTGTGTGTGTGTGTGTGTGTGTATGTGTGTATGTGTGTGTGTGTGTGTGTTTTAATGAGCATCACTTTAGCAAATCTTTATACTTCAAAGTCTATTACTCTCCTAGCCTTTGCATAAGTAAGGTAAATAAGCAGATCAGCTGTACCCTCTGACTTCAAGTGTCTCATGTCCCTCAGCAGCACAAAAAGAGGCCTTTCTAAAGGTGATTTCTGACATCCGTGGCATCAGATCTTTGAAGTATACTCAATCCAGAATCAATCCAGGAACTACAGATACTTGTTATCAGCTTGTGTTGATTCACTTCCCAGAGAAGGATTTAATTAATGTAATACATATTGGTCAATTCTTTGCTTTTAAACCTTACGTTTGGCCCACTAGCCGATCGATAGATATTTTAATCTTCTTCACATTTTAGACCTGGTTTTAAGACTCACAGTACAGAGGCCCAGATTTTACAATCATTAATTGCTATTATCAGCCCTTTCATTTTCTGAACATCAGCAGTTTCTAAAAATTCTGCTTTTATTCTGTGTTAAATTATCCCTTCTTGTTCACCAGTCACTTGCACAGTCTTTCAAACAAGTAAAAAGTTTACATTAAGCCAATAATGCAAAGATAAAAAATTTAGAAAAAGAATTCCCTGAAATTTTTCATAGCCTAAAATGTCACTTTCCAGAAACTGAACAAAAAAAAGCACGCAGACGTCATGCAAGTGGACCACGAGTAAGGGAGCAGCGATGTGCATTTTCAGGGCATAAAGTGGAGACTGAGGCTGAAGTAAAGTAACTTCTTCCTCTTCCAACAAAGCCTTGTCTGGATAAATTGAGTCACCTGCAAAATATCCAGTTGTACTAGAAATATCAGTTTAGTATCTTGTTTTTGGTCTCATTTTTATTTTGGTTTTGAGAACAGAACCTATGGTCTGGTGTAAGGAAAACCTGAGTTCGAATGCAGGCCTTAAGACTCCTCCAAGGAGGGTTGCCCTGGGCACTTAAGCTCTGTGCATCTCAATTTCAATTTTAAAAAGGGGGAAATGAAAGCACCAGTTTCATAGAGTTGTTATGAGGATCAAATAAGGTAATATTTGTAAGTTGCTTAGCTCAAAGTTAGGCACACAGTAAGTACTTAATACAAGGGATCCCCTTCCATTTTCCTTACCTAGTCAGAGAGAGCATGGTGCTAATTAGGCTTTGCTCATTATGGTCTGATTGCTGCTGTTTGTCCTCCATATTGGAAGAGGATATATGACATCAGGTAGGGAATGTCATGACATGCAAGGGAATTGGATTTAAGTGAAGAAGACCTGGGTAAGCGCCTGCCTCAGTTTTCCCTACAGAGCTATCCAGGTCCAGTGGCCAGAGATCAAGATGACTGGAGATGGCCCCAGATGCAATGGGAAACCTCAACCTTTTAAGTTAAGGTCTTTAAAGTCTCTGTTTGACTGAGGTCACATCCAATCAGTAGTTAAGGTTAGATAAGAAATAAGGCAGAAAATGCCCTCTTTTACCTAGGTTAAAATGATCAATCTGGGAGAAGACCCTCTGGTCCAAACAGAAACAACCGGGATTTATATTCACTCTGAGTAAATCAGGGATGGTTTGATACCTGCTTAATGATATTCTGACAGAGCATCTCTCCATCATATGCATGGAAACCTCAAGTCAGACATCTCACAAATATGTTCCACTTTTCACAAGGCAGGATAAAGTATAAGTAGAAAACAAGGGGAGAACAATAGAAATCTATCAACTCCAGAGGGAAAGTAACTAAAAGCATTTATACTATCATTGGGTCTGTGGCATTTTTGTGAAGATAATATAGGGGAAAAAACATTTCTCTTTCATGAAGTACTAGATCAGAGCTTCTCATCTACATGACTTTTTTTTTCTTTCTTTGATCTGAATCTGTGATTCCATTGATACAGGGTACTCCAAGCATGAAAATTAGCTTCACTGGAGGGGGTTGCCATTTCCTTCTCCAGCTCATTTTACAAATGAGGAAACTGGGTTAGGTGACTTGTCCAGAGCCACACAGCAAGTACATATCTGAGACAGATTTGAACTCATGAAGATGAGTTTCCCTGACTCCAGGCCAAGAACTCTCCTCATTGAGCCACCCAGCTACCCTCTCTAAGACAGTCTTGGATAATTATCTAAGGGCATTCAAAATGGTAAGTGACTTGCCTAATATCTCACACCTGATCCCAGGGTTTCCCGACTCTATCCAATATACAATGTTGCTTCTCTAAAGAAGTATGTACAAAGAATAAAAAAGCTGAGAAAAGGATTGTAATAATTAGAGATAGAAGACAAAATTTTTTTGCAAGAGGTTTGTTCTTTATAGATTTTTCTTGGTTGAATGTAGTTCACAATTTAATGAAAAAGAACTCACACTTAGGTTAATGAATTTCATTTTTCCAAAACATAAGAGATGATCCACATAATTTATTTTATAAGTTTCTATGTTATCTATTCAATATTAAGAGAACGTTTGGCAAATTAGGACAATTCAATATAGAGGCTCTGATCCTATGGTCAAATAGATAAAGGAACATGGCCTTAGTCATACGTTTGAAGCAACCAAATTTTTAATTTATGTATTAATTTTAGTTTTTAAAAGTTATGTTCCAACATAATGTTATTTAGTCCTGTCCCATTTTTGTTTGCTACCACACTGGATGTGTAAAGCAAGAGCTTCAAAAGATTAATGTAGAAATAGCTAGGTGGCACAGTGGGTAGAGGGCTAGATCTGTAGACAGGAAGAACTGAGTTCAAATTCAGACTCTGACACTGACTAGCTTTGTGATACTGAGCAAGTCACTTAACCTCTTAATCTGCCTCTGTTTCTTCACCTGTAAAGTGGGTAAATAGTAGCAGTTAGCTCCTAGAGGTATTGTGAGGATCAAATGAGATAATGTCTATAAAACACTGCTTTGCAAACTTTAAAGTATCATGTAAATTCTAGCTAGCTAATTGTCCTAAACTTCTAGATTCCTACATGAGCTTACCATTAAAAAAAATCTGTTCTTTAAGGTTTTATCTTTTTTTTTTCCTTTAAAAATGAGGAAGATAGAAAGAGAAGGGAATGAAGAACATAAAGGAACATAAAGAAGTGTGTTAGAAAGACAGGGCAAATATGTGAAAATAACCAAAGTGGAAATTAGGAAATTAAAGGATATAAATAACTATCTCTTATCTCATTTAGTAACACAAAGGAATTTTGCAAGCATTAACTAAAGTGATAGTTATCAGATTTCCTTCTCCTGAACAATCAAAAGATGTTTTTCAATGCACAAATTATTACAGTTTTGTGCACAGTTTTAGTTTGGGCAATAGCTCAGGGGTAGCTATAAAAATATTAACTACTTGATATCACCTCATAAGGGGACAACTGCCTGGAATGCTTCTCTGGGGCCATATGTATTTCTAAAGTCTATCTTAAGCACCCATTAGTCACTTTGCCAGAAACACACTTCCAGACTTTTTTCAAGGGGGGAGGAAAGAAGAAAAGCCCAAGACAAGAAACAAACCCAGACACAACCCCCCAAAACCCCAGAAATGACAGCAAACTGTTGGAACTATTATATAAAACTGCTAAGATGCTATCTTAGCTGGAGAATTTTTTTAAATGGTGCTAGTGTAAATACATAATTATCTTGCAAAAGGCAAGACATATTTTACTAAGAAAAATTGAGGGAAGAGGAAAAGTAAGAAAATATGCTATAGATCCAATTACTACTAACTAGGGTGTTACCTGTTACTTTATATGGAACCATAAAAGTATAGTTTAGTTCTTATTACTTATCTATCATCATAAACATAAAACAAAATGTTATAGTGGAAAGAAAACAACACTGGACTCAGCCAGGAGACCTTAGCTCAGACACTTATTAGTTGTTTGTGAGTGGACAGGCATTTAATATCTGAGAGATACTGTTTTCTCATCTATAAAACAGGATTAAAATTCTCACACACACACACACTATCTACTTCATAGGATCATTGTTAGGAAAGTGTTTTGTAAACCTTAAAGTATTACATAAATGTAAATTAATAAGATAAATATACAGAATTCTAAAGAAGTAACATGTCAAGAAGAATCTAGTGGAACATAAAAGTAGTTTATAGTTGCATGCGTTCATGAAATTAGCTCTACGTACAATATGAAATTTATGGACAGTTCTTACATATTCTGACAGAACTATATGCTTTTTTAGATATTAAAAGAATTGAACTCTTTTTTGTTAAGCATGAAAAAGAGGAATTCCTCTCTTTCAAAATTTTCAACTTTATAGTATAATTTTTTCTGGAGAAGAACTTTAGATACTTTTCAAATAACCCCAAATATTTAATCTGTACCCCTTTGGAAGTCATGCTGTGAGCATATAGGAAAAAGAGAGAGGGGAGCAAGGGTCAAGGCAGGAGAGGAGAAAAAAAAGTGAGAGCTGTTAGTGAAATACTAATATTCTCCCTTTTTTCGGGTCTACTTTAAAATAAAATATAGATCTGTCACTCAATTTTAGACTTTTTCCATAGCAACAATTCAAATGGCACATAGAAAAAACTGTTTTAAGTTCCACAAATATTTATTTTGGAAATAAGTATTCTTTATCCACTCAGAGCAAACTGAGTTAATTCTCTAAGACACTCGTGAAAAAATACCAATGTTCTTTGTTACTTTTCATTGAAAACATGGTATTTTGGAACGGACTGTGAAGACTGCATGCAGGTGATGGACATTCCACATCTCCAAAGAGACAATGCAACTCCAGTGGTGACATGACGGGTCAAAGACATAAAGCGACTCTACATATCTGTGCACAGTCCACGAGCTGGACAGCGGCATGATCCCAATTTCATCATGTTAGTCTTTGTAAGCAATACTGATCAGTCCAGTAGAACTGCTTGTGCTTTGAAATGGCATCACTTGTTGTCAGTCTCCTGACATGAACAAATTGGCCAAGCTGCAGGGGATCTGCTCCATTTGCATGCAGAGATGCTGCCGGCGAGTCCCGGGCAGGGCTGAGAATGAGCCTTTAGTCCTTTGGCTCACAGTGAAGCAGTCTCATAGCTAAATCATCCTGCCTCTTGAAATTTTATACAATCCTCATTTATGTCATTATTAATTTGCCATTAGAAGCTCTCTGAAACCAAAGGTTCATTCATTTTCAAGGTTTGTTTGCTTGGAAACTGAGCAAATAAACTGAATGGAAAGATTTCATTAATTTCTCTAATCTTAGGAGCCACTAAATGATCATGAAAGAGAAAACAAAGAGAAAGCATATCCTTGTTTTTGCCTGTAGAAATAAAAATTATGTTCAATGTATCTATTAACAAAGGAAGAGATTTGTAATAAATATCTCTATCATATTCAAATTAAACAATGTTTTCTGAACCATATGGTATGAGATTAAATATTGATAATATTCTGGTATTTTTCTAAAGACAGGGCCTTCCTATTTTAGAAAAATGATGTACTTCTTGGGATATTTCAAAAAAAAGTAATTAGAGAATATTTTTAAAATTTCTTGTTGCTGAGTCCCTCACTCCTCCTCTTCTCTCATCGTTATTTTTCTTCCTTTGTCTAAGACAGTCTGTCCTTTTCCCAGGTAATACTAATACTCACAATCCCTACCAAGCAAATATTGGGAAGAAATGGAAGAACCGTTATTACAGCTTCCCTAAGTCTCTACCATGTACATGATCAGATTTTATGCCCTTGAACTTGAGCCAATTTTAACTAAGACCTACTTTGTTTAACTCAGCTCTCAGTTAGTTTAACCTCCTTTGCCATTATAGCAAGAGGAGTCTCCAAAGGAAAAGATTTTAAGTGGTATGGTGTACTTCAGGGAAAGACAGGTTTCACTTAAAGCAAGGAAGTTGAAATAATGCTTGAAAAGTCTGAGGATATAAAAGATTGTATTAAAAGTAGAGCAGGGTTTTTGAAGAGTACAGTGGGAATGACTAAGAGATGGGTGAACAAGGATGAGATGGGCTTAGGGAGGAGTAAGAGTATGAGAATTTGGAAGGAGAAAGCATGCGCATGGAATTTTTACCTAAAGACAAAGAGAGCACCTTGGTTAGTGCAGTGGATAGAGTCCTGAACCTTATGTCAGGATAACCTGAATTCAGATCCAATTGTGTACTCTCTCTAGCCACATGAAGCAAGTCATTTAACTGCTGCCTGCCTCAAATGTAGAATGGAGATCATAATAGCACTTACCTCAAAGGCATAAGGATTAAAAGAAATAATATGTAAAGTGTATTTAGCATTGCCTGGCATATAGTAGACAATATGGAAACGTTTGTTCTTTCTCTCCTTTTTTCCCCTCCCACCTAACAATGACCAAGACGAGACAGAATTACTATTATTATAATGGGGATGAGTGGGTGAAGATTTTCAATCAATTCCTCTCCCTCATCCTCGGTGTATCTCAATCCAATGTTCGTTCCCTCACCACCTACAAACATTGCCATCTCTCTTATTAAAAGAAAACAAAATCTTTCACTGACACTGGCATTCCCACAAGTTGTCATCCTATTCTCTTCTTCCTTTTAAAGCCAAATTCTCTGAAAGGTTTCTACACTTGTTCCTTCTATTTCCTTACCTCCCACTCTTCAGCCTCATTCCATTTCTTGGCAGTGTTTCTCATTCTGATTGACTTTGCTTATGCTTTAAACATTGCCAGTTACCCTATTTGCTTGGATTCTTTCCCTCTCTTCCTTCCTCCCTCCCTCCTTTTGCTTCTGGGGCATGTTTTTCTTGCATCTCTTCCTACTTATTTGACTATTCCTGTTGAGTCTTGATGAATCATCATCCTACAATTGCTCCCTAACTTGGTTAGTCCACAAGGCTTTGTCCTGGGTTGTTTTATTTCTAGGGGGTTCTTAACCTGGAATCTCTAAACTTTTTGAAAAAAATAGATAGATAGATAGATAACTGTATTTATTATATTGTTTTCCTTTATAATCCAATGTATTTTATGTATTTAAAAATATTGTTCTAGGGAGTTCATAAACTTCACTAGACTGCTACTGAGATTTAGATCCATGATACCAAAAAAGTTAAGAATTTCTGTTATACCTTCTTTTGGTGATAGCAACTCCCTTTGATTCGATTATTGTCATATCCAATCCAAACTCTTTTCCTAAATTCCATCTCTCATTCTGGGCGTTCTACAATTATTTCAAACTCCAAAACTATTCTGCCATACCTCAGGGTCACCCAGATTTGCAAATTTTTAATCATCTCTGACCCCTTTCCTTCCCTTCATGGACCCCATATCTAATTTCTTGTTTCTTGTCAATTATACTTCCATACCTTCTCTCCACTCACTCAGTCACCATACTAGTATTCTATTTGTTCTCTTTGCTTCTTGTCTCTTCCCCCTCTCTCTACTCCATTCTCCACATAGCTGCCAGACATATTCCTAAAACAAAGACCTAAACATGTAACTTCCATAATCAAAACTTGTCAGTAACTCTTTATTACCTTTGGGAGAAAACATAAAATTCTCAGGCTGGTATTTAAGGCATTCTCCAAATAGCCCTCACCTACCTTTAACCTTATTTCATAATATTCCTTCACACACTCTGCTACAATCATTCTGTTCTACTAGCTGCTTTTCATATATCACATTCACTGTGCTATGTTTGTGACTTATACTATCACAGGCCTGCTATGATTTCTCTCCTTCCTTCTGCTTCACTGATGCTGTAACTTTCTTCAAAGTATAACTTCAGGACCTAAAGGCTTCACAGCCTTTAATGATTTCTTCAGTCTTCTCTTTTCCCTTTTGACATCCCATTCCATTACTTTGTTCATGCCTATATTTTCATACCATATTCCTCCTAGTCAAATATAAAAACCCTGAGGGTTAAGAGTTTCATTTTTTGTACCTAGAGTTTCATTTTTTGTACCTGTATTCCTAGTGCCAAGCATAGAGATTGCATTGATGGCAGTAGGCATGTAAAGAATTTAAAACAGAAAGTAGCAACTTGATAAGGTGTCCTATCCCAAAATCTGAAAGGATGATAGAATGGTGGTATTTTTCTGTTTCTTTGGTCACAGCTATGAGACTACTTGGCAGAGGGGATAGGGAATGACAATTGATTTAAAAGCTTCACAGAATTTTAAGTTCAGTCATATTTTTCCAAATAAAGCCTCCAAAAAAATCTATAAAAATCTGTAAAACAGGATAAGTTGAGTCAATTCCTTCCCTTCTGTGTTTTTCCCAAACCGAAAGTTTTTTTTTCTGTATTTATTTTATTTTATTTTATAGCCTTTTATTTACAGGTTATATGCATGGGTAACTTTACAGCATTAACAATTGCCAAACCTCTTGTTCCAATTTTTCACCTCTTACCCCCCGACCCCCTCCCCTAGATGGCAGGATGACCAGTAGATGTTAAATACATTAAAATATAAATTAGATACACAATAAGTATACATGACCAAAACGTTATTTTGCTGTACAAAAAGAATCAGACTCTGAAATGTTGTACAATTAGCTTGTGAAGGAAATCAAAAATACAGGTGGGCATAAATATAGGGATTGGGAATTCAATGTAATAGTTTTTAGTCATCTCCCAGAGTTCTTTCTCTGGGCGTAGCTGGTTCAGTTCATTACTGCTCCATTGGAAATGATTTGGTTGATCTCGTTGCTGAGGATGGCCTGGTCCATCAGAACTGGTCATCATATAGTATTGTTGTTGAAGTATATAATGATCTCCTGGTCCTGCTCATTTCACTCAGCATCAGTTCGGTGTAAGCCTCTCCAGGCCTTTCTGAAATCATCCTGTTGGTCATTTCTTACAGAACAGTAATATTCCATAATATTCATATACCACAATTTATTCAGCCATTCTCCAACTGATGGGCATCCACTCAGTTTCCAGTTTCTAGCCACTACAAAAAGGGCTGCCACAAACATTCGTGCACATACAGGTCCCTTTCCCTTCTTTATGATCTCTTTGGGATATAAGCCCAATAGTAACACTGCTGGATCAAAGGGTATGCACAGTTTGATAATTTTTTGAGCATAGTTCCAAACTGCTCTCCAGAATGGTTGGATTCGTTCACAACTCCACCAACAATGCATCAATGTCCCAGTTTTCCCACATCCCCTCCAACAATCATCATTATTTTTTCCTGTCATCTTAGCCAATCTGACAGGTGTGTAGTGCCAAACCGAAAGTTTTATGGGACTTGTTCATTATACAGAGAATTATTCATATCCTTAGAGAATCTGTGGTATTCCATATAAAGTATTCACAACTCTGGAGAAATACAGAGCAAAGAAGGGAGACAACTAAATCCCAAGCTTCATAGACCCAAATGAGTCAGACCTTTAGGCAAGAAACTGTTGAAGTTATCACCAAGTTATCAGTATAGATTTAAAAATCACTTAAAAAGCAGAAACTGTTCATTTTCCACATACACTCTCCCTGCCCTTCCTGCCTTGATATTCTTATACAGCCCCCCCCCCCCCAGATTTGGATGCCTAAGAATCCCCTTTTTAAAGTCTAAGGCATGTGATAATTTTGACTTAAAAGTAAGAAAGTGAGTTGATATATGAAATAGAAGGTGAAATTCAGAATGAGATTGACTTCAAAATCTACTATAGTAAACTTGAGGTTTAATATGAATACATGGTAAACAGGATTGCCACTACCATCTCAAGTTCCCAAAAGCATGACCCCAATCCTTACGATAGATAGTTCAGTCTCCTATGCTATACAGAAGTTTAAAGACATCTCATGGGAAGTCCCTCTCAACTCTCACCTAGTCTTCAAAATTTTTCCTCATAATTGCCTCCTCTCTTCTCTTTTTTTATTTACAAAAAAAAAGAGATATCCCTATTCCTCACTAAAACTAGTCCCTTTTTTTCTTACCCTCCTTGGAAATTTTTGAACAGAAAGTGAAATTCCACATCACTACTTCAACAATAATACTCTTTTTATCATTGCAGCTTTAATCCTCCCTATAATTCTATTGTTTCCTTCTATAAACATTGACATATCTCCAATTCTTTTTTTAAATCTTTCTTTCCCCTTCTACCCAATATAATTCAACAGATATTTATTATGCATCTACTATGAGCAAGGCATTATCCTCCACTCTGGGAATACAAAAATTAAAAAAAAAAAGTCCCTTTTCTTAAGTATCTTATTTCCATTCTAATGAAATACATGTTAACAAATAATTAAATACAAAATAATTTGAAAAGGAAGGAGAACGAACAATTAGGAAAATGGGAAAATTTTGCAGAAAAGCTACTACCTGAAGCCATCCCATTTACTTATTGTACCATTTATATCTTCCCTTTTACTACTGAACTTCATGAAAAGTTATCTATGTTTAACAACTCTTTCTCTTTCTCTCCCTTGCAATCTGACTTCTTCTCCCTTCATCTACTTACTGAAACTGCTCTACGCCAGGTAACTAATTGGCGCCTATTTGCTAAACATAATGGCCTTTTTTTCTCTATCCTGCTTGACCTTTCTGAAGTAATTGACAATATCAACTTTTCTCCCTCTTCTTCTCTGGCTTTGAAGGGCTACTTTACTAGTTCTTCTTCTTTTAACCCTTCACTGTCTCCTTGGCTAGCTCTAACCTCTTAAGTAGCTACCTTAAGGCAAATGTTGCAGAAAGCTCTCTTTGGACAACCTTATTCACTTCTACAGTTTCAACTGTCACCTCCACTCGTGATGCTGAGTCCATTATTTTTAGCTTTGAACGCTCTTCTGAGCTTCAGACCTGCCTTTCCAAATTTTCCACTTGGCACTTCAAAATAAGCGTGCTTCACATTGATCATATTTTTCTTTTTTTATTAATAATTATAACTTTTTATTGACAGAGCCCATGCCTGGTAATTTTTTTACATTTTTACAACATTATTCCTTGCACTCACTTCTGTTCCAACTTTTCCCCCCTCTCTCTCCATCCCCTCCCCCAGATGGCAAGCAATCCTATACATGTTAAATATGTCACAGTATATCCTAGATACAATATATGTGTGCAGAACCGAACAGTTCTCTTGTTGCACAGGGAGAATTGGATTCAGAAGGCAAAAATAACACAGGAAGAAAGACAAAAATGCAAACAGTTTACATTCATTTCCCAGTGTTCCTTCTCTGGGTGTAGCTACTTCTGTCCATCCTTGATCAATAGAAACTGAGTTACATCTTCTCTTTGTCGAAGAAATCCACTTCCATCAGAATACATCCTCATACAGTATCGTTTGTTGAGGTATATAATGATCTCCTGGTTCTGCTCATTTCACTCAGCATCAGTTCATATAAGTTTCTCTAAGCCTCTCTGTATTCATCCTGCTGGTCATTTCTTATAGAACAATAATATCCCAGAACATTCATATCCCATAATTTATTCAGCCATCCTCCAGTTGATGGGCATCCATTCATTTTCCAGCTTCTAGCCACTACAAACAGGGCTGCCACAAACATTTTGGCATATACAGGTCCCTTTCCCTTTTTGAGTATCTCTTTGGGGTATAAGCCCAGTAGTAGCACTGCTGGGTCAAATGGTATGCACAGTTTGATAATTTTGGGGGCATAATTCCAGATTGCTCTCCAGAATAATTGAATTTGTTCACAACTCCACCAACAATGCATCAGTGTCCCAGTTTTTCTGCATCCCTTCCAACATTCATCATTATTTTTTCCTGTCATCTTAGCCAATCTGATAGGTGTGTAATGATATCTCAGAGTTGTCTTAATTTGCATTTCTCTGAATTGATCATATTTTTCTTCAAAACCTGTTGATCATTCTGACTTTGATCTTCCAGGGATAGGTACTACTCTATATCCAGCTTCCTATATTTGAAGCCTTAAGATAATCCTTGTTTTTCTGCTCTCTCACATCTATCTGTTAGCAACTCTTGTCAATATTTTACATTCATCCTTTTATCACTATTCCTATGGCTATCATTCCAATACAGGCTTTTATTACCCCAGTACTAGGCCACTATACAGTGGATAGAGCACCAGGCTTGAAGTCAGGAAGACCTGGAAACAAATTCAGTCTAAAATACTTTACTAGTTGTGAGCCTGGGCAAGTCACTTATTAATCCTGTTTGCCTCAGTTTCCCCATCTATAAAATTAAGCGGAGAAAGACAAAGCAAATGATTCCAGTAGCTTTGCCAAGAAAAGCCCAAATGGTGTCACAAATAGTTGGACATGATTGAAATGACACTATACTGAGATCACTAAAACAAACTCTGAATAAGTCATGCTCCCTTTGCATTTTCTTCCCTTCAATTCATCCTTTCCATAACTATGAAACTATAATCTTCTTTAGAAAGAGGTATGGTAATTTCACTTCTCTGTTCAAAAATGGTCAGAAGTTCCCTATTGAATAAAGTTCAAACTCCTGGTATTCAAGGTCCTCCACAATTTTACACTCAACCTTTTAATCATTATTTCATGTATTCTCCTCCCCAAACACACTATATTCCAGCCAAATGGTACAATGTCCTGAGGCATTTAAGTACTGTGCTTTTCTGCCACTGAACTGTTATTTCTGAAACAGGGTCTCCTTCTTTTTCATTTGTTGTACCAGTTTTTAAAGTCCAAATAAAATGTAAACTTCTTGATAGCTTTCTCAATCTTCCAATCCATGTCTACTTCCCATCTTCCCATATGTATTTGTACATTATAGTTTTCTACATGTTCCATATGCTCCTAATATTATATATATCATGTGGGCAAGGACCACATCTTATTCAAACTTTGCATCTCTCCAATTGAGCCTAGCAGTATTTGGCACATAACAGCTGATGAACAAATTTTTAAAAAGACAATATATTGTTGTGACACCATATATCTAGAGGATTGGTTTCTAAGGGCCTCTGACTTGCCAGAATAGCTGTAATATTGTCTGAGAACTAAAATACATGAAATTTATTCTATAGGAGAGGCTTCCATTAACTCTTAATTACCACATTCTTCTAACAAGTTTCATTATCTGTTTTCTCAGTTCAAAACAGATGAAAAGTAGTAGGTTAAAAGGGAAGGAACTGCTGAAGGTTACTACACTAAAAAAATTGAGAAGTGGATGCCAATAGTTTGACCTTGAGGGAGCAACAGAAAAACTAAAGCAGAAACAGAACTAGAAAATAAACTCTGAGTTTTAAAGTGGAATGACTTTAATTCAGCATGTTCTTTTTAATAAGGAAGGGAAGCAATTAGGTGCCTGTTAGGATTAGGACAACTGACTTAGCACTTTGTAAGAATCCTAACAAGGGCCAACCAAAAAAGGCTTTAGAAATTTTAAGTATCCCACTACACTTCTGTTACCTGGAAATCATTTATGTGCAATAAGGTATTCCCTCAGGATGCCAGATAAATAAGCAGTGACTGTATAGAGGTGGTAGCTCCATTCTAAAGGATGATCCAACAACAGTAGCAGCAGTCTTCTGGGTTTCTCAACCAGCTGGTGGTAAGCACGCAATGCTGAACATTAATTATGTTCTCAGAGTCAGAAATTAGGAAGATCAGGCCCAAATTATAACACTATGATTGGAATTGCTCTAGGGCAAAGGCTGCATCCTACTCTTTTTTTATTTACAACTATATAGAAACTTTCTGTATTGCTTAATTGTCAAATATCTAACTGCCTAAGAGACCTAGATCTTAGGCAGTACTGCTGGTACTTCAGAGTATCTGTTTGTCAGGAAAGATCTTCTTGGATTTCTATCAGAACCTCTCCTTAGTAGAATCGTGATCCTTCTCAGAATACTTTATTCTCTAAGGTCTAAACAAGGTAACAGATTTTTTTTAATGGCTTCAGAATTAGGGAATTTCTTTATAAAAAGGACAAAGCATTGGTCTGCACAAATATTCCTGGACCAGGAAAGATTTTTTTTAAAAAACATTTTAATAGGAGCAGTGCTCCTAATTTTCTAAATTGAAAGATAAAGTCTGCAAATGTTTTAATTGTGGTTTTGAATGTGAACTTGACTTCATAGGAATCCTGCTCCAAAGCCCTTAGAGCAATCATTAGGAGTGTCTCCCCTTTCCCTTGAGGAAAATTCAAGTATATTCACAGATGGTGCTTCATGTAATCATAGAAGCATTTACAATAGGTTCAATAGCTGGCTGTACATGCTGCACACTATAGTGAACTTCTGGAATCCTAGTTCCTAAATTATTTGTCAGGGAGTGTTCAAGTTTTGGCACTTTTCAAGCACAGACTGCCACAGGCACCTCTGTTATTCCTACCAGAAGGGGGTTTAGAAGGAGTCAGAGGAAATACATTTTGCTTATTATTTGAAGAAATAGGGCAATGGTGAGACCCTCTTTTTACCCATTAATTAGAATCCATCAGTTACCCTTCCTATGTGTATTTATTTCAGGAAGTATTTCACTGGGGTATCCAAGAGCTAAAGAAAAAGTTATTGCCTTGACAAGACATGATTCTGTTCATTTTAGATCCTGATACTTCCAATTCTGAGACAGATACCTAAGTCACAAAAGGCAAGACCTACAGAGGACAGAGAGCCTACCTTAAAATCTTGCCTCTAGTGAATATTTATAAGCATCTGATAGCTTGTCAGATAATTCGTCTTCAGATCTGAATAACTCTTTTCTTCTACAGTATTTTCCTAGAGCGGTGTAACATTTCTAGGGATGCTTCGCTGGGAGGACTCTGTCAACAATCAGCTTTTCACTGGCATTAATGTGCTATAAAAGACAATGAAGCATGACTCAATTAAACCACACACAAAAAAGAAAAAAACCCTGCTTTCAAATAACACTAACCCGCTAAGTTCTCAAAGCTTTGTGTGGGTTGTCTGCTGCATGACTAACATTAAGGTCAGTTCTTTGAAAACATACCCCAAAGAATCTGACAAACCCCACACAGCAAGACACTTTAAAGGCCAAACCCTTGAGTGGATTTCTCTGCCTTCCACAATACCCTTTGGTATTACAGTTTGCAGCAAGGAATATTGCTTAGGATCCTAGAATCTGGCAGGGGCCTTGGAGGCCGTCTCGTCCAGCCCTGTCCCTCTTTTCAGATGAGAAGACTGAGGCCCATGGATATGAAGGCCCACAGTCACACAGATGGTTAGGAATCCAAGTTTCTTTCAACTGTACAATTTAATCTTAAGCCACTGTGAAAATTAATAGAAGACTTCCCCATTGGGTAGAGAATAAAAGCTTCAGTGTCTCGGAATGGAAGAATATCTCTTGCCTTCCTGAATCAGCCCATTTCACTTTACAACAACTTAAGTGGTACTTTCTTTATATCACAGAGAAATAAGATTCCAATGCAATGCTACTCCGTGTTTGCCCTTTGGAGTCAAGCAAAACAAGACTAATTCTTCTTTCACACAAAACACATTCAAATATTGGGAGTTAGCGTTTACACCTTCCCTTTTAAATTTTCTTTCCTCAGACAAAAATTCCCAGTTCCTTCAACTGATTATCATGAGGCATAGTCATGAGTCATCCTTCTCTGGATACACTCTTTGACCATCTCAAAATGTGAATCCCAGAATTGAACATAAAATTCTGGATGTGAGTCAATCAGGGTACAATAGAGTTTCGTTAATTTTAAATGACATAATTTTAAAAAGATATAGCTTATATTATATTAAATTTTTTATATATTAAAACCATCAAGTGTTGACTTGTAAAAAAATTTCACAGCTTTGCTGGAAATCCTCCATTAAAGACTTGTAGATTGAATTGCCTTTTATTTTTTAAAAATTGCTCCATCATCTTACTTGTTCTGCCTCCTCCCTTCCAACTGTCTGATCTTAATTCTAAGATCCTGGTTTGATGTAATAAAGTAATTTAAATATTGCCTATTACATATTGTGAAGGAGTATTACCAATATTCATTCACAAGTGAAATTCTAGGTATGAAATTCAGGTAATTAAGGATGCAAAATTGCATTCATATTAAAAGAAAATGGTATAAGAGGTCTCATGGTTTTATAGAGCAGGAAAATACCTTTGGCATCATCTGGTACAAATAATTTTAGTACAAACTGAGTCCCAGAATTTGGAAATTACATTCCCAAAAAATTACACAATGAAGAAATAGCAGAACTGATTTCTGAACCACAGGTCTCTTGATTCTCAGCCCAGTACCACGATGATCAGCTCATCTGCTCTCCATCTATATGAGTCATAAGTCCCAATTAATATCTTTCTGTAGTTTAGTTGAATATATAAAAATAAGCGACTAACCAAAAATTAAGACAAATTTGAAGGCATTTGAAGTTTTTTTTTAAATGATCACTTATCTTTTCTTTTAAAAGTACGCATTCTTTTTAATTGTAGAAAAGTGACAGAATCAAAAAAGTACTAAATCTGAAAAACCTGTCATATTAGAGTATGATAATGTGACCAACTGCTAGCTAACTGCATACAAAAGGATTGTGGCTGATATTTCCAAAAGCAAGAAAAGTGTCTGTTATGCAGGGGATTTGAGTTATGCTGATATCTAATTGGGATAATTTAAGATCAGATTGCCACTTTTCAAAAATTATAAGCATCTTGTTAATAAAGAGAGAAAGTTTCCTAGTCCAGGATAGGTTTTGAAAAGACCTTCATTAGCTTTTGTAATTATGTTCACCCTACATAAATCTTTATTTTGGGGAAGTAGCAAATGACTTACATAGGTCCAGAGTAGTAGGAATAATGAATTCCATGAAGTGGATGCATTACTCGAATTCACACTGCATATTTCCATGGGGCTGGAACCAATTACCCTATTTTAAATGATTAAAATTTCCAATAGTGCACATTCAAATATATACTATTCTTTCTAGGACGGAGACCTATTATTCCCACTAATGGGGACTTAGATGCATTTGCAAACTTGAATAAATAGTAGGTTTCATTCCTGTATAGGTTGGGGGTAGAAGAGTAGAAGGGTAGAAGAGAGGGGGGAAATGACTTACTGTGAGTTTTAGTTCCTTTACAAGAAGCTTTCCAACCAAATTTGAAAGCACTGTATTTGTACTGAAAGTTCTAGATTCAAATTCGATCTCAACAGTCTTTTAGTTAAATGACATTAGAGAGGTCACTTTAGCTCTTAAGAGTCTACAGTTTCCCTTTTTCTGTAAAATTTGGATGACAATACTTTTACCACCTGCCTCAAGTGGTTGCTGAGAGCAAAGTCTTTTGCAAATCTTAAAATAGTATATAAGTTATGAGTTAGTTATTATTTTATAACGCTAAAATACTTTACAAAATCTGTACAAAGTGCTTTATAATATAAGCCCTTATCCTGCCTAGTCACACTGGTTTTATGTGAGTTCTTTTTTATGTGGACAAAATCTGGGTTTCATGTCATATGAGACTCTTTAAAACAACTTTTTCTGATTATTAATAAATCCATACAACTGAGGACAAAAAGACCCATAAAATTTGGGAGTTTTCTTTTTTACATTTAATGTTTCCATTATTTCTAGGTTATGGAATTAATATAAAATTCATTGGTGAATCTGAATAATTTTCTAAACCTGCAACATAGTGCAGAAAAATCAATTCAATTCCATACAATGCTAAGCATCAGGGACACAAAAACATACCCCAAGAGTTCCTGGCCTCAACGAGCTTGTGTTATACTGGAATAGAAATGGAGAAAGAGAGGTACAACCTGTACAATAGATAACTAAATTCATTGTAAGGTTCTGGGGACAGAAGGAATCACAATCTTGGGAGACACAAAAGATTTCACAAAGTAGATGGCCACTTGGCCATATCTTGGAAGGATGGTGAGAATTCTTAGTTAATAAACATATTAAAGGTCTACTTGTGACAATCACTCACTGGACCAGAGATACAAAGAAAGGCAAAAGACTAATTCTGCCCTTATGAAGTTTATGAAGCTTAAAAGTAAAGTTAAAAAGAGAAGGCATCTTAGCTATAGGAGATGGCTTGTGAAAATGCACAGAAGTGAGAGTCAGACATTGAATTTAATAAAATTTGGTGATCTAGTTTGAGTGTAATACAGAATGAATGAAGAGTAATAATGTGAGATAAAACTGTGAAGCTGCCAGGAGCCAGACTAGGTAAATTGAGTCAGACTGTGAATTTTACAGTTTGAATAGATGTTATTGGATGTTATAGATTAAGAAATTAACTGAGTAGAAAAGATATGTGTGTGTATGTATATCTCTATATATGTACACATAAAAATAACCTTGCTTAACCTTGCCTGCTTGGAATAGGGGAGGGGAAGATGAAAGGGGAAAAATAGAACAAAGTAAAAATTAATCTGGAAACAGTTTTGATTTTATTATAATTTTATTATCACATGTTTTGAAAATTAAAAATGATCAAAATGATTGTTATATTTAGTGAAGGTCAATCAAACTTTAAGGTATTATTTTTGTACTTACAAAACTTAAGCTTATAATAATCAAATCATCTTTAAATGTCAATTTTTACAGATCATGAATATGTTTGAAGTTGAAAGATATCCTTCCAAAATAAGAATTTATAATGAAAATTCTGGCAGACACATCTGTAAAGAAGTGTGACTCAGGTATCAGCATAGTTTCTTCATGGTCCCTTTCATGTTGAGGGTAGATGTAGAATATTTTTCTACATCACAGAAGGTCAGTAACAAATCCACATGTTGACATGGAAAGTAAAACTTCCTTCCCTCTACAAAAATATTTGAGCTTATCCTCTTGAGAAAAGGCTACTCTATAGATCATTCTTAAGGAGGTTAGGAAGCTGATATAGCTGTAGTTCTTGCCAATGCAATACAGATCTCAAATATGCAGCAATTGGTCACTAAGGTGCTCAGAAGCAGTCTAGAGTTTCTCAGATCTCCATAGGATATGCCATTAAATCTTTTCCTCCTGCTGAGCCTGACTTTGGGAAAAAAAGCATATGGTATAAATATAACAGTACATTTGGTAGTGAATGCAATGGTATAATGATGACTCAAGTTCATTTCTATGGCCTTTTTAGTAATTGCTGTATGGGAAATGTGAACATGCTTACTTGTGAATTAAAAATAATTCTGGGATTCTTCTCTCCTAAGACATGGGGCAGAGGATGAAAATGAGGAAAGGTGTGTCTGACCTAAAGTTTACTCAAGTCTGGCAATTTTTACATATACTCAATATCTATCTATCAACTATACATTAGAATATAACTTCTTGCTAAAGTGTAAGGCTGTTGATAATACCAATACCAAAATAACAAACACATCAGCATCTTTAACATTCAAAATGTCCTAATCACTGAATGGAAATGGAAAACAAAAATTTTTGAGGTGAGAAAAAATGGTTCTATTATTTACACAGAATAGACAAAATAAATTACTTGCCTGAGTTGTAATTATTTGAAGTTGAAATTGTATAATTGCAAAAATGCAGGATGATGGTGATGTTAAGACATTTATATAACATGTTGAAGTTTACAACAAACTTTCTAAACCTCTCTTATGGATAAGAAAACTGACCCCAAGAGATGAAATGATTCCCCAAAATCACTATGATAAACTATCAATGGAAAAATTTAAACCCAAGTCTTTGGATTTTGAGTCTAATTTTTTTTCCTATTCTGCCATGCTATCTCTCAAAATATTTAGTTTAAAAACAAAAACAAAAACAAAAATGGAGATTTGAGGAAAATTCAAAAGTAAAGACATTGTGAACACTTTGATGGAAGATTCAGTTTAACAAAAAAAAAAAAATTAAAGAAACACACATATATAAAACTTCTTATTAGATAAAATACCCTCATAGATATTAACTATCATGTTTGCTTTGTTACCTAAGATGAAATAAACATCATTTGGTTAATTTTGCTAATATAAATATTTGTGTATCACTTTTATTTGCCATTAGAAATAAAACAATTTCCAGTCATCAGTAAAATTAGAACCAAATGCCCCCTTGGATGAAGCATAAGACATTGTACATTCTAAAAGACAATGTTATTTTCTAATGTATCACTACTTCATGATGAAAAGCAATCTCATATATGGATTTTGTATCAGAACGCTATTGAGAACAATAGTGCTGATCCAAAGTTAATAGCATCGTGGAGTACACTGATTAATACAACAGCAAATTACACATTACAAATTTTCTTTTGTTCTTCACTCACCACAATGCAAACTGTGAGGATCTAACCTTTAAGGGTTAAAGAGTTTAATCAGTGTCAGCGTCGGATCTCCTGAAGGCTGGCGATGCCCAACAGAACATCACTTTGTCAAGCCACAGAGCGCCCAACGCTTGTCAAGTAAGTTCCCAGAAAGCTCTCTGTGGTTAGAACTCAGCTCCTTCCTGCTTGACCTATTATTTGATATTTGACCACTTGGTTGCGAGACACTTGCTCTTTCCAGCTGAAATGTCACTGGGGCGTCTTGTCAGCTCCCCGACATCTCGGCCTGACATACAATTTTACTTTGGTGTGCTACAAGGCAGAAAATGCAGGGCAATGGCCTCGTTTTAAATTCTGTCAGCATCGAAGATGGGCGTCACTCTTGGGTCCTACCAACAACAACAAAAAAGGAGTCTGTTTTGAAGGTCAAGGCAGCCATTACCTTAAAGTCTTGCAGCTTATCCTAAATATATTACCTGCAACACTGGTTTGGGAACTGTCCTTATAAAGTACATAAACATACCATCGAAATTCTCCCTGCACAATTGTTCGACTTTCTTATCAAATGCAGTTGATAAAAGGATGAGTTTTCAACGCCTGCAGGGACCAGATTCAGCAGTTAACTTAACTTGTTCAAATGGGCAAATGGTATCATGTAGCTTTACAAGGAGCACCCTGACCTTCTCACATTGACCAGGAGTGACATTATTGTGCAGGAGGAGAAGCAGTCACATCATTTCTGTTTTGCACAACCTGCTTAAAGTTTGCAACTAAATGCTTGTCTTCAGTTGAGCTGACAAGAGAGAAGAGGGGGCTCAGTGAACCATGGCAGGGCTGCCATGAAATGACAGGAATCATTGGCATACATTTCAAATAGCTCTCTCGATCCTATTAAAGTATTGCAGCCCTGCTTTAAAATAGACAAGTATGAAACAACTTTGATAGATAGAGACTAAAATGGCTTATTGATTTTTTTAAGTCTGAGGAAAATTACCCAAAATGTGTCATTCTTTAACATTTAAAAATATGTTACATAAAAATGAGCAACTATGATAATAAATAAAACTTTAAAAAATACAAGTTGGTTATTTCATTATGCAAGAAATACACACACACACACACACACACAGGCAGACATTGAGGAATCGTACAAATTAATGATAAAGACAAATCATTGTCATATATACTGAAACAAAATTTAAGTGATAAGAAAATCCTTCACATAGCGTTTTAATTCTTAAATATAACTTCCAAGTTATTTTCATAAAAATCAGAATCAATTTTGTATTGTTCTTTTGGAATTAGTAGATATATTCACAGCAGGGGAATGGGAAGCCTGAGACCGGGGCAAACTATTTACAAATGCTTCCTTTAAGAAAGTATAAGTTGTGTCAAGTTCAGCTTTCAGTGGCAAGAAATCCCCATTCATGTTTCGGTCAGCATGAAGAGTACTTCTTGAAGAAATGGAGAGATTTGAATGGTCTCTTGATCCCTGGAAAGATGCACAAAAGATTAAAAAAAAAAAGAAAGAAAGAAAGAAAAAGAAGTCAAGTATAATGACTAAAATATTAAATAAGTTTGTAATACCTCTATTTCAATGTAAATGAGATTAATGTTATAATATATATAAACACCTGAAAATTAAAATAAATTCAATTGAATACATATGCATCTGTATAATAACTGTTTGTTGCTAGCTAGCACAAAGCACTTCTAACAAAGTTTCATCCAGGCACTGGAATTTGAAAAAGATATATCAAATAATTAATATAATCTTGCAAACAATAACCTTTGTATATGTTTACCAGCAGATCAACATTAAAGAATGTTGTCTCACTTATTTTAGGGTCTATATAAGTCTGTTTAATCTCAAAGAAAGAAAGGAAGGGTGTAAGGAAAAAAAGGGAAGGAGGGAGAAAGGGAGATTTGAACTCAGGAAGGTGAATCCTCCTGTATTCAGGTTTGGTTCTTTCTCCACTCTGCCATCTAGCTGTCCTAACTAAAATTACTTATGCTTGTGTCCACTTTATGATATTATTCTAGGGCATAAATTATAATTTGGAGCAATATTGCTGCTCATTGTCTGAGATTTTGCCTTTGCCTTTAAAACTAAAGTCACTATTCTATGTGATTAAAACTGCAGTTGAACAAACTTTAGTACATGTGATTGCAACACAAAAATATCAATTTGTTGGATATTTTAAAACATTGTCTGAATCAGAAAGCTATTAAAGATCAAACATGTTTCATGCTATACACCCTTGAAATACCTGAAAGTTTGATTTATACTTTGAAAAAGCTCCCCATTTAACTCCTAAGACTCAAAAGTAAGCACTGGTTTATATTTAGCATGTGGAGAATCTGAGCATCAAAAGTTGATCATTATTTCTAGGAAACGTAGAGACGATAAAAGAAATAGTAACCTATTGTATGCTGGAGTTATTCCAGGATGACATAAACCAACATGCCTAATATTAGAGGCATAGTGAGACTTCAAGTTAAGATACAAATTCTGAAATGTAGTTTCTTTTTTTTCCCCCTAGATTCGCTTAACAGTTTTGACCACAACATAGTATGATATAGACTTTATATAGTGCAATATAGACAACTTTAATATATTCTAGAAGCTGCCTTAATATGTTTAAGCATAACCCAAAAATAAGTTCTGCACATAAAAAAAATAAAAGAAAGCCAAAGATGACTTTAAGAAAATATTAGGAATTCCACTGTTGTATACTTCACAGTTTTTGTGGGGTTTTTTTCTAACACACAACTAGAGAAAAATCAATGGCTACATCTAACACCTAGTTCAGCAATTTTCTTTGATGTTGGCTCTTTTGATTTCTTGATACTCTACTGCAAGCTTATAGCTGACAAAAATCATCCCTTTTTATGCTAGGCCTTAAAAAGACAAGTAAAATGGCAGCATATTTGACTTGATAGATGAAGAAGCTATTTAAACCCACCCCTAAGGAAGGAAAAGAACTCTAATGATTATGAAATAAGTTACTTAGCAGATTAATCAATAGCAGTTTGTGGAATCTCAAAAACTCCAACCTGGAAACCGTAGTTGCCATCTATCCAGTCATCCCACATGGAACCGGCTTGGATATCTCTAACTATGGATATATCTCACAGATTTAAGGATTAGGAGTCAAGCATTTTACTATTTTTTTTGATACTAAAACTACATTTTCAGATGTTTCTGGTTGGCTGTAGAAATCCATGTGAAATCTACATGAAAGTTTTATCCACTAAAGCATAAGCTCCTTGAGGCCAATAGCAGGCATCATTAATGTTTTATCCCATATTGTAAGCATTTGATAAACATCTGTTAAATGAACTGTATCTGTTATTTCCGCCTGTTCTAAAACTACAAGGAGGGTATTTAAGCATGTTGGGGTAACGGGACTGTATATACCAAGAAAGTTTTCATTTTTTTCTTTTTTCTTTTTCTTTCCCTCTTAATTTTTACATGTAGTATTCATAAAAGTTGCTTCCAACACAACAGCATGATTTAACACAAATTGTGTATAAGAATCAGAGTAAGAAGATATCAGTAAGAAGGTATTTTAAAGGTCATATTACAGAGCTGTTCTAAAAACATTTCTGACAGAAAATTCTTAAAGACCTTAAATGAAAAAGAATTCACTATGATCTGAGTAATTGATCTAGTCCACTTTTGACACTTCTAATTGTTATGTTGTGGGTTTTTTGTTTTGTTTTGGTTTTTTTGCAGTTAAAATTTGCTTATTGGTGACTTCCATTTCTTATTCCTAATTTTGACTTCTTAGGCCAAGCAGAAAGGGTAGATTTGTCTGTCTCTTTCATTTCCTTCTTCAAGGAACAATCTTTCAAGCATTTGAACGCTATGATCATTTTCTTCCCTGTTTTCTCTTCTTCATTCTAAATATCCTCAGGTATATCATTAAATCTTTCTATAGTCCTCTTACTATTCTGTTTCACATTCCTCCAGAAACCCTCCTGTAGTGAACCAGAACTCTGCAAAGATGTACTTAAATCAAGGACAACAGGGTGGTTATAGTTAAGCACCTACTCAGTGTGATTGATGGGATAATGGTTCTCTAGTTAAGCATATACTTAGTGCTATATGGTGATGTAAAGGCTATAGTTAGCACAAGCTCAGTTGCTGTAGTGATGTAATCGTATTAAGGTATTTAAGGGCTGAGAGGACTGGGATCTGGGAATCTCAGACAGATACAGAAGAGTCTCAGCCACAAACACAAAGAAGACTCTGGACTCCATCTTAGACCATCCTCATGGGTCTCCTGCCTTCTTTACTCTTCCACTAAGACCAAGGACTCAGGCTGGTCCTGAGATCCTCCGGAGAGCTAGTCCAGACAGTATATTTTGACACCCCAGTGTGGGGATTCTAGAAAGCCCCCAATTTGGGGGCTCTAGAAAGCACACTACACCCTCCAACTTCTTAAAATATGATACAACTGGATACAGTACTTCAAGATGTGGTCTGACATACAAGACTTATCACTTCACTTACTTTGGATGAGCATGCATCCATTTAGTAATGTATCACATCTATTAAAATCTGATTGGCTTTTTTTGATTATCCCACCACAGGACAGGTTTTGTGGTTAACTAAATAAACCCTCAAGTCACAGAATCAGAAGTCAAGATCAAGATTTTTTTCTGGGAGTCTTCAGGTCAATCTCATATCAGAAAAAAAATCTCTAAAACATATGGGGAAAAAGGTGTCTCTGCCTTTGCTCAAAGATTCCTAGTGATGGGAAATCCACAATTTCTCTCAAAGCAATCCATTCCGCTTAAGACCCTAACACCAAGCCAAGTTCTTCTTGCACCACACTCCTTGTAAATGAACGTAAGGCCCTCACTTCAGTTGACATTTAATGAAATACAGAAACATATTTTTTCAAGAGTACTTTCTGTACTCTATACAAAGTATATAAAAAATATTCTATATCAGAATAAGCAGCCATATAACCTCAAATAAATATTCTTCCTGTATGGGTCATTAGATCTATACATTCCTTTGTCTTATTAGACTCTAAAATTTTAATCAATTGCATAAACTAAGCTTTGTAACTTGCAATTATTAATCCAGACTTTCATTTACTCTCTTCCCCTTGACAGATCTTCCAAAGTCTCTGATGTGTTTTCTCTTTATCACATTAAACAACGACAGTTTCTTCAACTGATTTTAAATGACATGAACTTTCTGGACACTCATTCTCTGGGTTGTCAAGTTCTCTTCCTAAAATGTATTCCCAGAACTAATTCTATACTACAGATATGATTTGACTGGGTCAAGGTACAGAAGAATTATCACCTCCATGTTGCTGGCAATTATGCCTTTCTCAAGGCAGCCTAACATTGCAATTGTTATTCTTGACTGCTATATCATCTTGTTGATTCTTACTGAGCTTCCAATCCACCAAAACTCAGATATGTTTCAGATATCATTTATCTATATGCTTCCTTCATCCTGTACTTAAGAAGTTCACCTTTAAACCTCAGTGTAATATTTTATATTTCCTCAAATGTTACTTGTCATCGTTACAGATTGCCACCTATCCACATCTGCTCAACCTGTGCATATTTTGTCCAGGTTCTCCCAGAATTTTATTGAAGGTGAAGGTAAATGGGGAAGAAAAAACCATTTATATAGCACCTACTATGTGCCAGGGATCATGCTAAATGCTTTACAAATATTCTTTCATTTGATAACATCAGGGGATTCCTTCTTGCCACATAACCATACAAGTTTCTTTACCTCTCCTCTTCTTCAGAGTTTCTCACTGCAGTCACTCTGTGCCTCTCCATTATCATCTGTGTGATACTTATTTTTACTACTTCTCTTTGTGTTCCATATTTTGTTGTCACAGAGCAACTTTGCTTTAGTAAGATGGTCCTACTAAAAAAGATGATCCTTTGCTTTCATAAGAAGCTTTGTGTCAGTATCTGCAATGTCCTGAAAGCAATCCAGTCCATTGTCCTCCTTCTGAAATTCAACATTGGAACACACTCTTAAGTCTGTCTGCACTGTCTGTCCAAGATAGGCATATGTTGGACAAGTTCTATAGAGTGTACATCCAGATATATGCTGAGATCTAGGCAATACGCATACTTTTGGGGAGCATACATCTCCAATTTTATGTCCCATCTGATATTTGAAATCAGAAGGTTATTCAACAGGAAACATTCAAGGACAATGTCAAAAAATTTTGACATATGGGTGGAAGAGATCTTGCAAAAGAGATTTTAGGAGGCTGTTTTTTTTTTTTTAATCAAGTCAAAGTGGGTTTTTTGGTAACAAACAATGAAGAGAAGATCTGTTTTTCACATCTATGAAATAATAATGTGCTCCCTTGTTCAAAATCACTTGTAAATGCCTATTTGTTTCTTAATTATATCCTTAGCAGTACTGTTTTTGTATGGAAGATTCATAATGATGTTGTATAAATGGGAGAGAAGATATAGTGTTTAATAGTTATTGATGTTCTTTTGGTTGTCTTGGGTTGGGGGAAGGGGGGCATTAATAAAGTCTCAAGAATAGGTTTTTCCCCCTTCCCTTTGCTCTTTTTCCCCTCCTTCAGCTATTTTGCATATTAAGGCCTCAATGCTCTAACAGTGATATGACTTCCAGTATAGACATCCTTTAGAGACATTTGGTACAATATAACTGCTTTTATCATCTTTGTTCTCTTTAGTACCTTTTCTCCCTTGTCCAAAAGCATATTTGGGACTGTGATGTTAGGTGCAAATGTGCTGGTTACTCTATTCTTGATGAGGAAAATACTATCTTGAGGTTTTTGAAGGGTTTTTTTGTTCTTTTTTTTTTTTTTTTTTTTGCATATCTTTTCTATTTTTGTTCTTTGTAGTCCTCCTACATTTATTCTTGAATGTTCTTGGGATGTCTTTAGAAAATAGGCTTATTCTGTTATTATTGCCATATGTGAAGCTGTTCAGCATCACTGAACCTCCCAGAGCTTACATTCTGTTGTCACAGTCTTTTCTGTTTGTTTGTTTGTTTTTGGGGGGATTTTTGCTAAGGCAATTGGGATTAAGTGACTTGCCCTGGATCACATAGCTAGGAAGTGTTAAGTGTCTGAGATTAGATCTGAACTCAGGTCCTCCTGACTTCAGGGCTAATGCCCTATCTACTGCACCACCTAGTTGCCCACAATCTTTGAGAATCCAAAGTCCCTCATACCTTGAAAGGTACCAGAGTAGGACTTTACACATATCACTAAATATCAGTTTATTAACTTTAGCGCAATATTCTGACTGGTCACAATTTTCTGAATCCTGACTAAGTCATCCAGAGTGCTACCTAACTCCCTATCACAGTGACATCAAATTTTATAAGTATTCCATCCAAGGCTTAGCTCAGTTCATTGATAAAAAATAAAGACTGGGTATCATGCAAATCTTTATGGAAGTATTTATATCTCAGTCTGCAAACTGTAATGGTTCTATTTGAACCATTACAGTCCAATAGCACGGAGTCAAGTACAGATCCCCAAGGGATCCAAATGGACACTGTCTTCTAAAGCAATTTTGAACTACTAATAACTACACTTTGGATCTGGCTATTCAAATAACTCAGAATCCATCTATTTATACTACTGTCTAATCCACAATTTTCTATATTTTCTACATGAATAGCATTAGAGATTTTACTAAATGCTTTGCTAAAAGTCCTTTACACATGAATTATCGTACAGTTGCTTCCATTACATATAATTTTCAGATTAGTTTATGAAGCCAGTACAGCACTATAAATTTATCATTATTAACTTATATTATATTAGATTTTGTTTTTCTCTTCAGTCTAAAAAGACTAGAGAAGGGCCCTAATTTTTTTAGAAGAATTACAGGATTAAATCAGCATCTTATGCCACAATGCACAATAAATTCCAAATGCACAAGTGACTAAACATAAAAAATCACAGCAGAAAGAAAGTAGAAAAGATAGAAGTTAAATCTGTTGAAACTAAAAGTAATGGAAAATCTGTTATCAGAAACAGACTAGATCATAAAAGACAAAATATATAATTTCCACTACACAAATTTTTAAAGGTTTCACAATTCAACTTGACAAATGTATATTAAGTGTTTGATATGTGCCAGGTACTGTATGAGGGTCTAGAGATGCAAAAGAAAAACATAATAAAAATCATTCCTAAGCCACAAGAAGCTTATATTCTACTGGATAAAAGCACATTGGCCAAGAAATCCATACAATTGGAAGGTGGAATCAACAGAGAAAGAGATGGAATCAGTTTGGCCAGTGAAGTCCTGTTCTTATGGAAAGAAGTCAGAAAATTAAAAACAAAACAAAACAATACCCTCTATGTCCAATTCCAATGCTGTTGGAAAGTTGAAAATTATCAAAGGTGATATCAAATGGCCTCTTTGAATATAGCTACACTGATCCTTGGAAGATTTACTCTGACCATAGCTCAGTGCTTTCAGTTTTACACCTACATGAAATTTTGTTCATGAAAAGGGACTTTGTAAACCTGGAGTCACTTTCAAAACACAAAAACACATCAGAATAAAATTGATTAAAACAGTCCTACCACTTTTACCAATATGTGGACATTTAAAACAGTTTTACCACTTTTAGCAATATATAGACATTTAAAAACTACTATTCACCGACTGGCAGAAACACTCTTTTAAACCATTAAAATCCATATTTATTTAAGGTACTTTCAAAATAAGAGAAAATCTAAAGAGATTACTTATATCTGAATTTGTACAATTTTTAAAAAAAATTATTTATTTGAAATAAAGATTGGGATATCATGCAAATCTTTATGGAAGTATTTGCATTTACTCTGCAAGCTATAAGTGGTTCTATTTGCTAAATACATATTCAGGATACAGTAAAAAAAAAATGCACTTAAAAATTCATGAAATATAATCATTAGAAATGCCCGATGGTCATAAACTTTTTCAGAGTTGAATGTCTAAATTATCTAAGTAATTTTTCTAAGCAAATATAAAGAAAACATTAGTCCTATATATAATCACTCAATAAGCCATACATAAATCAAAATCATTTTTGTAGAAAGAAGTATCCAAAACAATGACACTAAGACTTGTGTCTTAATACTGCACATATGATTAAATTAAATCCTCCAGAGTTTATCGTCTTTAAAAAAGCAAGATTATTTATTGTTCTCAAATAACATTCCATAAAAACAAGGTCACATACTGTAGTGGAAAAAACACTAGACCAAGGACATAAAAACCTAGATTCTAGTCTCAGTTCTGGCACTACCTACTGAGTAACCTTAGAAAAATAGCTTCATTTCCAGCAGCCCAACTTTCTTTATTTATAAAATTAGAGGGATGGACTAAAACTGGTCAGAATTTCTAGGACTAATACACATATCCAATGTCAATTGATAATTTTTTCAATTTTGGAAAACATAAAGATAGGTAAGTGACAGTCTTTTTCTGTAACTTTTTATATTTGTTTCAACTTGAAAATAAGAGAATGGACTGGGGGTGGACTCTGGGTTTCCTGTAACTTTAAAAACTAAGATGCTAGCCAAAAACCAAGAAAGAATGACCATTCAAACTGAAAAGTAGTTTTACATGGATAATTCTAAAACACACAGCTAATATAGAGAAGTCACAATTTAAATATATTTATAACATGAAAGGTCTTTGCATGAAAACAGTTTGTCACAAGATATCATTAATGGCTGACATTAATAATAAATGTCAGCTACTGCATTAGTAGATCCAAATAAAAGGAGGCAAATGTGACCTCACAGGAATCATTGTGAATTAGTGACACAGGACTGGTAGATAGGAATATAGCTGTGGAAGATTTTTCATCATTCAAAAGGAAAATGATTCAAAAAAGTAAAATGAAGAGTTATATCAGAAAATGATATTAAGGAACTATACATACATGAGGAAGTCCATGAATCCAAAGAGAAAAGCCTGAAGAAGATCATTTGGGTGAAGAACAATAAAGAGATAGAAGCGATATTGTCATGAGAAAATAATACTGGAGAGAAAGGAAAAAAATAAGTAGTTTTGGAAAGAGATCACCAGCTGGTCCAGTGGCATTACACAGAAATGAGGATTATCACTTATCTATATATTTTTGAAGCTTTCTCTACCTTAAAGAAAATCGGTTAATAAATTCTTGTCTTAATGATGGTTTTATCTTTCAAAAGATGGAAGAACCAGTGAGGAGAACTCTTCTGAATGTGCAAAAGCTGTTGTTTCAGTGGCAAAGGAAACCTTGAGGATTAATGATCATTTCATATTAGAACTGAAAGTAAAAACAAAGAAGAAAGCTGGACATAATTGGACATGCAATTTGGATTTGAGAAGAGTGTTTAACAAGAATGTAATTGAAAACTTCAAAAAGGTTCAGTTAAAAGATATTTAGATTCATATGATCTCAGATTTGACTTAAGAAATCAGTTCAAGAATATTGGAAATTTCTTATAAATGGGAAAGTTTAGGAAATGAAATTCTAAACAAACAAAAATAATTCTAATGTGAAACAAAATGCAGAGTATCTAAGGAGATTGATATAAGGATATGGAAAATTCATTAACCAATTTAAAAAAATTTTTTTTAAATCATAAATAGATAGAAACAAAAACAGATGAAAGGATGAGCACAAAAATGTGACATGGAATTGTAGGAAAAGCACTAACACTCAGTCAGCTGGAGTTAGTAATAAATGGTAAGGATAACAAAAGTGGTCTTGTAAAAGAAATGTTAAAAACGAAGAGTATCAAAGAAATACTTGAATTGAGGTGAATGAAATGTTAATGTTTAAAAGAGAAAAAACAACTATTCAACTCATCTTGTTTTTATTTTTGTCTTTTTATCAAGAATGATAACTGGAATAAGAAGGGGAGAACAAAAAGGGTTGATGGAAGGAAAAATTCATTATTAAAAAAAGAGAGATTTTAAGAGAATACCGTTCAGTGATCATAAGTTTGATTTGATGTAGGTTGTGGTCCCTTTAAGAATTGATTTATTCCTTTCTTTCTGATTCCCAACCCCATCAATCCAGGAAACCAGGACTTTTAATTCACAAATCCTGGTTCCTTTGAATTCCAGTAGAACATCCCGGCCTGTCCCAGCTCCACCCAGATCTGAGCCAACTTGGACTGTCCCAGCCCCCTGATCTAATGATCAGGTTTCCCAACCCCCACCAAGCAGACTCAAGCCCCCACTGAAAGCCAAAAGGAACCAACCTGGGACTCTACCCACAGGCCCCTTTAGCTGAATCTCTCATTATAAAAGAGAGTTAAGCTGGAATCCTCTCTTTGTGGAGGGTCAAAACATACCAGCCTTATACCTGGAATGTCAGGACCCTCTGTCCACTGAAATTCTGTTTCTGGTGCCCTTCTTATCTCTTTATCCTCCTTACCTATTAACTAGACTTTAACCTTACTTCCAATCCCCATAATAAAGCTCTTTTATCAATCTAGCTTTTCGGGCCTATAAATTCCCTTACAGGGGACTCTTGCACAGCCACTAGGCCTCATTTAACAACGTATCCTTGTGCTGAATCCAAAGGGGTTGCAGGGGAGCTCTATTTGACTCCCTGTACCCCAAACTTGCCACCAGACCTCAATTAAACCCTAATTTCATTTAGGTACCCCATATCTAGACCTCATCAGATTCACTTTACCTGAATGAAATTTTGAGCCACTGAGCTGCTAACAATGATCTCTTAAAAATTGTGGAGAATGAGAAAGCCAATAAAGGCCTGGATAAGGACAAATGACTAAATTTTCAAAAAAAAAAAAAAAAAAAAAAAAAAGAATATCACAAAATTTGTAGCCCTCAGGTCAATGGGCATTTTTGCCCATTCTACAACATAAAATTGAAGAAATAAGCTTTGAGTATCTAGAAAAGGAAACAGTAATCATTAAGAACCAGCATGGCTTCATCAAAAACAGAAAATGTCAGAGTAATCATCACTTTTCCTTTTTTGATCAGCTTAGTAGACTAGTCATAATACACTCATATCTCAGCAATACATTTTATAAACTCTCTTTTCTCATGGACAAGACAAATAATAAGCAGTTAGATTCTGAAGTAATTAAACAATAAGATTAAAAATCATTCATGGTAAAATTTCATATTAGAAGATGGTCTTCCTAGTTATCCCAAGACTCTGTCCTTGGCACTATAATATTTTAACATTTTTTTATCACTGACTTGGATATGTCTGTGAAATGTATTTCTGACATATTGCTAGAAGTAATAGCAAACAGATTAAGAAACAGAATTAAGATCTGAAATTATTTTGATGAACTAGAAAAATTAAGGTGAAATTCAAGAGAAAAGAAAATTACAAAATTTAGGCTCAAAAATCAATTTTACAACAATATAATAATGGAATTGGACCTAAATAAGAATATATTTAAAAAACACGTGTGGGTTTTTTTTTAAACTAGATTCTGCATGTCAGTCCTCCAAAAGCTAATGAGATCTTAAGAGATCTTACTTAAGAGAAACTTAATGTCCAGAATAAGGAAGGTGAAAATTTCATTGTATTTTGCATTCATCATATCACAGTGGGATTACTTCAGAACATTTTATTTAAACTTTTGATTATAGGGATTAAAAAGGCAAAGAATGATCTTTGAGAACAACTTTGGTAGAGCATCAGGAGCAGGCAGCAAATTTAAGGTAAAGAGAAAGTGAAAAGTAAGGAATTGGAGACAGTTGGCAGTTAGTTTCTCTTTTGTAATATCTGGCAATGAAGGGAATGGGAAGGATTAATTTAATAATAATAAGGTAATTAATAATAAGGTAATTGACCCCTTCCCTGCTGACTACAAATTAATCTAAGTGTCTCCTCCCTCCTTAAAAATCCTTCCTAGATATTACCATCACCTTAAGTTATAATCTTATGTCTCTTCTCCTTTTCTTTATCAAATTCCTTCAAAAAACCTCTCTGATTCACTAATTTCACTCTTTTCTTAAATTTCTGCAATTTGACCTCCAAACCTTATGACTCATTAAACCATTCTTTCCAAAATCACCCAAGTTCTTAATTGCCAAATCTATCACCTTTTTTCCCATCTCTATCCTGCAGATTTGAGCCTGTTCACTATCCTATCCTCTTAAATAGCTTCTTCTCTTGAATATTTGCTTTTTCTCTCTCTTAATTCTCCTTCCACACTACTTTACCAAATTCTCTTTTACAACTGAAAAGACCATCAACCTTCTAATTATACCTATTCTTAAGCTCTGTGCCACCTGACTTCCTCACCTCAATTACCACACATAACCTTCACCTCCTCTTAACTCATACAATCACCAGTGTAGTTAAGTACCTCACTATTTCTTCCCTGAACTATTACAATTACCTCCTAATCTGTATTCCTGCTTCAAGTCTCTTTCCACTCTTGTTAAAATTCTTAAAAGGTACTAAGTCACTGGAATTGATAGAGACAATAATTATCTAATTTAGCATGGTACTTAACAGTCCTCTAGTTCACTAATGTACTTAGTACTTATTAGAGTTCCACAAGATTCACACCTTTAAGAGAGCATATATATAAGGAGGAGCCCACCAAAGGACAAGCCCACTCTCGGAGGAGGAGACAGATTCATTCCATCTACCACTTTTGTGCTGACTGGAGGCTGAAGCTGGCAGAGGCAAAGGACTAGTAGCAAGAGCTCTCAGAACCAAGGAGAGAGATAGGCCTCTAAGAAAGCTAACCAGGCCCCAGGAAGGAGACAATAAAGGATTTGGACTTAAACTCCTGGCTGCATTCGGGGTGATTACTCTGAACTAAAATGAAGGTTACCTCCAGAAGCCCCCCAAGAAACCTGCTTCCAGAGAACAATATATATATATATATATATATACACATATATTTTTTTTTAAATTTTTAATAGCTTTTAATTTACAAGTTATACTCATAGGTAATTTTATAGCATTGACAATTGCCAAACCTTTTGTTCCAATTTTTCCCCTCCTTTCCCCATCCCCTCCCCTAGATGGCAGGATGACCAATACATGTTAAATATGTTAAAGTATAAATTAAATACAAAATAAGTACACCTGTCCATAACAGTTATTTTGCTGTACAAAAAGAATCGGACTCTGAAATATTGTACAATTAGCCTGTGAAGGAAAAATGCAGGTAGGCAAAAATATAGGGACTGGGAATTCAATGTAATGGTTCTTAGTCATCTCCCAGAGGAGAACAATATATTTTAGAGAAGAACATTACACACTCTAATCTATCTTTTGCATAGATATCAAAGTGCTTTTCATAAATGTAGGTTTGATAATGCCACCCCTTTTTTTTCACCTTCCTTATTCTGGACATTAAGTTTCTCTTAAGTAAGATCTCTTAAGATCTCATTACCTTTTGGAAGACTGACATGCAGAATCTACAGTTAAAAATCAATAAACTCCAATGGACTTTTATTCTAAAATGAAATTATTAGCTATTTTATCAGTGGAAGGAAATCACACGCTAATACCCCCAAAAGGTATTAAATCATTATAAATTCTAAGTTCTGATGAAGGCTGAGGCATTTTGTTGTCCATCTTTTCTTTATCAAAGAAGCTTAGATGGAACAATTGATACTTCCATTAATAAGTCCAAGTTTTAAAGTCCAAAGCTGTACTGATAACTGAGGGGAAGGAAAAGTTGAATGTGCTAAAGAAAGTTTGTATGGGCTCAAGAGTATTCATTAAAATTTTAGTATAAGCATTTACATTTCATAAATGGACAAAAACTACTAATCAGAGCTTGATACATTGTTTTCTTGACTGTTGAGACTTGAGAAACTGGATGGAGGAAATGTTAATAATAAAGATTAAACTTAAAATTGGATCACCTATATTTTTACAGTTATTAAACATTTACCAGTATACCACTAGTAAGGCCTATTTCCTTTTGGTCTTTATATCTCCAGAATCTAGCACAGGAGAAGATACTTAATATTTGTTGAATACAAGTGAATGATATCTGATAAGTCATGTAGCCTAGCAATTTCTTTCGTTTTTTACATGTTAAGAATTTCTGCAGAAAATCTTTATTTGTTCCTTGTAGGTTATTTTTTTCTTCCTTCTTTGCTTTACTGACTCCTTTTTACTACCTACTAACATGTTAGTAGAATCAGGTACCAGAAATGAACAAAAACGAAGTTTCTTTCATTTTTTTCATTGAAAAACTCCCTGGCATATAAGGGAAAATTAGATAATAGTGTGCATGTACATATGGATCACCATCTGTTAAGAATGTCAAGAGAGGATTTGTGCAAGTGAGATCTGCGGATAATCTCTGAAATTGTTCCCAACTCTAAGATATTGTGTCCTGGTTAAGTATATATGTAGATACATACCCAATTCATTTTGGTCTCCAAATGTTCCTTTAAAGAATGTTCACCTTCTAAACTTAATTTTATCTACAATGGTATTATTAATTTTTTATATTTAGCTATGATTTTACATATAACAGTTTCTTCCTTCGCTTCTTCAAAATTTGAAGGGAAGACATAACTGGCTAGTTAAAAGCCATGAAGCTTTTAAAGTTGGTCAGAAAATCCTGAGGTTTTGATTAACAAAAGAACAGCTTCTAAAATCAACTTTTACAATTACATACCTCAAAGAGAACAAATTGATAACTAGTAAACTCATACAAGATGACCCTACAGAAAAAATTAAATGTAACAATATGATGTAAATCATTTTCCTTAGCAGCTATATAAAATATTTTTGAAGATTCTATAAACACCATCCACAGCTGCTAAATTACTACCTACATGGTCAAAAGGTACATATGTCCCACTCTCTCTGGGAACTATTAGGCAAGGGGTTTCTAACCACTTTTTCATTACTAAAGAATTTCCTCTTAAAGTTATAATATAACTTTTTGGGTTATGTAGAAAATTCAGTAATAACAAGGAAACTATAAATATCATTCTGCCCCTAATCTGTTCAATATTTTTTTTCTTCTGAGTAGAATTACTAAACATTGGCTCTGGTCAAATGTAGTGGGGGTGGGGACGAAGAAAAATTCCAAATTGCATGTTGTAGGAAATGTTTTACTTAAGTACCTAAAACTTCTTGAAAGCCATTTTTTTCTAAATTAATACACGATCTTCATTTCTTAACATATTTTTCCCCCCACTTCCATCCAATGGGCCATCCCAATTTAATGAAGAACAAACTTTTAAGAGGAAAAAAAATCAGGTCCACAAAATCAACCAATATATCAACTGAGTCTGAGAGTATATGCATACATTCTAAGAAATTCATTGCAAATTGATATTCTATTAAAATTTATAATAGAGTATTCCAAGACACATTCCTCATTATATTACAACATCTAAGCTATCTACCTCCTATATATGAGAAATGAACTTCAATAAAATCTTCCATACAACTCATTTTTCTTTTGAACCCCTTAAGAACAGTGCTTATGATTCCAAGTTTTCCTCAAATACCACTGGTCCTGTCTCATCAAGTATAGGATTATTTTCCTTTCTTTTTGCAGTATTTATTCATTGATGACTGAGCTTGTTTATTAGATCTTGAGACCACATTTCCTTCTGTTGCTACCTATTTTCCCATTGATTTATCTGTTCATGTTCAAGGTCTTTGATTTTTTTCTTCTGGAAATCTTTGGTAATTTCAATAAATCACACACCTTTTACTTTCTCACACCCTTTCTTTTGGATTCCTTGAGGGCTGAATATCAAAGTATCTCAGCATCCTCTCATGCGGAGGAATTTTAATTCATCAGCCTAGATTTCTGCCCCGAATGATTTTTGAGTGATTAGAATTAACTCTAGTTGGATGTGGTGCTCTTCCTTGAGCTTAGTGGAATGCTGTGCAGACCCTATGCCTTAATTCATTACCTTTCAAAGCTATGGCAATCTGGATGTTTGCAGCACTGGTGCTACAGGTTTGTGATGTCTGCTCCAGGCTCTGAAGTTGTCTGCCCTGGCACTAGCAATTCAGAGCTTTACAATACTAATGCTACTGGCTTTTGCTCTTAAGGTGCTCTAGTCACTTGGCTTTCTATTACACCCAAGGCAGATTTTTGCAGTATGGAGACAGTATATCATGGCAGTAAAGAGTGGGATTACACAATTGAGAGTGTTATAAAACTGTTTTGTGTCCTTTGATCTGCTAGTACAGTCTCATTGCTGTTAGCTTAAAGGGTATGAGAAGGGTTTTGAGTGAGCTCAGGATCAGTAAGCATCATGGATCTGGATTTTTCTTTTAACTTTTTTTTTTTTTTTTTTTTTTTTTTTTTTTTTTTTTTTTTGGTTCCTGGGTTTATATTAGACCACAGAAACAACTAAAGTTGCTTTACCTTTGATACACAGTTTTTGTTTTGAGAGTTTTGAGAGTTGTAGGAATAAGATAAAATGTCTAGTCCCCAATCTTGTTACTTGTCAGAATCTTCCTTTGAATAACATATGCTTCCAGAATTTGGGGGATCCCTTCTGTCCTCCTAATTCATAGAATGAGCTCTACTTCAAGGTTAAGAGCAGTAGAGAAGGGAAGGAAGTTTGATATAGTCTCTATTCTTAATTCTGGAGAATTAAAAAAGTGATCTACCTCTCAGTGAAAGATGGATACTCAAGTAATATGATTTGGAGAATACAAGAAAGGTGATACTTGTAAAATCACAGATTAGTGAGCAGTAGCCAGGCAAAATCAGGGAGATAGATTCAAATCTAGTCACTGCTGTTTACTATGTAAATAGTAAATGCAAGCAAATCAATTGACTTCTCTGAGTGTCCTCATCTATACAATAGACATAATTATAATAACTGTAACAATTTACCTCAAGGGTTATTTTAAGGTTCAAATAAGACAAATTATGGAAAAGGCCCTGAAAAATTTTAAAGCTCCTTATAAATGTTAGTTATCATTATAGCAACTTATAAAACAAAAAGAAATACAAAATGGAAAAGACAGTTCTACCACTTCTACAGTTACAGTGGCAATGTAGAAGAAAAGGAAGCAAAGTATTCTAAAAGTCACATAATTTTTAGACATTATAAAACATTAGCTTAAATGATGTTATTCTAAATATGATATCTAAGATCAACAATTACTAGAGGACACTGAACATATATCAGTATTTCTTTTATTATTTTAATTGATTTCATTGATATTTTTGCTTATAACCTACATATGGCCCATGTTTTCCCTTCCTTTTCTACTTGAGGGTCAATCCATATAACAACAAAAATTAAGGAATAGAAAAAAGATGAAAAGGAAAAAAAACAAAACCCTCACATTATATGCAATATCCCACACCTATAATCCCTTCCTTCTACAAATTAATTGGAAGAAGTCTCTTTTCATTTCTTTGAAGCCTAAGAGAGATCTTTTTAATTTCATAATATTCAGTTTTTATTATTTTATGATTGTTATTCTTTTCACTTATATTGCTCTAGTGATTATGGATACTGTTTTCTTAGATTTGTTTGCTTTATTTTTTGTCAGTTCATGAAAATTTTTCATTGCTTCTCAGTTACATCAATTCTAACATTACTGTCATATACAAAATTTGAACACAGAAGGCCGTGTCAACAAAAAAAGCA
Source organism: Sarcophilus harrisii (assembly GCF_902635505.1). Taxonomy (NCBI): domain Eukaryota; kingdom Metazoa; phylum Chordata; class Mammalia; order Dasyuromorphia; family Dasyuridae; genus Sarcophilus; species Sarcophilus harrisii. Next base: position 105,244,464 of record NC_045426.1, read on the forward strand.
AAGATGGCTCACAGGTTTTCCTTGAAGAGGCAAATAAAAGAATTGGAGGAGTTAGTTATATAGTGTAGTGAAAAGCAACAAAAGCATCATGAAATATTTGGTGATCTAAATGTACCAATACTTATAATGTAATGCTTATTTATAAAATTATCATTATGCAAACAATTGAAGTTTATGCAATAATAAATATTACTAAGGATGAAGAGGTGGAGAAATTCTGTAAAGAATTTATCAAGAACCTACATATTAAATGCTATACTTTTATATTTGTTGATTTCAATTCAATGGTGGGAATAGATCAGGATGAAAAAGAAAAACATATGTTGGAAAAAATGAATTGATATCTCATTCTTTGTAAGATTTTAAGGTTGGGATTACAAACAATTCTTTTGATCACTGAGCAGTAGCTAATGAAAATTTTAACAAAGTTCAAATAGTGTCTAGATAGAACAAGATAGCAATTATGTTGTATTTTAATAAGAAATGTCTATTTTTAAATATATGTAACCTTTCAATTTTGTGTATATATGTAGCATTTACATTTCTGAAGTTAATGTTTACAATTACACTAAGACTCTTGGGGCCTCCCTATGTGTTATGAATATCTCAGGAAAATAACAAAAAGACAACATATATGCCATACAACAACAACAACAACAAAATCACACACAAAATGAAAGTAGTTAAATTGTAACAGACTGCATAGTACTCATTGCTGATGTAGGAATTATTCTACAATTAGTTTTCAAAGAGAGACAGAAAATCAGACACAGACACATACAGAAAGAGATAGAAAAAGAGAGAGAGACATCCAACTAAACAGTCATTTGGGGAGCATTTAAGGACAGTTCTGTAAAAAGAACAATAAATCAATGAAATATGAAAGAGAATCTATAAATGTGTTATGACAAACTTTTTAGCATAAAGGAAAGGGAGGCAAGACATTTGAACTTTAAGATCACTATTCTGGTTTTGTTTATAAAGGAGATGGAAATATAGTATTTAAGGGAACAAAGATGAGAAAATCTAACTAGACCTAGTGTACATAGGAAAGGTGTGCCTGGTAGGAGACACAATTTTGAAGCTACTAAAGAACTGACTTTTAAGGTTTCTGAAGAAATAGAAGATATCAAAAGCATGAAAAAATTCTCAGATATAACTCCTAACCAAAAAAAAGGGAGACTAAAAAGCACATCACTAAGTATTAAGCAATATGCCTACTTTCTTAACTAGAAAAGAAAGTATTTGTGAATAACTTCACATGCATCATGGGCTTCTTCTCTTAAGGAGAGAATTAGATGCTTAACAGACAAGCAAGCATTCCAAGAGATACCACAATAGATTATATAGGATCATAGCTTTAGAGCTAGAAGAGATCTTAGAGACCATTGGGTCCAATGCCCTCATTTTATAAATGGGGAAGCTGAATCATATAGAGTGATAAAATTGAGAAAGTACTAACTAGCAAGTGACAACTTTTTGAGGTTCATTTTCCCCAACTATAAAAAAGATTTGTACTTAATGGCCTTTTGATTTCTTTGTTGTTCAGTCATTCAGCCATGTCTCATTCTGCATGTCTCCATAGTATTCCAAGACCTTGTAGACTACAATATCATTCAGTCTGTCTAAGTTATTGTTCATTATTTCCATGACACTATCTAGCATCTTAACTTCAGTCACCTCCTTTTCCTTTGGTCTTCAACCTTTCTCACCATCAGGGCTTTTACCAACCACTCCTATCTTCTCATTGTGTGGCTAAAGTAGTTAAGCGTATGCTTCAATATTTGCTCTTCTAGTGAATAGTCAGAATAGCCTAAATTAAATTCTTTTAAGTATTGACTGCTTTGATTTCTTTGCTTTCCTAGCACCAGAATTTAAAAGCATCAATTCTGTGGCACTCAGCTTTCTTTATAGTCCAACTCTCACAGCCATACATTGCTGCTGCCAAAAACAAAACAAATAAAACAAAACAAAACAAAACAAAAACTATCGCTTTTGACTTACAAAGAGCTTTGTTGGTAAGATGATATCTCCTTTTCAGTATGCTGTCCAGATTTGCCATAGTTTTTCTTCCAAGGAACAAATATCTTTTAAGTTCATGGCTACAGTCACTGTACAGAGAACACTAAATCTGACACTACTTCCATTTCTTCTCCCTTTATTTGCCAGGATCTGATAGATCCATTTGCCAAGATCTTCAAGGTTCTTTCATCCTCATCAAAAGGCTTCTTAATTCCTCTTCATTTTCCACCTTCAGAGTAGTATTGGCGATTGCCATTTCTCCTGGCAACCTGAATTCTGGCTTTTGATTCACCAAGTCTGGTATTTCACATGATATACTCTCCATATAAGTGAAATAAATTGATAATATACAGTCTTGTATTCCTTTTCCAATCTCAGACCAATCAATTGTTCCATTTCAGTACAACTGTTGCTGCTTGGTTCTCATACAGGTTTCTCAGAAGACAAGTAAGATGATCTGGTACTCTTCTCTTTTTAAAAACGTGATATATTTTGTTGTCATCCACAAAAATCAGACTTTATAAGTGTAGTCAATGAAATAGAAGTAAATGTTTTTCTGGAATGGCCTTGTTTTCTCCATAATCCAGCAACTGTTGGCAATTTGGTCTCTAGTTTCTCTGCCTCTTCAAAAACCAACCTTGCTCTTCTGCTAATTCTCAGTTCACATACTGATTGAAGTCTAGCTTTCAGAATCTTAAGAATAACCTCTCTTTCACGTGAAATGAGTGCAATCATTCAATAATATGAATATTCCTTGGCATTGTTCTTCTTTAGATTTGGGAAGTAAAATGATCTTTTCCAGTCCAGTAATTACTGTAGACTTTTCCAAACTTCCTAGTATACTTAGTGCAGCATGTTAATACCATCATCTTTTAGGATTTTAAATAGCTTAGGAGAAATCCTACCATTTCCACTAGCCTTATTGTTAGTAAATGCTTCCTAAGGCCTACTTCACTTCATTCTCCAGAATGTCTGGCTCTAGGTCAGTAATCATGCCATTCTGATTATCATTGATGTTAAGATCTTTCTTGCATAGTTCTTTTGTGTATTTTTGTTACTTCTTTTTAATCTCTTTTGATTCTGTTAAGTACCTAACATTTTGGTCTTTTATCAAGCCCATTTTTGTATGAAATGCTCCCTTATTAATGCCTAATTTTCTTGAAGAGCTCTATCTCTTGTCTTTCTCATTCTGTTGTTTTCTTTGCTCATTAAAAAAAAAATCTTCTCTCCTTGCTATTTTCTGGAATTCTGAATTCAGATGGGGTATATCTTTTCCTTTCTCCTTTACCTGTCATTCTTTTTCTTTCCTCAGCTATGTGTAAAGCCTCATAAGACTATTTTTTTTCTTGTTTTTCTTTTTCTTTGGAATACTTTTTTGTTGTTGCCTCTTGTATAATAAATATTTTGACTCTGTCCAGAGTTCTTAAGGCATTCTATTAGATCAAATCCCTTAAATCTATTTATTACTTTTACTTCATATTCATGAGAAATGTTAATTAGGTCACACCCATTTGCTTTGATGTTCTCTACTTTCTTCAATTCAAGTCTGAACTTTGCAATAAGTTCATGATCTGAGCCACAGCCACCTTCAGGTGTTGTTTAACTGATGATATATATATATATATATATATATATATATATATAATATATATATAAAGCTTCTCTACCTTTGGCTATAAAATGTATATATAATTGATCTGATTTTTTTTTTAATTGATTACTAGTAATACCTATGTGTTTTATGTTGTTAGGAAAAAAAAAAAAAGTGTTTGCTGTGACCAACAAATTATCTTGACAAAACTTTACTACTCTCTACGCTTCGAAGATTCTAAGGCCAAACATGCCTATTATTCCAATTATCTTTTGATCTCCAACTTTAGCGTTCTGATCCTTTGTGACCTTTTTATTTTATGAGGAACCAGAGGGATGTTATTTCTAGGAGTTGTTCTAGGTCTTCATGGAATTAATCGATTTTGGCCTCTTCAGGATAGGTGGTTGGACACTAGATTTATATTACTGTAATGTTGAATGGTTGTCTTTGATTCAAATAGAAATCATTCTGCCATTTTTGAGATTATATCCTAGTACAGCTTTTCTCACCCTTTTATTTATTTCTGAGGGCTAATCCATTTCTTCTTACTCTCATCCAATTTTAGATCTGTGATCCTATGATTTTATTATCCTATAGTTTAAATTCAGTAAAACAAAATACCTCCTTAAGAATCTTCCCCCCACAACATGTGTCCTATGAATGTCAAAAAGCATATAAAATTTCTTGAATAATTAATGAAAGATAACTTTGTTTTGATGACTCACTAATCATAAATATCAGGCACGGTATAAAACAGGGAGACATTCATTTATCAAAGGTGTTTACCATTATCATGAAGGAGACTCATAACACTCAAAAGTTTAGCCTAACTATCCAGTGAGAATAATGTAAATGAGTGAAGTGCATCTATTACCCAGACTATGAAATTACTGTAGAGTCTGCTAACTGTGACTGCTGCAATTCATTTAATATTATCTGGCATGTGATTTTTATTACTCTTTCTTATTATGAGTATAAAGATATATTTTGCATCTTAGAATTCTGTAACCATAAGTGATGTTTTCCTTCATTCTAAGAAATGGAAATGAATTGATATTACATAAGTGCACACATTTATACATAATAGTACTAAGGTCTTTATCTCCTTGATAGGGTGTTTGTGCTTTAGAAGTTTATTCTACCCTCCCCTATGGAAGATGAATTAGCATTCACATTTGAGGATTCCAAGAAAGAAAGTTATATACATCTCTTTATGGTCTTTGATTCCTTACTTGGGAGAATAACCCACAGCCATTCTTCTGCCACATCGAACTCCATGGTCAGATTCGTGCATATCCCAATGAACTTTTTTCTTGTAAGTGTTCATTGTTTCTTCATTTTGCTTTCACCCCTAAAAGCAGCTGAAACCTCTAACAGCAAGTTAATAAATAAGTATGTATCATACCCTCAAAATGGCCCTAGAGTAGCTGGTGACTTTCAAATTCCTCTTGCTGAGTAACTTTGAATAAACTGGGAAACATTTCAGTCCTAGATTCTCCTCATCATCAACCAATTAATTACTGTGCTAAAAATACCAAAGTAAATTCCAGATTTAGGGAAAACAGTTAACATCTTATACCCTATCAATTACCATCTTGGAATTTCTGAAAAGGAAGGAACAGATGCGATTAGGAAAAATCACAGGAAAGTGCAAACAGGAAAAGCAAGAACATCATCTTTGGAGCAGCCACTTTATCACAGTAAGGGTAATTGCTATACCATTGCCCCAAACATTCTTTTTGGAGACAAGAATTAAATGTGGACTTATTTTTCTTCCCTTATAGTTAGTAAGTTATCATATAATCACTCATTTGTCACAAAATGAAGGAACAAAAATTGGATTTCAAACTGATTTCAAACCTGAAATCATGCTAATTATTGCTATTAAGTGGTTTTAAAGTAAGGCTTTAACTTACATAAGCAGTTGATTAGATGTTCAACATATTATGAGGTGCAATGGATAGAATGCTACATCTTGAGTAAAGATCTGAGTTTCAATTTGGCCTCAGACACAACTAGCTGTGTGATCCTGTTACCAAATTACCAAATTTCTATCTTCCTTAGTTTCCTCAAAAAATGAATCCTACTTTCCCGGGTTGTTGTGAGGATAAAATGAGATCATATTTTTAAAATGCTTTGCAAGTTTTAAATCACTTTATAGCTAGTTATTACTATTGTAATTGTTGTTAAGTTCATCTGTCCCAAGTATATCTTGGGCAGACACTACATGATTGGGTTCTGAATTCAACAGGAAGAGAGAAAAAAGAGATTGTCTTTTTTGAAATTTTGCTAAGTTCTACAAATGATTTCATACTTCTTTCTTATACTAAAGTTGATCCTTTTCATACCAATATTTTGGCGTTAAATGGTTATGAGACATGAAACACTAGAATTTCCAAAATAAAGTATCACTGAGATGGAAAAACAAAGGCACAAGGATGTGAAAAGGCCACACTATGTTATAAACAAGGAATTACAAAGGAGAAGCTGAATAAAGGATGTCATGAACAAAAGTAATGAGTAAAAAAAAAAACGCACATGGTGGAAAGAGAGGATTAACAAATGGACAGCCTATCTCCCATCGTCATCCTCTCAATGTCAAGAGAAAGACTGTCTGTGATAAACTATAGGAACTAAAAAGGAAAATAAATCCAAAAGATGGGCAAACATGAATGGATTGGAATCTGTATCATAGGAAGGAATAGCCACATCAATGAAATCAAGGAAGAATTTAGTATTTTTATTATGTTTCTATCAGACTTTAGTGAATGCCCTGTAAGAAAAAATGCTTAGCCTGCAAATAAAATGTCCTTGTGATTAAAAGCAGATACATGATTTCTATTACTTCAAAAAAAAAGACATTTCAAATTATCCTGACTTTTTTTTTTAACCACTATTTGAGCACAGAAAACAGGATTAAATTAGCAGAAGAGGTTGAATCTAACTAAAATGTTAGTCTTCTCATCTGACAGATCAGAGACCATAATATGTTCATATCAAATTTGCTTGATACTACAAATTTGAACCCTATTTCATAAATTTATTAGAGGAAAGTAGATGTTATACAGATAGGGCATTGAGTTTAGAATCAAGAAAAGTTGAATTAAAATCTTTCCTCAAGCACTTTCCTATCTACCCATGTGACCATGGGCAAAGTTATTTAGCCTCTATTTGCCTCAGTTTTCTCATCTGTAAAAAATGTTTATAACAATAGCACTTACATTCCCAGAGTTGTTGTGAGGATAATATGAGATTTTATAATGTGTTTCTCAAACGTAAAAACTCTATGTAAATGCTATTATTAATGCTGTTGTTATTTCTCTAAGAATGAGATCTACTAAACTGGATAAGACCTCTAAATAAAAGCTACCAAAATTAGTCTAAAATTATTCATAATCCATAATTCTCAGTTCTGAATCATTTTTCTTTTTTAAATACATATAATGCATTGAGACATCAGGCAACCACTGTAGGTATTCTTTTCATATTGTAATACTCAACTTGCATTCATTTCAACCTGTTTTCAAATCTTTACTAATAGAACACACTCTCCTTGTCCAGGAGAAAGATCACCCAATTCTTTGTTTCCAGTGTCTTTCTACCTTCTGTAGTTTAAATACAGTCTTTAGTTTTATCTGATGAGCCAACATACATTGCTATTGATTTATTGTGAACCATGTTATATCTACAATATAAGACAAATTTTCTTATTAACCAAAGTTTTTTCTTTAAATTTCCCAGAGTTTTCTTCTGTTTTGCTGGCATTTCAATCTTAGATACATGCTCCCTTCTAGGCTATTTCTCTATATGACTTCACAGAGAGAGTAATACTCCTTTCTGTGTTTATCTGTCTTGTTTTTCTGGTGGCTGTCATTATAGGAGTCTTACCTAATGCCAATGGGAAGAGAAGGAAAGAAGGTTGTGACTAGAGATAAAAAAAAATGTGACCTTTGCAATGTGCTTAGTTTCAAGCAACCTAAATCCTAAACTCTAAATGAAACGCTAAATCCTAAAGCCAACATTTTTATGTATAGGAAAGAAAATCTCTGAATATTCTCATGTTTTAATTGTCAATTTTCATCGTCTCTTGAGAAATATATTCTATTATCGGTTCAACTCTGAGGCAGTCTAATTGTTTGATGTAAACCTTCAAAGTTTCCTTTGAGTTTAATGTCTATCTGGGCTGCAATAGTTAAGGAGAAAACAACATATTTACATTCACTTTGCCAAACATTAGCATCTTTTGTTCAATCATTTGAATGCAGAAGGGTGAGGGGAAAACAGCTTAGAGAACAAGGGCTGACACATACAGTGTAAAATCCTTTAAGGTTCTTGAAGGCAATGAGGGAGAAAGTGAGACTGAACTTCATTTCAGCTCCCTAACTGGGCCAGAGTCCACATGAACTTTGTGACAGGCCTCTGTCTTTCAGCCACACTTGACTGGCTTTTGCTGACATTCAGCTGTCAGATAGTAACCCTTTCCCATGCCCCTAACATGCTCTACAGCTTCACCCAATTAACTCGCTTCCACTTGACACCACAGCAAAAAGCTTCCTAATAGGTGGTCAAGGTGCATGGTGTCTGCCTGCCCGCTAACTGCTCACACACAGCACCATGCTTAACTCCTTTCCTTCTTAGCTGTTTGCTCCAAGCTGCTGTGACTACAATTTAGCCATTTCATTCCTGGACCAGGACAGAAAATGCTTAAATTCACAAGTGATGCAATAAGTCATTTAAAAACAAAGTAAAATAAAAATCCAGGAAAAGTTTAATTTCAAACTAGATCTCTAGGTCCTTCTCTATACTGACTGCAGCACTGGAACTTTGGTTACCAAGATTTAATAATGAGTTTCAATCATACTATAATATATATATACACATACAAATACTCATACAGACATACAAATACACACACACACACACACACACACACACACACAACAACAACAACAATGGAGCCTATTGGGGCCCTGGAATGGAGTCATTATCTGTAGCACTAATGATTTGACATATGAGAACTGAAAGACCTAGGCACAATCTCTATTTCAGAAAAATATTTCCTTGAAAAATCTGAATGTCATTTTCCATATTATGGAATATTTTATGTAAAATGTACACTATTTGGAAATACATTGTTATAAATTAACATGTTTTTCTCTCATGGCACCTGAGCTAACCATTATGTGCACTGCCATTAGTAGACTCCAGCATTGGGGAGAGAGGGGTTACATGACTATGGAAATGTGATGGAACTTCTTGGTGAGCTTTATTCTCTTAGTGAGATTTATGGTTTCAGTTCCATATATTCCCTTCAGAAATACTGTGACAATCTAATTAGAATTCTTATATAGCTCACCTGAACCAATCCAAGGCACAGCTTAGTTCTTTCATATCAAGTGAGGCACATTTTGAAAAAGCCATACTATCTGGGATAACTTTCAGAAAGTAAGGAAGCTAAAAATTATTCTTCCTAAACAGTAGTTTCTCTCCTATGTCTTCAAAGTGGCTTAATCCAATATATAAAATTAAAATCTGCTGAGGAGCAAATTATTGATTTACAAATAATAAAAATAATATATCTTGAGTGAATTACTTGAGACATATAGGGAACCAAATGGAATAGCAACTGTGATTCAAAAGGCTCTATAGTAAAATTAAATTAAATCTAACAAATGATTATTAAGTGCCAACTATAGGGAAGACACTGTTTGGGCTTAGAGATAAAAAGATAAAAATGAATCAGTCCCTGCCTCCACAACATGTGGTCTACATGAAAGTCCTATCCATGTAGGTGCTTAATAAACTGCAGATAATGAACATAATGGCTATTGAGATGAAGAAAATGACATTTGTCCATGCTCAGATCCAGCTTCTTTGACTTTTATTTAGATGGTGATGAAGTAAAATAAAGCTTGTCAATGCATTATGTACTGGGTTCCTTTGTTGCTGGTAACAATATTTTTAGATGTAAATAAAAAGGGGGAATTTAAATCACTCTATTATTGAGAATCAGATGTACAAAGCTTCTTGGTCAGATGCATTTTTAAAAGGTAAATAAATCAAGAAAAATATCAAACATCTTATATTTAATATACATATGTGTACATTATATATATGTATTCATGTGTGTACATATACATATAAGTGTGCATAACTTCAAAAACATTTTATATCTGTTCAGAATTTAATGAAATGTGAATAAGCAGTCTATGTGCAATGAAAGTCCATACTGTATATGTTGTTACCGTTTTTTTTTTAAAGTATTTTTTTTTCTTTGGATATGAACTGAAATTTCCTTTCTTGGTGCTCTTGCACATGTCTTGAACAAAATGAAGGGGCTAATAACAACAGCTGTGTTTGCTAGGGCAAGATGCACCACAAATGGCAAGTCATATTAATTTATTACCTTGTGTATCCTTTAAATAAAGTCAGAGTATAAAACTGTCCCCTTGAGCCAACCTTCAAAAAAAATATTTAAAGCAATGACAAAATAAAAATCTGTTAAATATTTTAGGCTCAATTTCAGTGATCTTTAACATGTATGCCTTTTGTAAATGCAAACTTCCAATTATACTAACTGGGCAAAGAATCAAGCTTATCAGCTATAAACAACTTAAGTGTGGGTGAGGTAGGGTTACTGTTTCTATTGTTTTTGGCCCAATACATCTACACAAGTCCCACTTCAGAGTGTTTTCAAATAACAGCTAAATAATTAGTTCAAAAAAACCATGCACACTTAATAGATTCATGAGCTCAATTAACCTCTAAAGATCACTGTTAGTTCAGGTACTGGAACATAATTTCCAGGGAAGCTAAATATGTAATCTTTAAATACCAATTAGCAAATGGAACTAATATTTTCTGCATACCAATCCCATCTTAAGTGAATCAACTTTCTTTCATTTTTATTCACTGAATATTGTACTTTGCTATAAAAGCCAAACATGTGTTCTGAAAGCCCAGTAGAGATTTTTTAAAGAATTATATTAAATAATGTCATCAGGAATGCATAATTTTATCCAAAAAATTTTGTAACCTATGAAAGAGCTTTGTAAATGCTTGTGACTTAAAAGGTCTCTAAGAAGTATAATAAAATGTGAACTATAATATTCTAGTAAGTATAACCATATTTTATAAAAGTTGGTAAACATAATTTCTTTTCTTATATTCAAGAATATAATGGTGGAAATTTGTCATCTCTTATATGTCCCATTATGCTTGGTCTCTTCTTTTTTAAATCTTTGCAAACATGACTTTAAAGTCATGTGGAATTTTACTCAAAAGATGAGTCAATGAACATGCCATTTTAACTACCAAAAATTTTTAATATATTCTACTTCCTCAATATTCATTTAGTAAGTCATACATTAGGTCCCAAATTTGAAATTTGAGAAATTAAGTACATTACCCAAAAAATACCAGGAAGAAAAAAAGTTCCAAGAAGAATGATAATAAAAATAACAATTATAATGATTGTATGTGTAATTAGCTAAGAAAATCAGAACAAAATGTTAGTACCATCAATATCATGGCTGTCATTCTCATGCATGTCAATCAACTATTTCTCGCCTTTGCTTCACCTTTTAAAATAAATATAATCACCATTCTACCATCTATGGTTTGATGCATATAAGTGGCTTTGTTCTGTTCAATTTTTTAGTGCTTTCAACTCATATTCATCTCAGATTTTCTATTGCCCAAGAGATAAAACAACTACTTAACCTGGAATTTAAGGACTGCCACATTCAGATTCCAAACTATTTCTCTCATACAATATCACTCTGTTCTTCAATAATTTCACATCCTCGTCAAACTGGACCATTTATTGGCTATTCCTCAGTTTTTCTCTGCCCACTTTTGCCTCTACATATTTGTGCAAACCAAGACCCACAAATGAAACACACTTTTTCATCTGTACTTGGTGAGTCAGTAAAAAGATATTTATTATTGATGTACCAGGCACTGGGCTAAGTGATAAGAATACAAAGAAAGCAAAAAATTTTCTCTGATAACACTCTAAAAAGGAGGATAACATGTAACTGTGTTCATAAAAGATGTGACATACGTATAAGGAGAGACAGAGGTTCTACAAAGCAATTTCAGAAGGAAGGCAGTAGCAGCAAGAGGTAAGGCAGAAAGTAAGAACTGAAATGAGTCTTGAATAAAGTGAAGGAAACTAAAACATTGAGGTGAAGGAGACCGTTTTAGGGCACATCGAGTATAAAGACATTAAGATGGGAGATGAAGCATCCCGCATGAGGAGCAGCAAGTCAGCCAGTATACCTGGATCACAAACTGTGGAGAAAGTGTATAGATGGGAAGTAAAGTATAATTAGCCTGGAAAAGCAGGAAGAGGCCAGGTTGTGAAACTTTAAATGGCAATCCCAAGATTTCACGTTTCATCCTGGAGGTAAAAGTCACTGGAGTTTATTGAGAGGGTTGGGAAGACATGGAGGTCTATGCCTTAGGAATATTATTTTGGCAAGTCAGTGGAAAATGGATTGAAATGGACAGAGACTTGAGGCAGGGTGATCATTTAGAAAGTCATTCCAATAGTTACTAGGTGAGAAGTGATTAATCAGAGCGGTAATTACTGCAAAGAGGACCTAAATGAAACATGTTGTGAAGGCAGATAGGACAAGATTTGTTAATGAATTTGCTAGGTGAGATGGTAAGAGTGGGGAGTGAAGGACAATGTCAATCAAGGTTGTGAGCCCAGCGCACTAGAATAGTGAGGCACCAGACAGTGAGTAAGAAGCTGAGAAGGAAGCATGGGTTCGAGAAAAGATGAGTATTATTTGGGACATATGAAGATGCTAACTGAAACATTCAGTATGAAATACCCAAAAAACAGTTGGTGCTGTGAAGAGAGAGTCAAATTCCTCTTTTACTTCTGGCTTAAATGCCATCATCTCTATGAACAAAATCGTTGCTCTGGTCTCCTCAGCCTGGCACATTTTCCTAGACAACTGACCTAAATCTCTCTAAAACCTCTTTCCCCTAATGCCTCTTATCACCCTTCATTAGGTACACACTTTTGTTACATTGGAAATCTCTGAAAGCAGGGGGTCCTTCTCACCAAGTAATGCATGGCAATGTTCAGCAAAAAGTCATCAAATTGAATTGAATTGAATTCTATGGTCCCAGACCCTTAGTCTAGGGTAAAAATCATATCTTCTAACTTTATGTATAGCATAATGCCTTGCTGACTGATTACATATAAAAACTGCATTAATACTAAAGTCAACTGTATTGGATAGGTATGCAAATTTTTTTCTTGGTCCTTTGAATTTAAAAGAGAAACAATCTGTAAATAAAGGTAAGTGGAGAAAGAACTCAAAGTTTGGGGCACTGCTTTAGAGGAGCAAATTCAAAGATAGTTTCCTCATTTGAAAAGTTATGATATTAGGTGGCCTTTGAGGTCCCTTTTAGGACAAGATATCTTCCATGAGGATATACTTTGGTTTCTGATCTTTAAAGTAAAAGAGCGAGAACTGTTTTTAATGGTAACTTAAAGGTTTAGATTTGGCCTTAGTTGGTAAAAGTGAACTAAGGAAGCCTCTAGGAAGACATCATTCTAGAGGCAAATGATTTAGAGTCAGAAAATCATGTTCAAATCTTGGTCACCAATGCATCTTTGGACAAATAACTGAAGGTCCCTATGAACCTCAGTTTCTTCACCTGTAAAATGAGGGAGTTGAACTAAAGGATGTCTAATGTCTCTCCCAACAATAAATTCTATAATCTTTCATCAAAAATTCAGAAGAATTAGTTTGCTAAAATCCTCTCAAACTGGTTTACCATCTACTTCTGATTTACCAGTTACCTCTGGGCTATACTATCTTCTGAAGTACCTACCTCCGGGATACAGTGAGTATCCCATAACTAATTCAATGGGAAGAAATCAAAGAGAAAGGGTCCAAACACCCTGTCCTAGTAGTTTAACATATTTCTTTGAAATTTTAATTCAGTCACATAGGGTTTTTTTGTTTTATCTTCACATAAGTTCAATACTTGGAACTTTGTTTTGGTAATAATTTAAATAACTTTTCTAACTTATAGAGTTCTTAATGTATTATGACTAACAGCAGTAATCATTTTCTAGCATCTTCAACTTGGTGGATCCCATATAAATCTATCACAAGTTTTGAACATGTGGATAAATGTTTACTTATTCTGACACTATTAAAATATTAGTCTTCCTACAAAGCTATCTGGCTTCAGAAAAAAAAAATGTGAATGACTCATAACACCTTTTTTTTTTTAATTGTTCAGTTATTTTCAGCCATATATGAGTGGCCTATTTGGGATTTTCTTGACAAAGGTAGTATAGCAGTTTGCCATTTCCTTTTCTACATTTTATATTTTATAGATGAGGGAACTGAGGCAAACAGATGCAAGATTTGAACTCAGTAAGATTAGTCGAACTGCCTCCAGGCCCATCCCCCTGTGCCACCTAGCTCCCACTTTACACTGTTAATCTGATTAAAAACTGTTCATTTATTTTCATAAAAGACTACGGAAGCTTTTAGGTAAAAGTTGGTGGTTGAATAACAACAGTGACAAAAGTATTATGCTACAGAACTCTCCCTTCTCCCACCACAATACTTGAAAGTTATTATGCTGCCATGTTTTGATATGAAACAGGAAATTTTCCCTGGAAAACTAACTATCAAGTAAAAATTAGCATGGCAACCAGGGGTTTGTTTTGTATTTCATTTCCCCACCCAGTCTGGTTCTGGTTCAACTGCTAAAATTCAAGAGGTCGAGTCCTACTCTCAGGGAAAGCCAAACTCCTTAGCACAACTTCTGATTTATCAGGTTCACCTTTTATTGTGAATACTTGATTTAATTACTGTTTACAAAAAATTGTGGTAAGGGCTGGAGATACAAAGATAAAAAGAAAAACTCTCTGCTCTCAAACTCATGTTCTTCTAGTGATGCAAAATGCAAATAAAAAACAGCAACACAAGGTTATTTGAAGAAAGAAAAAGTGCTGACAACTTGAAAGAAGTTAAGGAAAACACTGGAAATAGTACCTGTATTTTGAAATATTTATCCCACAACCTGCGGAAGGGAGAAAGAAATATTAAGGGAAGAGAATATATTCATTGTTTTTTTTTTAAATTAGGGAATAAAAATGCAGCAATTTGATGAAGAAACTTCTTTATCAGCTATCCTCAAGAAGTATCCCATTGCCTTTTCTACAAATGAATCTAGAATTTAAAAGTATTTCCTTTAGTCATTCTTTGTATTACTCTTTAAAATAAAAAGATGGTCTATTATTATATCACTCTCATGATTATTATTTAATAAACACCAATTGTGTGCTTGGTACTAAATGAGATAAAAATCAATACTTGAGCGCAGATTGACAATTTAATATAAACCAATCAGACATAATCACACAAGCTGAGTAGATATACCTGCCATTCTTTTCTGCTTTTCCTTTCTTTATCTCATTTTTTAATGGAAAAGATTTTAGAGGCAATAATAATCTATCACAGTTTGAAACAGATGATTAAAAGATCAAGAAAATATGGGAAGATATGAGAGGAAGAGAAAAGTCTAATTCCTGTTTCAAACTTTCTAGTTCCATGCCAGAATACTGACATCAGTTTTGTAAAGAAGGAAAAATTTTGGCTGCTTTGGAGGTATTGTGATTGAAAGTGTATACACACACACACACATACACACATACACGTGTGTGTGTGCATGTTAATTTAAACTTCATTAATTTGACATGTCTTACCATAGAAAGCATTCACAAATTTCTCTTTCTTTCTTCCTTTCCTCTCTCTCTCTCTCTCTCTCTCTCTCTCTCCCTCCCTCCCTCCCTTCCTCCCCTTCTCTCTCTCTCCCTCCCTCCCTCTCTTCCTTCCTTCCTTCCTTCCTTCCTTCCTTCCTTCCTTTTCTTTTTGCTGAGGCAATTGTGGTTAAGTGACTTGCCCAGGGCCACACAGCTAGGAAGTATTAAGTGTCTGAGGCCAGATTTGAACTCAAATCCTCCAGACTTCAGGGCTGGTTCTCTATCTACTGTTCCATCTCGCTGTCCCTATTCAATAATTTCTATTGAATAAGAACTTAAGAAGATTCAAATAACTGGTATAACTCAGAACTTGTACATTTATTTTGAAACATGATCATGTAATCACTATTTTAACATTAATTTATAGCCTTATTATCCTGATGCAACTATTAACTAATGACGCTTTTTAACATAATCCTATTCTGCAAAAAAACATTAAGTTTCAACCAAATTAAACATTTATAACATGTGCCATGTATTGCAATAGACAATGAGGAACACAAAGACAAAAATCAAGAAACCTTGTCTCCAAAGAATTCTACAAGGAGGGATATGAAATACATATAGGAATATTATTTTTTCATAATTTGATGAGGGAAAAAGCAGTGGCAATCTGCTTTATTCAAAACATACTGTTATCCTACTTAAATCATTTAATTTCTCAGTAACCAGGGCAATTTTCTAAGACTTTATGTTGTAGTAGATGCCAACCTAATGGTGAAGGGAATTTCCTCATCTGAGAGTCTCTTATACCAATGAAATTATAGATCAAATCCCTCTAGATATCCTCAAAGGGTCATTTTGCACTTCTTCCTTCCCCAACCCCACCCCAAATTGGGAGAGATAACCTATTGAATGCTAGGGTGAAAACTGGATAAGAGATAACCTATTTGAGGATTAATTGGCACAATCTGGATTAGGATCTAGGAAAGGAGACAGAGAAGTCAGACAGATAGGAGAGTAACCACGAGAGAGCACTGTTGTAAAACCTAGAGAGAAGAATCAAGGAAAAGAGGATTATCAACAGAGAGATCAAAAGAAGAGAAGAATTGGTAAAAGCCCATAAGAGTTGGTGATCAAGAGACTATATAGAACTTTATGGGGAGCAGTTTCTACTATTAGATCAGGAGCTAGACTGTAGATAAGAGAGTGAGAGGAAAGGAAGTAGAGGCATCTTAGGTAGATAATCTTCTCAAGAAGTTTAGCCACAAAAGGGAGAGGAGATATATATAATAAGATGATAGCTAACAAAGAGGATGAATCAAATAAGAATTTTCTAAGGAAAAGGAAAACATGGGCAAGTTTTACAGGCATTAAGGAAGCAGCTAGTAGACCGGAAAAGACTGAAGAAATCACAAACCCCTCTAAATTCTAGTGTCTTCATTCACTTAATCTTTTTCTACTTATCCTATATATAGCTTTTTTATACATATCTGTTTGCTTGTTGCCTCCCTGACTATGAACTCCTTGAAGACAGGGACTGTCTTTTACCTCTTTTTGTATGCCCAGGGCTTAGCAAAGTACCTAGCACCTAATAAGTGTTTACTAACACATAAACAAGAGAACGGAGATGATAAAAGAGATGATCTGTTAGAGAAGATCAGAAGGAATGAGAGCTCTGATATATGAAGAGGAGAAAGGAGAAAAGAGAAAGACCACTTCACTATGTGAATCAGAGATGAAAAAAGAAATAGTGCCAGGGTATCTGAGAGCTATAAATTGAAGAAAGGGGGAGAAGAAAAAGCTCTTGGTAAATGGCCTCAACTTTTTAAGAGAAGTGATAGACAAGGTTCTTCGCCATATCATTGGGGAGGTAGAATGATCTATGGAAGATTGGAAAAGTTTGAAAATTTGAAAAAGTTCCTTTGGTGAGTACATAGTGAGTTATTCAGGGAGCTTTGTTGTAGTGTATTTGCCCAGTTCCAATTACATAACAAATTTGCAGTACGCCCAGTTAGTGTGGTTTCTTGATTTTCTACAAATTCATTCAGAGGCATATGAGTAAAACAAAGACAGCAGATTATGGAAGGAACCCAGAGATAAGCCTTTCTCGGGAAGCTCAACAAAAGGATAAGGGAACATGAGATTCAAGAGAGGAGATCAGTGTACAGAGAAACAGGTCAAGATGAAGAAGGGAAGAGAATATACATAGCCAATGTTCAGCTGATGGCTGGAAAAGAACTAAGGGGTTGAGGGAATAGAGGTCTTGATATGAGCAAATAACAGGGTTTGAGGTATCAAGAGAAAGATGAAATAACAAAAATTGAATTTTAGAACTCAAATGTGGAAGTGAGGTATTGCTTTTCCCTATTAACCAAACAAAACCAAGATGGAGAGGAATAAGAACAGCAGTAAATGCCCAAAGATCAGTAGGTAAGACTATAGTATATCAATTGATTGTGGAGTCCTGCCTCAGTATATTCAGCAAGACATAGAATTGAATTTCTTTAAGCCCCTTAATATTAGTAGGTTTAAAAAAAAAAACTATAAAATTTAT
Source organism: Sarcophilus harrisii (assembly GCF_902635505.1). Classification (NCBI taxonomy): domain Eukaryota; kingdom Metazoa; phylum Chordata; class Mammalia; order Dasyuromorphia; family Dasyuridae; genus Sarcophilus; species Sarcophilus harrisii. The sequence continues at coordinate 105,262,383 of NC_045426.1, forward strand.
AACCTTAAGTCATTAACATCTTGTATATATGATACAATGTAATAAGGTTCTCCTTACATGGAGTTTGTGTGTGTGTGTGTTTGTGGGATAAAATGGGGGGGGTATGTGATTAATTTTATTTAAAGTTACAAGTATTTACCAAAAATGTACCCAAAACTATTTCCTCAAATGCTTTAGAGTAATTTATTTGATGGCAAAAATTAATGCAAGAAGTCAATTTTGTGAACAAGACTTTGTGAACAGTCTAATAATAGTGAAAAGGTATGTGCATAAAGAAGGAAGGAAATAGGGATTGGAGAAATATTTCACTTTTAAACTTATAAGGAGTGACAAAGATTATTTTTAAAAAGTTATTCTGAAAATTAGATAAATTATTTTGACAATGTCCTTTTTGCCTTTCAGTCTAAAACAGAGTGTTCTGTTGAATATATAAGCCATATTTTTTAAACTGATTTAAATACCTACTTGTTCAATAGATACAGTTGCTTTGGAGAGTCTTTATGATCTATGAGGTAAATAATGTTTTACCAAACTGACTAGAACAGAAGAACAGATGTCTTTTTGTTAAATAATAGGTACTTTATGGTTTTTCATTAAATTTTTATATTTCATAAAATGGCAGACTTAAACATACAAAATTATGCTTTCTTAATATTAAACTGTGACAAACATAAAAAACATTAAATCACTACTAAGATGTTACTGTAGACTCTATACTCTTTATTAATAGCTCTATTAAAAAGAGTAACAATGTGAGGCAGGAAAGCAGAATTTTACTTTAATGACCTAACAGGTCGCCTAAAGGGCAACATAAGGATACATGTTAGGAGTAAATAGGCTGCAACGTTTTACCAACATTGACTTGCACTTGAGGGTAATTAAGGATAAAACTGGAAGGACAACAGACAGAAAATTGAAAAGCTCTGTAAAGATTTTTATGACAAGTATTTTTTTCATTAATGACAAAGGAGCCATCACAGTTAGACTGGTAATCTGCATGAAGAAATAGAAATGGTGCTAAGGAAGCAAAAAATGGGATGAGCAATTAGCTTAGAACAAGGATGTGAAAGGAAGTCTAGCCTGGAAAGACTTGGTTTTGAAGGCATCCAAGGAATCAGAAGGAGGGAAAGATATTAAGGACTTTGGAGATGTCCATTGATGTTATTACTTTTTTAAAAAATTTACAGAAATATTAATTCTAAATTCCCCAAATACATACTTTGCCAACCCCTTGAATTTTGGGGAGAATCATCTATACACAGGTAAGAGCATTATTGATTAAGTTATAAGAAAGAAATAGATTTTTTGTAAACAAAATTCTCACATCAGGCCACATCTTTACAATCACACAACTGACTTGATGGTGCACCTTTTATAAGATCCCAGGATGCTTACTGTTTGAGCACAAAAAAGCATTTGATTTGGAAAAGTTTTCCTCCAAAGCTACATGAAGGAGCCTTTCTTCATGCTGGCAACACTTCCACTTTATTGTCTCCTCCTGATTCATGAGTTTAATCCTGAACCTCCATTTGAGGAATAACCCACACCAATCATTCACACATCAAACTCAGGTTCAGTCCACTATTTTCCCGACTCCTTCTGAACTTTGGTTTTCCCTCACTATCTGCCCCAACTTGTCTTTTACAATGCTGTCTTCCTTTCTCATTAAACATAAGCTCCTTGAGGGCAGGGACTTTCTCCTTTGTTTGTGTTTGTCTCCTTCAGAGTGCCCAACATAAAGCAGATGCTTAATAAATGTTTACATTATCTGCCTATCATATTATCTTTGTGGAAAAGATGAAAATATTTGGACTAGACAGTTATACATTTAGTGAATTTGAAACTGGTTAAATGGTTAAGTCAAAGAGTAGTTGTCAATATCTTCAAGGTCAACTTAGGAGGAGATCTCCACTGGAATGATCCCAGGGAATCTGTATTTAGTGGTTTTCTATTCCACATTCATTGTTATCCAGGATAACTGTAAGAATAGCATACTTATGAAATAAAGTTAAGACTGGGACATTGATGCATTGCTGGTGGAGTTGTGAACGAATCCAACCATTTTGGAGAGTAGTTTGGAACTATGCTCAAAAAGTTATCAAACTGTGCATACCCTTTGATCCAGCAGTGTTACTACTGGGCTTATATCCCAAAGAGATTATAAAGAAGGGAAAGGGACCTGTATGTGCACGAATGTTTGTGGCAGCCCTCTTTGTAGTGGCTAGAAACTGGAAACTTAGTGGATGCCCATCAGCTGGAGAATGGCTGAATAAATTGTGGTATATGAATATTATGGAATATTACTGTTCTGTAAGAAATGACCAACAGGATGATTTCAGAAAGGCCTGGAGAGACTTACACGAACTGATGCTGAGTGAAATGAGCAGGACCAGGAGATCATTATATACTTCAACAACAATACTATATGATGACCAGTTCTCATGGACCTGGCCATCCTCAGCAATGGGATCAACCAAATCATTTCCAATGGAGCAGTAATGAACTGAACCAGCTACGCCCAGAGAAAGAACTCTGGGTGATGACTAAAAACCATTACATTGAATTCCCAATCCCTATATTTATGCCCACCTGCATTTTTGATTTCCTTCACAAGCTAATTGTACAATATTTCAGTCTGATTCTTTTTGTACAGCAAAATAACGGTTTGGTCATGTATACTTATTGTGTATCTAATTTATATTTTAATATATTTAACATCTACTGGTCATCCTGCCAACTGGGAGAGGGGGTGGGGGTAAGAGGTGAAAAATTGGAACAAGAGGTTTGGCAATTGTTAATGCTGTAAAGTTACCCATACATATAACCTGTAAATAAAAGGCTATTAAATAATTAAAAAAAGAAGAAATAAAGTTAAGAGAAATATAAATAATAGGCAAAACCCAAAAAAATTTTGATAGGTTACAACATTTGAACTGAATCTATAAGATAAAATTCAAATGGCATAAAAGTAAAGTTTTATACTTGGATTAAAAAAGTCATTACACATGTACTAGATTGGGGAAGCATGTTTATCAGAAAAATATCTGGGGGTTTTAGAGCATGTTTTTATATATATATCTTGTATAGATTGTATTAGGGGAAATAATCTGGCCTAGAATGGACAGAAAAAAATGAAATGGTTTAAATGGAAACTAAAATAATGCTTTTAACAGTGACAATTTTCATCCTAAAACAATGATCCTTTAAACAATATTCTTCTAGTGATGGAATATGACTATATATGATATAATACCACAGTCTTTGAAGAAATAAAGTTGAAGGTTACAAAAAGAGAATGTGGATGGATATATATAAGTAGGCTGAAACTCATTATCAATCAAGAATTGAGTAAGCCAAATAGTATGAAAATATCAAACATATAAAGATTGAGAGCAGAGGCTGAGCCCATCACATAATAAAACTGGGGGAAAATTAAAGATATGCTAGTATCCTCACATTGTCAAAAGAACTACATGAGGGACCACTGCACATTGGATGAATCTCCTATGTAGAATTTATAGGAGGTCACTTTACAGGAAGAGAGGGCATGGATGGAGTATAGTATATGTTGTTAGAGGGAAGAACCACTTCTATGAAATAAAAAATCTACCAACATTGTATTTGTGGAATGACATAAAAGATACTTCCAAGAACATAAAGTACTAGACCACTCATGTACTAAGAGGAATAACAGAAGGGCTCATAGCCTATCACAATGATATTCACAAAAAATTAAAAGAACCAGAGGACTATACTAAACATGTTAACATCCCATTCATATATTCCCTTGAGCCATTCTTATCCATATCTTTCTGCAAATCTTACACATCTATTTATCTACAGCAGTAAGGGTACTCTACTCACATCAATGACAAGATTCATCAAAATACTGAATTATAGACCGAAATTTGAACTTGCTATTTCATGCCTATGAAAAAGGCATGCAATTTGGTATGTAAAAGATGCAACCAATATGTTTAAAAAAACATCATCTCATTTTGAGCAAATTTGTCAAATGGAGGATGGCTGCCAAGGAAAACACTTATTTAATAGAAAAAATTCACTTGTAAATGTCAATAGAGGATGTCAGAAGATCATCAGCAGTTTCATTTCATAAAATGCTATCTAGAAACAATAACTTGTTAAAAGAGAATTTAATTTAAGACCCAAAGAAAGTTTGGTGTGATACCCAACTAAGTATTTAAAGCTGAAACTAACAGTAGGACAACATATAGAAGCTGAAGACCATAGACTGTTAAGTTCTATGCCTTATACAAGAGAGTTGAAATAACACTTAAGAAAATTAAATTAATAAAAAAAAAACTGAATCAAGTACACCCCTATGCTAGAAGTGATAAAATTCTAATAGCACTTAGAGATTATTTTATAAGATATCTCCACAGAAGAAAATAATAGTAATTAAAAAAAATGATAAGAAAATGGTTTTAGTAGTAGCAATGATAGTATTAATAGCTAATGCCAATATAACACTTTAAGATTTGCAATGTGCTATCTATACATGCTAATTCATTTAAGATTCATAATAATGATGTGAGATAGATGGTCTTCACCCATTTTACAGATAAAGAAACTGAGTCTGGCAAGGTTTAATGACTTACCCAACAATACACAATTAATAAGTGTCTGGATGGGATTTGAATTCAAGTCTTCCTGACTTCAAATTTAGTGTCTTAACCATTGTAACACCTTTGTTTAGTCATTTTTCAGTCATGTCTGATTCTTTGTGACTCCTTTTGGGGATTTTCTTGGCAAAGATACTAGAGTAGTTTGCCATTTCCTTTTCCAGCTCATTTTATAGATGAGAAAACCGAGGCAAAAAGGGTTACATGATTTGCACAGAGTCACCCAGCTTGGAAGTATCTGAAGTTAGATATGAACTCAGGTCTTCCTGACTCCATATTCACTGGTTATCTATTCTAGTTGGCACCACTTAGTTATCTCTAAAAGCCAACTAAGATGACATTACCAACTATTCACCCATAAGCCTATTTTCTTCTACATAACTGAAAAATTTATTTCTAAAAGTGTCTTTAGCACAGCACATTTTTGCCACGAGACATTTCTCTAATAATATGGACTACAGGTGATTTATTACATGACTTCATACAATGGTCCTAGAGACTCGCCTGAAATATATAGCAATTAAGTGAGTTGTCTAAGGTCACAGAACTAGCAAATGTCATATTAGAATAGAAGTCCAGGTCTTCCAGATTCTAAATTCAACAGTCTTATCTTCCATACCCATTGCTTCTGCCTCTTTTCTAATCCATATAAAATTATTAAGGGAACTACATAAAAACATATCAAAGATATGCTTTAAGAAAATGTGAGAAGGAAAAAATTGGGTTTCTCAAGCAGTTATCCAGAGCAAAATGATTTACAGAAGACTGAAAAGTGTAGAAAAGTCAGTCAGGCACTTAACTTGTTAGACACCAGTCAATCATTCAGCCAACAAATATTTATTAGGCACTTAGTATTTGACAGGCACTGTGCTTGTGTACCTGGGGGTCCAAAGAAAGACAAAAACACTGCTTCTGCCCTCAAGGAGTTCCCATTCCAATAAAGGAAGGCAATATGCAAAAAAACAAACTCTGTACACACAAGTTATCAAGAGAGGCAGAAGGTAATCTCAGAAGGAAAACACCAACAGTAGGAGGAATCAAGAAGAACCTCCTACAAAAGAGTGAGATTTGGGTGAATCTTAAAAAAAAATTGGGAAGGCACTAAGCTGGGAGCTTCTTCATCTGATAGTTTCTCTTACATATATTATGATCATACAAGATTTCTTGATAGTTTTAATCATAGAACTAACTCTGTCCAAAGACCTTCTAGTGTTCACCAATAGATCAAATACAAAAGGAATTCCCTATATATGATGAAGTTCTCCATATGTTCTTGTTGTCAGATACTATCTTGTTTACTGCATCAGACCCTGCCTATTACTGGGACTCTTTGATGAGACCTATAATTATAAAATGATCTTGGCTTAATAATCCACATAGGAAAACTAAAAGAACGAAAAATATCTATCCAATTACACAGACTATTTTATGTTTACAGGCCAGTTCATTGAGTTGATACATTAATATATGTTTATATCTCTGTATGTCTACTTATGTATCCATCCATCCATTTACTTTAGAACATAAATGAGAATTATAGAAGATGTTGAGATATGGATGATAGAAGGAAAATTTGGCATTGATGAAATTCCAAACCCACTGAAGTTTTGATAAAGTATATTTAAAGTTTCTTTTACAGATTATGTTTTTAATGTAACATTTTAAATACAAAAATGGAAATAGGAAAATCAAACATAATAAAATATTCCTCCATAATATTATCCCACAATAAAGATATACCACATGGAAAATTTTAACATATCTATATAATATTCATCAGTATTATATACTCATCAATACCATATATTCGGGTGTTTGATACTAACTTGTATTTCTAAATGAATACATAACAATAAAACTTTTTTCATCATAAAAAGATTGCAGCAGCAGCAGCACAATGTCATCTTAATTTTCTATGTATAAATTAAGTTATTCAAAAGACAACAATAATTTGATTAAATCAACTCCATAAACATTCAGATGTGAATAATGAAACAATGCACCAAAAGTACCATTATATCATTCAGAAAGTATAAGCTATAAAGAAAGCAGACTGTTTTGTTAAGCATGCTCACATTTTCTGCTACAACTCATCAGAAATAAGCAATCAAATGGCAAGAAAATAATGTCCTTTAACCTAAGTTTGCCACTTATACTCTGGCAGGTCATCTTTCCTTTGGTGTCCAGGAAACATCAGGAATAAAAAAGACATAAAAAAAGAATGGGTTGAATTCAGCTTTTATCAAAATATGATTCCAAACTAGAAGCCTTTTGGACAGCTAAAACTTCTACTCTCCCCTTCCTCATCAAGGTTTTTCAAATAAGACACATAATCCAAAAACAAGCACACTTTCCCCTAATTTTCAAAGCATAATTTAACATGGAATGATATAGATTTTAAAACTCTCTAGCATGAAAGTTCTTCAAGAGGTATGGGGAAGCTCCTTTTGGCCTAAGTTTTTAAAAAATGACATATTTATGGAAATAATTAATGTCATTTTTTTATATAATTTTAACTGAAAGATGGAAAAATTATTTCTTCTTGTCTTATTTTTATTATTTGTGAAATATTTTTAAGGCTAAATATCTTTTTCTCTAAATTTCATAATCTTTTAAATGTAACAGAGCACTCACTGAGCACTCACTTTATTTTTATTCCTATCTTTCATTAACTGGAAGGCACTTTCAATATAAACTGGATCATCCTTAATGCTAATTTAGTATATAAGTCTGAGATCCATATTTTTTCCCAGGAAAAGAGTTTGATTGTTTTCCTTCTAGATGGTCAACAACATGTACAGTGTTGCTTATTTACTTTTACATCATTTTAAATTAGTTTTTATCACTTCTCTTTTCGTTAACTGATACTACAGGGTGATCAAGTCTTTCTCTGGAAATTCCTATATTTTATTCTCAGTGCACTAACCTCTCTATTCAACCATATATACCTATATACCAACTCATCCACACACCCAATCCCCCATCCATGTATTTATTCATCTAATACAATTAATTGTCTACTTACTAATTCTTTTTTTATTAAAGTTTTTTATTTTCAAAATATACGCATGGATAATTTTTCAGCATTAACCCTCACAAAACCTTGTGTTCCAATTTCTGCTGCCATTCCCCTACCCCATCCCCTAGATAACAAGTAATCCAATATATGTTAAATATGGTAAAATACACATTAAATCCAATATAGGCACACATATTTATACAATTATCTTGCTGTGCAAGAAAAATCAAATCAAAAAGGAAAAAATGAGAAAGTAAAATTCAAGCAAATCACAACAAAAAGAATGAAAATGCTATGTTGTGATCTACATTCAATTTCCATAGTCATTTTTCTAGGTGCAGATGGCTCTCTTCATCACAAGACCATTGGAACTGTCTGTAATTATCTCATTGTTGGAAAGAGCCATATCCATCAGAATTGATCATCTCATAATCTTCTTGTTGCCATGTACAATGATCTGGTTCTGCTCATTTCACTCAGCATCAGTTCATGTAAGTCTCTTCAGGCTTCTCTGAAATCATCCTGCTGGTCATTTCTTACAGAACAATAATATTCCATAACATTCAAATACCATAACTTATTCAGCCATTTTCCCACTGATGGGTATCCACTCAGTTTCCATTTACCACTACAATAAGGGCTGCCACAAAAATTTTTGCACATACAGGTCCCTTTCCCTACCTACTAATTTTTGATGCAACTTGAACAAAAATATCCTTGCACGTGGGTAACTATTGCACTGTTCTCTTTGTTTGACCAGTAAGAAAAGATGGGCCTTGGCCACCCACATCGTTGGATTTCATGTCTTGGGTGTGGGAGATTTCATTTTAAAGAAATCATTTAGTCCACTCTGGGGTATTCCATTTTGGCACAAGTAAAGGACTTTTTAAGCAAATGCTTTTCCCAAAGATTATTATGAGAATCATGACCCACAATGCTTGTTGTTTTGCCACCCACCTTAAATAATTGCTCCATATTTAATGTCTGCTTTCTCAAGTATCGACAAGTGAAAAACCACTTATAGTATGAGGAGATTAAAATGGCCTAAAAATGAAATGGAACAGGAATGCTTAGTAAATGTACCAACAATGTTTATAATAGTAACTGCAATTGTATTGAAAAGTCAAGTATTGGAGCCATCTAATTATTCAAACTTTTACTTCTCTGCAGGTGTAAATACACGAGCCTAATAAGCTTTCCTACTGTGAAGGAGCTTACTTAAATTATATTAAAATATTAAAAACTATTTAATGAGCTTTTTCCCTCCAAAAGTAAATTGAGTGTGTGCCTGAACCTGCTTGAGGCAAAGGAAGTTTCAAACATATCGTTTTTTAAACTAGCCATTATTTCCCATGTTGAAAAAAAAAAATGGCAATTTTATTTCTCGACAGCAAATGAAACTGTCAGGAAAATTTAGGTGCAATAAAATTGGGTGGTTAAACCAACATACTGGATTTGGAATAAAACTGAATTAAAGGAATTAAAATTAATTCTTATGTCAGTCAAAATTTAAGAAATACTATTACAAAGCTTAGTTTCTTTGCAAACAGAAATTCCTTGTTTTGGGTTAAGTGCAGATTTATCAGTCTTCTTAATAGTGTCACATTTGAAATTTGTACATTGAAAAATATTTTGCATAAGATGTGTTGCTTCTGGCAACTTCTCTGCCTAAATAAAAAGTTGTCAAGCAGTGTGACTTTAGTGGTACAGAGTTTTAAAATGGTGGCTTCAGTCCAAGGTTAGCTAATAACGGCTGACATGCCCTGGAATCTTCAGGCCTAAATCAACATTGTTTTCACAGCTGTAATTAAGCCACCTAATCAGAAGCACATTTTGACGGGACAGTTTCTGGAAGCCAGACATTACAATTTCTTATGCCTGGAGCGCAGTGGCTCATGAGAGGTCCTCATTTAATTTCAGGCTCCTTTTTTTTTTAAAGCAGTAAAATGAAAAGAGTTTTTTTTTTGTTTTTTTTTTTAAAGCAGCATGCAACTGTTGAAATGAAGCAGACCTATGTGTTCATGACTTGACCAACCTTGCATCCCACCCTTCTCAGGCTCGCTGCCGAGTCCCCATCTCTCAAGTGGCAGCTGCACACAGTGAGATTAAGGGCTTCTGCCAAAATCAACAGATGAGCTGGTCTGAACTGGCTCTCTGTGTGTTCTGATTGTAAATTGTGCTGGTGATGATTAGAGAACTCTAACACAGGATGTCGACTCTTAAAACTGTCCAGAAAAAATAATTTTTTTTTAGTTCAGGAAATTTTTTTAAACTTTTTTTGTGGCTTGGTACATAGTGTTTTGTCTATAACTTTCAGATGATTCAATTGAATTCACCCAAATTAAGTAACTATGTTATTAAAAAAAAAGAAGAAGATAGGAAGGAAGGAAGGGAGAGAGAGAGAAAGAGGAGAGAGAGAGAGAGAGAGAAGAGGAGAGAAGAGAGAGAGATAAGAAAGAAAGAAAGAAAGAAAGCCACTGCCTGCTCCCAGCAGGATCCTCCATGTCAGGCTGTTTCTATAACGGTGCTGCTGAGAAAAGCTCTCCTCTCATCAGCCCACAAGTTGTGTGCTTTTACCACCTGCCAAAAGACCAGAGTTCTAAAATGCAGAGAATTAAGGATAGCTATTCGTATTATCTATTAACTATAGATCGATAGAAAAATGACATTGTACACTTGCTGTTTTCCTGCTTTCCTATACGCTTATATTCAGTAACTTTAAAATAAACTTTCAACCCCAGAGGCCATTGTAAAAATATCAATATGAAGGCACCAGTCACTGGGGTCTGATTACATTTAGTTCTGCATTTTAATTACATATGGATTCTATTAACTGAACCTCTTGCCTTATAGGCAACATTTTAATCAAATTACTATAATTTTCAAATATGTTACAATAGTTTGACAAGTTAAAAGTTCACATACCTAACATATTGAATATCAAAAAAAAATCTCTATATTAAAAGGAAATATTCTTTACAAATAGACATTTCATTCTGAGATTACTTTGGTTTTTTGGAACACCTAAACTTCATGTTATGTTACTTGATTTTTTAAAATATATTAGTTTATATTATTAAACTTGCTGTATCACAGATTCTATAATTTTTATTATGCTATTAGCTTAAAAGGAGATGTACATACCATTCTCTTGCTGCTATAAATTTAATAAATAAGAAGAGAAAGTACACATTTAAAGCATGCAGTATGAAACTTTTTGCTGCAATTCAGTTGCTCACAGCCATTTAATAATTCAGGCAAATTAAGTATGTTAAACAAACAAACAAAAAACTTTGCTTTAACAAAGAAGTTTTTTTTTTGCATAAGATTTACCTTAATTTTTTTTCTCACTGGTGAAATGAACCAAAAGAAAAAAATGAACCACTGATGAAATGAATAAATTTTGCCAGTTCAGTGTCATTGTTGCTATCTTCCTCCTCTTATTGTATCACATACTGTCCACAAAGCAGCATGCCAAGGGATAGAGAAGCCTATGTGAACATATTACATTTTATAATAAACAGTTAAAGTCCAGGCCAAAAAATAAGAGAAAATTATTAACCATTAAGGTGGAATGCAGTCAAGATGTACTTTTTATCTCTTTTAAGTTAGATAAATAGATTATTTTAAGGGATCTTGGGAGATGACTCTTTTATTCTGTATGAGCTAGTTTGTAGCACCAATTATGAAACCAATGGGTAAAATACATTTTTAAATCCTAAGCACTGCAGCCTATGTTTTCAAGCATTGTCAATTTTGACCCCATCTAAGGTGGTTTGAAAGTCTGCTAAGATACTTTTCATTTCTTATATGTAGTTGTTGGAAAGGAAGAAGGAACAGTTAAAAACTTAGATTATTTTTTAAAACTGTTTTGACAATTTCATTTCTAAAAGATGAGTCAAATTTATAAAAATACAAGTCATTCTCCAGTTATTAAATGGTCAAAGGAAATGAACAATTTTCAGATGAAAAAATTAAAGCTACCTATAGTCATATAGTTAGCTCTAAATCATTATTGATTAGAAAAATACAAATTGAGAAATCTCTGAGGTACCACTTCAGACCTCTCAGATTGACTGAGATGATAGGAAAAAATAATGATAAATTTTGGGGGTGGGGTGGGAAAACTAGAACACATTTTGGTAGAGTTGTGAACTGATCCAACCTTTTGGGAGAGCAACTTGGGATTATGCCCAAAAGGCTATAAAACTATGCTTCCTTTGATCCAACAATGTCACTACTGGATCTAGATCCAAAAGAAATCATAAAATATAGAAAAGGATCCACATGTGTAAAAATATTTGTAGCAGCTCTGTTTACAGTAGCAAAGAACTAGAAAATGAGTAAGGGCCCATCAACTGAGGAATAGCTGAACAAGTTATGGCATATGAAGGTAATGAAATATTATTGTTATATAAAAAATAATGAACAAGCTGATTTCAGAAAGGCTTGGAAAGACTTAAATGAATTGATTGTGAGAATAGTGAGAAGAAACAGGAGAACATTGTATACAGTAACAACAGGATTATGTGACAATCAACCATGGTGGACTTGGCTCTCCTCAATGCAGTGGATCTAAGACAATGCCAATAGATTTGAAATGGAAAATGCCATCTACAACCCAAGAAAAAACCATGGAGACTTAACATGAATAGAATCATAATATTTCCATCTTTTTTTGTTGTTTTGGGTTTGTTTTTTTTCTTTCTCATTGTTTTTTTCCCTTTTGAACTGATTTTTCTTGCACAACATGACAAATAAGTAAATATATTTAAAGGATTGTACATCTTTAACCTATATATCAGATTGCTTGCTGCCTTGGGGAGGGAGAAAGGTAGGGGAGAGGAAAAAAAAAAATTTGGAACACAAAAACTTATGAAAATGAATGCTAAAAACTATACAAATATTTGGGAAAATAAACTATTGTGGAAAAATAAATAACTTTTGAGTGGAGGAATAATATTGTTGAGGCAGATTTACATTACAAGTGGTAAGAAGTAGCAGTATATATCATTAATACTGCATATGGTTCTATTAACTTTCTTGCTTATCAATAACAGAGTAGTCCCGTATCAACCTTGCAAACCACTAAAGCAGCTATATTTTTTTCAAACTGCTGCTTACCTACACCTTCCCAATATTTTATTTTTGAAATTGATTTAGTCCAAGATGTTACTTTTATCCCTAATGTGCTAGCTTCTCAAAATCATGATATTGGTGATTCACTCCAGATCTTTGTAAAACTGCACACCTTGAGGTATTCCATTGGATACCACATTCCAAGTTAGCATCAAAATGGTTAAATCTTGGTTCAAATTCATATAAATATTACCATTTAGCCATTACTTTCTATAATAATAATGTGAATTTTTCATAATTTCTAAGGCAAAGTAATATTCCATTAATTCCCATTCCATAGTTTGTTCAATCATTCCCCAACTGAAGGGTAGCCCTTAAGTTTCCAGATATATTTAGTTACAGAAAGAGCTGCTACAAATTTTTTTGTATTTTCTTTGATCTCTTTGGACAAATTGGTCTTGTAGTAGTATCACTGGATCAAAGGGTATGCAAAGTTTAGCAACTTGGGTTCACTTCCCTAAACTGCTTTGCAGAATAACTGGACCAATTTAAAACTCCACCAATAGTGCATAATGTGTCTGTTCTTCCTGCAGTCATTTGAACATTTGTTTTCCAAATTTTTCCATTTCCATTTCTAAAAATCTGAATTTTTCTCATTTTTAGTGATTTGGAACTTTTAAAAAAAAATTTGTAATTCTTCCTTTAAAATTCCCCATTTATATCCTTTGGCCACCTATGAAATAAGAGAATGGCTCTTATTCTTATAAATTTGAATCAGTTTCTTATATATTTTAGAGATGAGGTCTTTATCAGAGAAACTTACTGGAGAATTTTTTCCCATTTCCAAGTTACCTTCTTCCCTTCTATTGTAGCTATATTGATTTTGCTTAAGCAAAAATATTAATTTATGAAATCAGATTTATCCATTTTAACTTTTGTGATTTTCTCTATCCTTTGTTATGGACCTCTTCCTAGGAAGAACTGAGTTCAAATCCCTCTTCAAAATTTACTATCTATGTGATCCTGGGCAACCATTTAAACTTTGCTGTCTCAGTTTCCTCTTCTGTAAGATAACCACAAGAGTGGCTTTCTCCAGGGTTGTCATGAAGACAAACTGGGATAATATTTATAGAACATTGTGTGAACTTTTATGCACTATAAAGATGTTGCCATTATCATAATGATGATGATGATGATCTTCCACCCACATATGTGGAAAGTAATTTCTTTCATGATTCTTTAATTTGTTTATCAAGTGATCTTTTTACATCTAAGTCATGTATCCATTTGAAACTTATCTTAGCATATGACATAAAGTATTAGCCTAAATTCCTGTTTCTAGTTTTCCAAGCAGTTTTTTGTAAAATAAACCCTGAGTATATATTCAAGTAACAGAAAGCCTTAGTTCTATCATTCAGTAGGCTATCTGATTCATATGCTTTTTTTGTATGATGAATACTTAATCTATACTACTGATCAACTTCTCTATTTTTTAACCTGTATCAAATCATTTTCACGATTACTGCTTTAGAGTTTGGGCTGAAATCTGACACTGCTAGGTCTGCTTCCTTTCTATTTTTTTTTTTTTTTTTTTACTATTTCCCTTGAGAATCTTGAACATTTGCTCATCTAAATGAATGTTATTATTTTTCTAGCTCAGTAAAGAAATATATTTGGTACCTTCTAATAATTTATAGTCTTCCAGTTATTTAGAACTCTATTTATTTCCATAAAACATATTTTGTAGCTGTATTTATATATTGCTTGGTGTCTTGGTAGAAACACCTCCTCTAAAATCACCATGTGATGGATTTTCATGTGCTTTATAATTTTTTAAAAGTATATTTTTCTATTATTACTGCCTGCTGAGTTTTTAGTAATATGTAGAAATGTTGATAATTTTTTTATTTTCTATTTTCTATCAGACAACTTTACTGAAATTCTTAAATATTTCAATTAATTTTAGTTGATTTTTAGCATTCTCTAAGTAAACCACTGTACACCTGACTTTAATATTTCTTCTTGTCGTATGGAGTAATTGATTTCTATTTTGTACATTTTTATTTTCAAAGAATCTATTATTTATACCCTTTGAACTAAGCTATTAATTCTCCTTTCAAATCTTCTCTTAAACTCATTTTATTTACATGTCTTTCTTCCCATACTCTCAATTCATTTTTGGTATCCTTTTAATGTGTTTCATTTCTTCCCGGAATTCTACTTGACCTGTGGCCATACTGTGAATTTTTGGCCTGTTTATTTTATTGTTCTTTTTTTGTGATGGAGGAGAAGGAATATTTATTTGTAGATGGTTTGGATCCAATTAGTTTTTTTTCTTCTAGATTTACATCTTCTATCTCTTGCACTAAAATAGCTCTTAATTGAGGGAGTCATTTTTTGCTTATTCATTTTTCTAGCTTTACTTTTCAAAATGAAAGTTTGTATAAGAATCAAGTTTTATGCACTTTTGTGTACTTTTTTATGGGGGAGAAGTTGCAGTCTATGTTATTGATTTGTACTTTCTAGGATTCTGGTGCAACTTTTTTTAGCTTTGAATAATTGATTAAACACCTTTCCTCATTGGAAATACAGGAAATACAGGAATGTCCTTCCCCATACATCTCTGAATTAACCTCTTTGAAACTATTCTACTGGAATATTGGAATAGAAAATATTCTAAGAAAGCTAAAAGCACTATTGATCTTCTCAAGAGTATTTCTAAGGAAGACATTTGAAATGGGTGCCTGCTCCCTTACTGGTAGGAATCTCCTGAGTACTAAAACTGAAGTTGGGGGTTTAAAGAATATTAAATTAGAGGGAAACAATCTCTAATTTCAGAAAATTGGAAATTACTGCCTGAAAGAGCCTTTTGCAGGAAATTCTATAAATTTTAGGATTGATATAAAAATTATCAACATAGTTTCCTAGAACACCACCAGACCAAGAGGTAGGAGACCTGAGTCCTAATTCAAACAGTACTATTATCTCCATAAAAGCAATCATTATTGAATAGTCACTCTTGGACAAAAGAGATTCTCTATCCCTTCCACCACCATTTCTATGAACAAACTGACACCGATAATAAGCAGGTAAGTCTAAGAGACTCCAAAACAACAGAATCCTTCCTACATGTCCTGCTTCCAACCAATCCCCATCAAGGGAACTGTCTTTGTAATTATATGACCTAGCAACCGCATCTACAGGTGCTTCAGTCTCTGCTTCCTCAGTAGCAACAGTGACTCCAAAATAAAGTGTTCTTTAAGAAGAACACTTTCAAGTGGATAAGATATCAATTTCTATAAAGAGACATTCTCCTTTGCTACTACACCCTAAGAACACTTAGCCTTTCTATCTCACAGCTAATTCTTCCTATATCTGTTGTCTCCCACAGTAGAATGTGAGCTTATTATAAGCAAGGGCTGTCTTCTTTTTCTACTTATATTCCCAGGTCTTTGCACATAAGCAAATGCTTAATACTTAATTTTCATTCATTTACTCATTCACATGCAATTTTATTAAGCTGTGTGTGCCTCAGTTGTACTTTCTATATAATTTGTATAAGAATAATAGAGCCATTTCAATTCAGCATTTTATAATGATACTTCCATAAAACAATGCATTTGTCATACCATATACAGATCTATAAAGATAAATATGACAAAATAGACTTTTAAAAAACTTAATAAAATGGGTTGTTATATTTTTAGTTCTATTATTTTAGCTAAACAAATTTGACAATCTTTTCTCTTATCACTTGTTATTAGAACAGAATTACACTTGTAATTTTTGAAGATTAGGACTTTTTTTGAGCATGTCAAAAAACAGAACCCACTGTTCTAAGTAATAAATTTTCCCTAAGGTATTAAAAATAATATAATAATTATAGCTAGCATCTATATAGCACTTTTAAGGTTTACAGAGTACTTTATAAATATTAGTTCATCTTATCATTTTAACATTCCTGAGAGGCAAGGGCCATTGTTATCATTTTACAGATGAGAAAATAAAGGCAAAGAGAATTTCAATATCTTGCTCAAGGCTATTTTTTCTAGTAAAGTTATATATTTTTAATATACATTACTTTATGAATCATGTTGGGAGAGAAAAATCAGAGCAAAAGGGAAAAAATATGGGGGAGATTAAAAAAAAAACAGAAAAAATGTTAACATATCATGTATTGATTTACATTCAATCACCTTAGTCCTTTTTTGGATGCAAATGGCATCTTCTATCCAAAGTCTATTGGGATTGCTTTGGATCACTGAACCACTGAGAAGAACCAAGTCTTTCATAGTAAATCATCGCACATTTTTGCTGTTATTGCATACAATGTATTCCTGGTCCTGCTTATTTTGCTCAACATTAGTTCATGTAAATCTTTCTAGGTCTTTCTAAAATCAGCTTGTTCATCATTTTTAATAGAACAATATTTCATTACCTTCACATACTACAATAATTCAGGCATTCCCCAATTGATGGGCATCTACTCATATTTCAATTCTTTGCTATGACAAAAAAAATAAAAGCTGCTACAAACATTTTTGCATATATGGGTCCTTTTTCCCCTCCTTTAAAATTTCCTTGGGACAAAGACTCAGTAATGGCACTGCTGGATCAATGGGTATGCACAATTTGATAGCCCTTTAGGCAGAGTTCCAAATTATTCTCCAGAATAGTTGGATCATTTCACAACTCTACCAACAATGCATTAGTGTCCCAGTTTGCCTGCATCTTCTCCAACATTTATCATTATCTCTTCTTATCATATTAGCCAGTCTAAGAGATATGAGGCAGTACCTCAGAGTTTTTTAAATTTGCATTTGTCTAATCAATAGTAATTTAGAACATTATTTCATATAACTATATATGGCTCTGATTTTGCCATCTGAAAATTGTCTGTTCATATTCTTTGACCATTTATCAATTGGAGGATGACTTGTATTCTTATGAATTTGACACAGTTCTTTATATATTTTAGAAATGAGACTTTTATCAGAAACACTGGTTGTGAAGATTTCCTCCCAGATTTGTACTTCCTTTTTAATCTTGTTTCTGTTGGTTTTACTTGTATAAAAACTTTTTAATGTAATGTAATCAAAGATGTCCATTTTACCTTTCATAATGTTCATTAGCTCTTCTTTGGTCATAAATTCCTCCCTTCTCCAAAAATCTGATAGGTAAATTATCCTTGCTCTCCTAATTTGTTTATGGTATCATCCTTTACCCCAAATCATGCCCTCTTTTGACCTTATTTTGTTATGGGCTATGAAATGTAAGTCTACACCTAGTTTCTGACATATTATTTTTTAGTTTTTCCAGCAATTTTTTTTTCAAATAGTGAGTTCTCATTCCAGAAGCTGGAGTTTAGGGGTTTATCAAATACTAGATTACAATAGGTGTTGATTATTATGTCGTATGTATCTAACCTATTCCACTGACCCACCACTCTATTTCTTAGCCAGTACCAAATGATTTTGATGACTGCTGCTTTATAATATAGTTTTAGGTTTGGTACTGCTAAGCTACCATTCTTTGTATTTTTTTTCTCATTAATTCCCTTAATAATCTTGACCTTTTGTTTTTCCAGATTAATTTTGTTGTTTTTTTCTTCTATAAATAATTTTTGGCATTTTGATTGATGTGGCACTGAAAAAGTAGATTTAAACAGAATTGTTATTGTATTATATTAGCTCAATCTATCCAAGAGCAATTGTTTAGATCTGATCTTATTAGTATAAGAAATGCTTTCTTATTGTGTTCATATAGTTCTTGAGTTTGTCTTGGCAGGTAGACTCCCAAGTATTTTATTTTGTCTACAGTAATTTTAAATTGAATTTCTATTTCTTGCTGATGTTGCTCTAGGCCAGGGGTCCTTAAATTACGGCTGATGCGGCAGCTGAGTACGTTTATCACCCTCACCCAGGGCTATGAAGGTTCTTTGTTTAAAAGCCCACAAAACAAAGTTTTTGTTTTTACTATAGTCAGGCCCTCCAACAGTCTGAGGGACAGTGAACTGGCCCCCTATTTAAAAAGTTTTAGGACCCCTGCACTAGACTATTAAAGCTAGGAAGTGTGTGAAGCTGGATGTGAACTCAAGTCTTCCAGATAATATGTCCAGTGAGGTGCGTCTATTCTTATTTATTAACTCCCCAGTAATACAGCAAAAAAAAAAAAAAAAGGAACATATTTCTTGAGGAAAAACATAGTAGAAAACAAGGCAAATCATCACAATCATCACTGTAACCAATATTCATTGTATGGTCTCTCTCAAATACCCAAATATTTGTAGGTTCTCCTGCCACAAACTGGCACAAAATGATTATGATTGACTACTGTACCTGGTAAAATATGGCAGTCTAAAGTTTTCATTTGAAAACCCGTTTTGATGACTATAATATAGAACAAAAGCAAATACAGAGCTAGAAACTAATGCACTTGAAGAAATAAAATGAATCAAAGCAATATGACACAGAAATGTTAAAAGTCAGTAGCAAGAGTAAGCTGATAAGAAACCTTTAAAGTATAGCACAGATTGTGGCATCATTACTGTATGCTGCTAAGCATGCAATTAATGTATGACAAAAATAAGGAATCAAAACACTACATCATTTTTAGTTCTACAATATGATAGCACGGGGTAATGGGGGGTGGGAGGGAATGAGGAGTTAGGGAAGGCACTGAATGCAAATCTGCCACTTATCACAAGTGTCTCCTCTTATTCCAGTTATAAATGATGGAGTAGGGATAGATGACTTCTCAGGCTCCAAATCTATAAAAATCTGTCCCTTTATGTGAATGCAGACACAATAGAGAATGGTTACAATTAATGATGAACTCATAGAATGAATTCTCATAGAATGAAATTACTATCATTAGTCATTATTTAGCATCTGCTGAGTATACACAATGTGCTAGACAATGGTACAAAATATATCAAAACTCAAGGCTAATGATTGATTTTTTACAAACTCTTTTGATGTTTTAAGAACCTGGAATGAGGACAGTAACAATTATGTTGAGAAAAGTGTCAACATAGGCACAATCTACAAATTCACTAATTGCTAAGGTACATTTTTAAAAGCTTTTTATTGATGCTATGTATAAATGAAAATGAGATGAGCTGGCCATTTAGTGAGATGGAAAGGAAAAAAAAAAAGGGATTGAAAAAAGTGGTGGAATGGTATCCTGAAAATAAAGTGGAAAACCTTAGTGTACTTCTGGATTTTTCTATAATAAAATATACATAGAAGACATGAACAATGTAAAAATGAGAAGAATTTGCCATGTGCATGGATGGAGAACATGACTGTATCCATAAGACCAGGAAGCCTGCAAAAACATGGTTTCAAAGTAAGATACATAAGCCTTTTGATGAAATTTAACTGTGGACTGCAGTGCAAGTCAGCAATCATAATGGAGTGTAGATGAGTCAAAACAACCAGCTATCCCCTCTATGTAAGCAAAAATTAAAGGACCTTTAAAGGTCCTTTAAAGATTAAAATCCTTTTAACATCAGGCTGGCATAAGTTCAACAAGGAAGGATCTTTAAAATGCTGAAATAGGGTGCAAATATAGCTCATTTATAGATTCAAGATAAAATTAGCAGATAGGGGTGAGGTGTGAGGAAGATCCAAACTGAATCCATTTTAAAAGGGAGCTCAAAAGTTCAGGTAAGGAAATTTACTCCAAAGAGAAAACTGAAGTGGAGAGGGTCCGAGAGAATGAAGAGCTTTTACTCTCTGCAAGAAGGGAGGATTGCCTCAGGCTATTCCAAAGGGAAGTTGTTCCAGGAAGATCAAAGAAGAAACTAACTGTTCTCTGAACCAAGAAAGAAATAAATCAAGTGAATCAGGACATTGTGGTGCTTAATAATTGAGAAGCAAGATGTGTTAACCCAATAACGAAATCCAAAATTTTGCTTAAAACAGTTGAGAATAAGCTGAGCAGAGAAAGCCAAGTAAAGCGATCTCTGAATACTTATAAACAAAGTACATCTTTTTGTACTTAGGAATCTCTTTTGCTCCCAAAGTTTCACTACCATGTTAACACATTTTCCTACTCAATTATTAAAAATCACAATGCCATGAATTCACTTGGTCTATTTCTTTTTTAGTTCTCAGAATACCTGGTTTGTTCTTTGGGCTTATTAGATCCACTCTACTCTTGGAAAGTTAGACAAACCTTTTCTTTATTTAGCATTCTTTTGGGTGATGTATTTTGTTTTGAAAGTGTCACAGAGCATCCACTGAGTCATAAACTTTCTGAGCTGGAAAAGATCTTGGAAATCATCTGGTGCAAACTTCTCCTCTTAGAAATAAGAAAATTGAGGTGAAGTAGATTAACTAATTCACGTCTCATTTTAGAGAAAGCATACATAGCCTAATGGGCACAGGACTAACCATGGGGACAGAAAGAGCTGGCCTTCAAGTCCTGTAATAGACCATAACAGCCATGTGACCATGAGAAAGTCATGTACCCTCTCCATGCCTCCAATCAAGTCTGTAAATTACAAGAGCTGTCAATCCACAAAGATATAGGAAAAAAAATTCACACTAGGAATTCCTCACATATATGAAACTACATGTATAGTCACAAAATATTTTCTTTAAAAAATAATTATAAATGTGAATAATCAATGTGGTATTTTCCTTAAGTCTCAAAGATCACACATGCCACTTCATCTCTATGGATTGTGGTACCCCTGTTTAAACATCACAACTTACAACCCTTATTTGTAAAGTACTAACTCATTCTAGAATTCTATTATTCTAGAAAAAATAAAAGTTGTTGAGTGCTTATTATTGATTGAACTTTGTGAGAAATTAAAAATAGTATGATTCAGTTTCTGCTCAAATGTCTGTAACACAGATTGTAAGACAAATCATAAATATGTGAAATACATTAAACAATAATATAAATTCAAAAATAATGCAAAACTACAAAAGAAAAGATGTAATAAAGCTACTTCAGTTCCAAAAGAATGGTTAAACAATGGCTGTTAAAGTAGAAAAGGAAAAATAAGTGTAGACAATGGTAGTCAGGGAAGAAATGGTGACTCTGGAAAATAGGTAACATTTGAATAAGTTAAGAGAAGGGATGACTGGGAGGTAGAGGAAGACAGGTACATAGTACAGCATGAGAAAAAATGGGCAAGTACAAAAAATGTTCTGAGTATTATGAGTAAACCAGGATTTTCACACAGGCCTGAAATAGGGGAGAAAGCTGTAGCAAGACAAGTCAGACTCTTAGCTACCAGTCAAAGATGCTGATCTCTACACAGGCAGTAATTGGGAGTCACTGGAGTTTTCTGAGCAGGGTTACCATACTAAGAACTGTTTCTTGGGAAGATGGCTTTGGCTACTCTGCCTGAAAGTAAAAAAGGAGAAAGATGAGAATCAAGGAGGGAGTTACACAAGCCCACTTTAGAAGTAATGCAGTTCTGAGCTAGGAAAGTAGTTATGCTTATAGGCAGAAAACAGACATAAGAAATGTGGTAAAAAAGGAGGGAACATGTATAAATAAATTTTGATCAAGAAATAAAATTTGATTGAATATGAGAATAGG
The DNA here is from genome assembly GCF_902635505.1 of Sarcophilus harrisii. Classification (NCBI taxonomy): domain Eukaryota; kingdom Metazoa; phylum Chordata; class Mammalia; order Dasyuromorphia; family Dasyuridae; genus Sarcophilus; species Sarcophilus harrisii. The sequence goes on from NC_045426.1 coordinate 105,284,688, forward strand.
AATAAAGCATGAGTCACCCAATGGAAATCATGGGTGACCACAAAGACAGTGGTGCCTTTAATAGAACCAGAGAAGCATGGGGAACAGTCTTAGAGAGAAAGAATGAGTTTTGCTTTGGACATCTTAAGTTTGAACTTCTTACAAAAATTCCAGAAAGTGATATAGAGAAAGAGGTGTGGTCTGTGACTAAAAAAGACCCTTCAGTGGTTCCCTATTGCCTCTAGAATAAAGTACAAATTCCTATGTTGGGCAATGAAGACCTTTTATAAAGTAACACTACTCTATCTTTCCAGGCTTATTTTTCATTCACAGCCCAGCCTACTTATTATTCCTCAAGCATGATAATCCATTGGCCTCTCTGTAGACCTTATACAGGTTGCTAAAAAAAAAAAAAAAAAAAAGCCATTCTTATGTCAGAATACCAATCTCTTGGCACATGAATAACATTCATAGACTTTTAAATTTGGAAGGGAGTTCAGAGATAATCGATTCAATCACTTATTCTGAAGATGAGAAAACTGAGGAGTAGAGAAATGAAGTTACTTCCCTAAGGTTGGGTGAATATCAAAATCAAGATTCAATCCATCTCACACAATTATTTTTTAAAACATTATTCTAAATTTAACATCAAACAAAATTATTTCCCAATACAAAGTAGAACACAGTCAATAGTCAATAAACATTTATTAAGTATCTACTGTTGTTAGACATTGTGCCAAGTACTAGGTATACAAACACAAAGATAGCCTTTGTCCTCAAGGATCTAACAATTTCATAAAGAAAGACAATTAGTGTGAAAATATGGAGAATTCCAAAGAAGTCCAGTTCAAAAGTAGTGAATATTAAGAAAAATGGTGTTAAACCCCTTCTTAAACACAGGTTCTGAGACTAGTAGCCCTGCTCTGTTGTCAGAAGGTCTAATCCAAGGGTAGAGAGTACTGCTGAGATATCTTCTGCTTCTCTTTTTTTCCCTCTAACTCTTCCTTTGTTCTCCTTCCATGAATTTTTTTAAATGCTTCAATAACTTTTCTTTTCAAGGGAGTAAATGGGGATAACTATTTTTAGCTCCTCTCTCCTTCCCACCTTTCCAACCAAAAAAATAGGGGAAAAACCATTGAAAAAAATATGCACAGTCAAACAAACAGAACCATTTCTAATACTGAATGTGTCTAAAAATATCTGTCTCACTGAACACCTTGAGTCTAATACTTCTATGTCTGGAGGCAGATAGTACTCTTCATAATTGGTGCTCTGTAATAATAGTTGGTTACTACACATTGATCACTACAAAACAGAGTGATTGTCTTTTTAAGTTGCTTTTTTTTTTCTTTTCAGTGCTATTGTTGTATAAATCATTATCCGAATTCTGTTCACTTCAATCAGGCAATAGTTTCATATTTCTCCAAAATAGTCCCTTTCATCAGTTTTTCAATGACCTGATAATGTTCCATTGCATTCATATACCAAGAGATGTTCAGCCCTTCCCAAATTGATAAGTATCTCCTTCATTTTCAGTTTTTAGCTAAAAGAAAAAAGAGCTGCTATAAATTCATTTATACATATGGATCCTTTTCCTCATTCTTTGATTTTTTTGAGGTAAAGAAATGACAGTGCTATCACTGGGTCAAAGCGTATTCGTGGTTTAGTAACTGGGCACATACTCCAAATTGCTTTGCTGAATGTCTGAGCCAATTCACAAACATACTAACTGTACTTTAGTGTACATACTTTCACTTTTTTTTTTTTTTGGTTACTTTGCCAATCTGGCAAGTGTGATTTGGACCCCTAATAATTCATATAATTCTATATTCTGTGAGCTCTCCCTTTTTCGACATTACCTTTGATTTAAATGATAAAAACAACAATAAACTCAGGAAAAAAAGGAGCAAGCCAACAAAGCTGACACAAAACAGCTTGAATCAGCTAAAGGAAAAGGATGAAAGAAATTCTTAACATTTCATAGAAAGGTCATATTGAGTCGCACATGTTTAACCTCAAATATTGATGCAAAATTTTTCTCCTTACTTTAGTTTCTTGTGGTGATAATGATTTTTAGTAGTTTCTCAACCAGAAATGAACATGAGTGCATGAGAAATTGACAAGCAAAAGTAAAGTTTAATTACCAAAAACAGATGTTCTTATATTTCTTTTATTTAATGCTGACTTTCTTTAAGCATATATACATTTTTTAAATGGGTCAATAAAGGAATGTCAAGAGAAAACTTTTTCTCTCTTATAAGTGAGTTATATTTTTTCTCTTATGAAAAAAACCAGAAGAAAATAGACCAAAAAATAGCCAAATTATAAAAATCTCATTATGGATATATTTGTCATCAGAGAAATAAAGATTTCAATTTTTACCTTGTTTCAACTGGACATAAATGCATATATGTTCAAGAATTCCCCAAACATATCCTGAAAATCTGGAGAATTATTTTACTAGTTTTAAGTAATGACAAATTGCATTATGGGTTAAAATTTTAAACATAAAATGATTCCTGAAACTGAATTTTAATCATATAGATGAATCACAACATGCATCTTTTGCTAGGCATGTATTATGGATAAGTCTAGTTTCCTACTGAGAATAATCACATGTTCTAATTACCATTTTGGTTATACACATAATTAATAATATTCTGTCTTAATGGGACACATTGAAACTTCAGACAGTTGCATGCTTTAACTATGCATATTACCAAATCCTAATGTCAGTTGTGCTGCCAAACACAAAGAAATCATGATGTTATATTTTAACACTAATAATAATATTCATATTTTTATATAAAAATATAACAACAAAAATAATTGATTTTCTCCTGAAAGGTTACTACATGCTAATAATTTTATATTCTGGGTAATCCATTAAATCCAAATTATTCATTTTCATCTATGATCTTATCAAAAATAAAAACACAAAGGTAAATGAGATGATGATTCATATACAAAAGGATATTATGATGAATAAAAGAAAAACTTACTGAGTGTAAACTTTCATTTTCACGTAGACAAGCTGTTTGGAGCTCTGATTTCAGAGCTGAAATGTGGTTTCGATGAGATGTCATTTCCTTCTCTAATGTAGCAATTCTAGAGCTTGCAAGTTGGTAGACATCCATGAAACTTTTAATCATAGCCTAAAGAAATAAAAACAGTGTCACATACAATTCAAATAAAACTGTCCCCAAAGGAAAATCTTCATAATTTGAAAGCGGAATCATTAAAATTTGAAAATAAACAAGTCTTCATCTTTCTTGAAAATAATAAAGCAAAACATTAACTTTCAGATTGAGAGCACTTGTGTCTATTTGCAGAAAGTTTGGATTGCAATCACTGAAACTTTTTTCTAAAGTAGGCATTTTAATAAGATTTACTTTGATGTATTGTTTTCAAATTTGGAATGCAGTGTTATAAGTTGACATACTTTTTTTTCTAGAGTTAACTGTAAGTTAAAATTTAACCTAAATTTTTATCTTAAGAGACATAAAGATGTAAACATGAATATATTAAAATGAGCTGAGTTGTTTAAAAATTAATTTACCCTGAAAAAGGATGTTTTTATAACAAAAAGAATATCTATTTAATAAAATAACTTCATTACAATATGATTAAGAAAATGTAATTATGTCCATGTTTATCACAGAGTAATGTTCCTGCTCTGTAATATTGATCAGGCTGATAATAAAGCTAATAGCACAAAGAATTTAAATGATTCCACATTTTCTGGTAACTTCATATGAAACCTAACAGAACAGGACTATTGGGTATCACTGGATTTTAGTGAAAAAGACCAATTGAATTTTTTTGAATTTGAATCTTTTCCTTTTGAAAGTAACTTGAAGTGGGTTTTAGGTAAAAATACATTATCCTCAACAATAACAACAACATTATTAATATCACAATAACCAGCATTTGTTTAACAATTTAAGATTTGCAAGCACTTTTATAAATGTTATTTTGTCTTCACAAACAATCCTAAGAATGTCATTATTCATATTTACAACAACCTTAGTTGCCATTATAATCATCCCTATTTTAAAAAGAAGAAACCAGAGGCAAACATAAGTTAAGTGACTTGACTGCGATCCAACAGCTAATAAGGGTTTGAGGCCATATTTGAACTCAAGTTTTCCTGACTATAGGTACAGTGATCTATCTATATGCTATATTATGTAAAACCTGCCTTTCAGAATATCTAGTACAGATTCAAATGAGTCTCCCACTTTGAAGAGATCCCATTAAAATATGCATTTAATTTCATATCTTTTATAATATTGACAATTTATATAAAACAGAAGATGACTACAATAACCAGACAACATATGTTGTGATAGAGAAACTCTGGGAATTTCTCCAGTAATTGATATCTGATATAGTCAGTCTTAGAAAGCTTCTTTGAAAAAATTAATATAAGCAATGTTTTGAGGGACTGAGAAGACTAAGTTTGGTGAGAACAAAAGGAAAGCGACTAGATCTCCCCAAAAAAAGAAAGACTGAGTATAAAAATTTTAAAACAGAAGCAGATAGAAGGATTCATAGTTAAATACTGAGATGTTGTAAGATAATTGAATCTAAGTATACAGGAGCAGATGGCCAAAGATGCAAAGAATATGGAAAAATAAACTTAAATATTAATCTAATAAATAAATTAACACACATGAAAGAAACAACATGACTAATTGAAAGTCATACTAGATATGAGATTGAATCTCATTCAAGGACCTTAATAATCTGGCTCTTTCACATCTGGCTCACACTGTTTCTACCACATATTAGTGATTCATAAATATTTCTTTATTGACAAATGAACATACTTGTAGCCCACTGTTTTGTAAATCAAAGAACAGAAACTAATAGAGAAAGTAGTAACTATGCGACAAGAACTATTAAGGCGCAGGTCAATTCTCTGAGATCCTCCACAGCTGTGGATAACATCGGAAGGAGTTGCAGGGCAGCCTATGCTGATACAGATGTTGCGGACTGGGAATGAGACAAATTGGCGGCAGAAGGAAGAGGAGAGAGGTCAGACAATGCAACGGCCTCTCACTCAGAAAGGTCAGAGAACAGCAACGGCCTCTCAGTCTCCTTTTATCATCCTCTCACATGAGGAGATACATTCTGGGTTGGATCTCCAGCAGCCACTATCAACTGGCTCCCATGTATTCCAAAATAATGATGCCTGAAAGTGGGGCATAAGAAACACAAGAATTACAAGAAGAACCAGCAGCGTTCCAGAGCCGTTCGTGAGTAGAATCCTCCCAGAGTTCCTACGGTAACCTGCAAGGAAGGAAAGGAAGAAGAGCCCTGGTAAAAATTTTTTAGTTGGGGTAATTAAATGGGCCAAAACATCAAAAGGCTGAGCCCAGAGACTTATGAGAGACTTAAATGCCTGTTCTGACTACAATTCCCTTCTCCATTTGAAAGTTTGCCTCCATGATATTTCAAAGATCAACACGTGTTACAACCATCCAGAAGTAATAGTGCTGCTTGCAATCCTCAATATGCAAACCATGCTGTGTGTGTGTGGGAGGGGGGTGGGGGTGGGGGTGGGAAATAACAGCAAGAAAAGAAAAACTGGGAATTGTTAAGGAACAGGTCAATTCTCCAAGAGCCATCAGAACTGTGGATCCTAGCACATCCACAGTTGGATGGCAGCCTTTGGAGTTGGAAGGCAGCCTTTGCTGACACAGGCATTGCAGACTGGGAATGAGATAAATTGGAGGCAGAGGGAAGAAGAGAGGGTAGGCAGGTCAGAGAACAGCAACAATCTCTCAGTTTACTTGTATCATCCTCTCACAAGAGGAGGTCCATTCTGGGTTGGATCTCCAGCAGCTACTGTCAGATGGCTCCCATGTATTTCAACAGCTCCTGTATTACAACAAAGAACTCTAGGAGAAAATGAGAAAAAAAAAATAAAAGATTGTTTGGCAAAAAGTGCACAGTAGAGGACAAAAGAAAACCCACAACAAATAAAACATGGGCAGCCCTGAACACAGTAGGTATTATTTATTACATAGATTTTCTTGAAATGGAAACTTATTGATTTATATTTTGAATCCTTTCTTATGTTCTGCTATGCACCTGGAATTGTTTTCTTTTTTCCTTTTTTTATTTTGTAATTTAAAATAAAATTTAAAATATCAAAAAAAGAATGATAACCAATTATATAAACGATTTTTGACAGAAAATAAGTGTAGAGCAAGATCTCCTACCATATCATACTAAACTTGAAGTGAATAGATAATCTCAATATAAAAAGAAAGAATTTACAATTAAAAAAGGATAGAGATTTTTTTTTTAAACAGAAATGTGATTTTTACTGGTATAAAAAACTCCCAGTGAGGAAACATCTTTTCTTAATGTAGATTGGTAATTTACTGTCTTAGGGAGATATCACTGAACATTACAAAGATAATATAGAAAATTAGATCATGATTGCTTATAACTGAGATGATTTTTCAAGAATAAAATCAATGCACTTAAAATATAGGGAGAAATTACTGACTAGAAAAAAATTTGAATCAATATACAAATTATATGATTACTCTGAAAAGTCTTACATCAGAGATAAAATAGACACAATTTTTTTAAAAGATTCAGTCATTTTCCTTATAAATAAGTGAATAAGATACTAAAGAATTTCAAAAATAAGAAACAATATTTCAACAAGTAGAGAGGAATTATGATATAGTAGACAGAGAGCCAGCTTTGTAGTTGGAGACACCAGAGTTGAAATACTGCCTCTAACAAATACTAACTATATAAATCTGGGAAAGTCATGATTTTTCAATGAGTTAGGCAGCACCATAAGACTTTACTTTCAGGCAATTTGTCTAACTGGTCCAGTGGGGAGAGGTTGGAAGAGGAGCAGAAAAATGGTTTACAAACCATCAATTCCTTACATCAATGAAATTACAGACACTGCAAAATAATTTCAGTAATAATACAAAAAAGTTCCCAAATGAAAACAAAACTTTAAATTCATACCCATTTCATTGGCAAGATGATTAAAAAAAAAAATACTTTTCGTATTTTTTTTTTTTTTTTGGATCAGAGATATCATGCGACACAAATACACTGTTGGTGGAGCCAAGGGTTGGTTCAACCATTCCAGATATCAATTTGTGAGAAAAGTTACTAAAATGGCTCATATTCTTTGGTAAGGTAATACAACTGCTGTGCACATTGACCAGAGGATCAATGGCATTTGATTTTTGATTTAGCAGCATGACCTTGGGAAATTCACATCAATTCTCTAGTGGGAAAAAATGTTGGAGATGAAAAAGATGACCTAGAGGTCCCTTCTAGCTCTATATTTATTATGCTATGATGCTTTATATGCCAAAAAAATTCAAAACAGTACTTTCTATAGTAGCAACAACAAAAAAGAAAACAGGTCTTATCAACTGCAGAACTGGTATCATAATTTTAAAAATTATTGCATAAGGAATGATGAATATGAAGAATCCTGAATATTATGAGAAGTCTCATATGAACTTACACCAGGAGTAGAAAATAGAAAAGGTAGAATAATATACATAAATAATAATGTAAAAAATTTGTTCTTGATCAGCCAAATCAGTAATGACTGTTTCCCACCTTGGCCTTCACTAGTATAAAGTATTTATCATTCTTCATTAATATATCATATAACTCTAAAAGACTCCATGAGGATAGCCCCAAACTTGATTTAAAATTTTAATTTCCCAGCACCTAACAATATATACAGTAGATACTTAATAAATGTTTATTAAATTGAACATAAAATAATTGTACAAATTATGAAAATGGTACCACAAATGCTGAGTTGGCTTTTTCCAAGTAATTCATATCTTATCTTCAAAAACACTCTTTGATGTTTGAAATTAATGTCTAATTTTCCTAGTCTAAGGTTCTTTGATATTGGAAACTGTCTAACTTACACCAGCACTTATGGGGAAAAAAAGTACTAAAATAGGTTCTAGTCCCAGTTCTGACACTTACTGGTCATTAAAACATTCAGGTAACTCATTTAACCACTTCAGTACTTGATTTCTGTAAAATGAAGGGAATAAAAACCTAGCCTTGTAAAGTTGTATAAGAATCAAATGGGATAACATGTAGAAATGACTTATAACTACAAAACGCAGTACATGTGTAAGTAAATAATTATTATTAAATATTTTGCTTACTTGGTTACTGATTGCTATATTATATAAATTGATAATAAAATCTTTTTTATAAGACAATTTGCCTTCCCATAGAAGTTCTTATGATAAGTGGGTTTGATAGTTTCATATAATTTAGCATATAAAATATGAAGTAGGCATCAGGTAAATACTGAATGCTTCTGAACTAATTAATGGATAAGAGAATATGCCTCCAGGTGAGATGACCATCTATATTGGTTTTCACTATGACTTAACACTAACCTTTTGTTCTGCATTTAAGAATATTAATATTTCAAATGAAACATCTTATTTTTTCAGACTGTTTAAAAAATAGATTTCTTCAATTTCATAGTGATTTTTATCCTAAAGCATTTTTCTATAACATAAATCACATCCCTTTAAGTCACTTTTTAAATAAATCAACATTTTTTGGTAGTAAAACAATTTTAATAATGAAAAATGTATTTAAATACAACAGGATTATAAACTTAAAGGCATTTTACAAGTTTTTCAATCCTCTGATTTAAAAATTAGCAAAGAGAGGGTTCAAAGAAATTAAGTGTTCAAGGTCACACAGTAGAAAAGTTGGCATTTCAACAAAGATCTAACTCTAAGTCTAGTGCTCTCTGTATTATTTCCATTCTCCTTCTAAACAGTTTGAATAAAATGCTGCCAATTTTTGTATCAGTACCTAAATTAGTTTCAAATTCTATCTTCTGATACTCATCTGTTTTAGGAAAGACATTTTTTATAAGAGATCCTTAATAATTTGGCTTTTTTTTCCCTTTGCCTAAAATTAAGTCAAGAATGAATGACTTTTGTGTGTTTAATTTGTAGAGAGAAGTAATATAGATATTTTATATGTGTGTATTTAGTTTTAGAGAGAAAGTACTGTAATCATTACCAAAAACAATTTCCATGGTACTAGTTGTAGAGAACATAGTATACTTTCCTTCAAAATGAAATTTTCTTTCAGAGCTGGAGAACTTGGAAGAATAAAAGTTGGGCAACAGAGAGTCAGGCAAGGAAGCCACAGTTCATTTGAGGAATGAAGAATGTTAACTTTATACATTAAAAAGTCATTCATAGTATGTAATAGAGGATGCCAGTGGGGGGGGGTGGGGGGAATCCAACAACTCTGTAATATAAAAAGAGTGCCAAGTTGGCAAGAAAAATGGAAATGACAATATAAATCAAATGAAAAAAGAAATCGTAAACATCTAAGAGTTTTCCCAGTGACCTCTGCCACATCCTTTGTGAAAAGGCCTATATTTCACAATAATTAATTCCTTTACAAAAAATCTTGAGAATTATTACGGGAGAAAATGATGGGAGCATGATCTTGTGCCAAACTCAAATTCAGCATCTGAAAATTGATGTTTATTCCCATGTCATCTTTGTTTTCAGGCTTTAGATAAATATTACACAATGGTATACATTACCAGTAGAAAACTGATTCAATGACTAGTGAAAAAATTGTAATTGGGCCTACTGAAAGTAACATTTTATATGTAAGATATATTAGCTTTTAGTCAGGGAATATAAGGCTGAGAAAAAAATTTAGAAGACATTTCAGTTAACATATGCTTTTTAACTTAAAAATGAGATTTTTTTTTTTTTACTTTGCAAAAGAAATTTTTGCAAATAAGGATTATATGTGCTTTTCAGTTAAATAATACGAAGTCCTAATATTTTTTCTTAAGGAAATGATAGGTATTTATCAAGGTCCCAGATGGCAGAGGTATACAAAGTACCATGTTAAACACCAGGGATACAAGGAAAGGTTGGGGCAGGTTGGAGTGGGATAATGGTGCTAGGAAAGGGATGGCCCTTGTTCTCTATAAGATCTCATGGTAAAATGCAAATGATAATGTGCAAACAACATATATATAGAATAATTTGCGGATAGTCTTAAGAATAAAGTGAAAAGTCTCTGTCCCAGGAGGTAGAACTTTAGTTGAGACTTGAAGGAATACAGGAAGCAGAGATAAAGAATAAGGGAATCCCAGGAAAGAGGGAGACTGAGTGAAAATGATCAGAATTAGAAGATGGAGCTTTATGTGCAAGGAGCAGCAAAAAGGCCAATGGATCACAGACTATGGGGAGTAAGGTGTAAAAAGACTAACAAAACAGGAAGCTTGGGTTATGGAGGCCTTTAAAAGCCAAACAGAGCATTTTACAAAGAGCCACTGGATCTTATCGGGTAGCGGAGGGGAGGGTAGACTATGACAATCAGCCACATGAGGGCTGGCACAGAGATATATGTATATATGTGCAGAGACATATGCAATATCCTATTGCAATAACACAGGTGTAAGGCAATGAAGACCAGTACCAGGGATGTGGCAGGGTCAGAGGGCTCAAAGGGGTTTATAACATATTTCATATTCATGAGGACAAAGTTTCTAAGGGACTTGAAGAGTATCACACAGCTAGTAAGGGTCTGAGACGGAATTTGAATTCAGGACTTCCTGACTCTAGGCCTGGCACTCTATCCACCTTAGCAATTAGCTGCCTTTCACTGATGACTACATTATTTTTAAAATGTGAATTACAAATTTTTTCACTTAATCAAAATATTATACTTATCATATCTGAAATAATTTTTGATAAGGATCTTTAAATATCTGTATTTGAATTAAAAATGAAATGCTTTATCTCAATGCCATTCTCTCTATTAATTGTGGAAAAGGTAGATAATTAAAAAACTAGGAACAAAGCTACTGTCCATCAATTAAAGAACAAATTATATAATATTAATTAAAAGAATACAAATTGATCATAAGAAACAACAAGTATGAAGAATTGAAAAGAACTTAGGAAGACTTGTATAAACTGAAGCAAAGAAATCAGAATCAGCAAAACAATATAAATAACGATTACAAAAATATAAATGAAAATAACCTTAAAAGCTAGCTAAGTTCAAGATTAATTGCAATGAACAATCTTAGGAGTAACAGAAAAGATGTTAAAATACTCTTTTCTGTTCTCAGTGGAAGTGGAGAGCTGAGTACCTTATATTATATATACTATGTATTTTAGTGATTTTATTAGTTTTTTTTTTTAATCTGACAATAACTGTTTTGTTTTGTTTTGATTGTTAGAAAGATAGGATTTAAGGGAAGAGAGAATTTCTATCAGGAAAAGCCTGTGATGGGAAAAAACAAAAGGTATCAATTAAGTTTATTTTAAAATAAAATATACTACATGTGATTTTTAAAAAGATTACCATTTCAAAAAAAGAACTGTAGGAAATAATAATTGTTGTACTCTGTAAATTTTTTTACACTAAAAAAATCTGGTAAACAAATTTTAGTAGTCCTGATTGGATCAAATAAGCAAAACACAATGCTATTGATCTGAGTAACTCTGTCAGGAAAAATAAAATAACCTATTTAAAGCACTGCAAAACTTGAAATATTACAGAAATGCTAATTATTATCATCATCATTTAGGGCTGTTCAATGCATTATGGCTGTTTGTGCTTTTTGAAGTACAATACTGAAATAATGGTGTCCAAACCCTGTACAAATTACAAATCAGATGCATATTATGAAAGAGAGATGGATATATGATTTAGGATAGAATATAGAGGAAAATATAGAAAGAAAACATATTTTTATTTAAATTTAAATTTATTTTTGGTTGTTTATTTCTCTCTATAGAAAAGGTTATATTCTACTACTTCTACAAAACCATCTAGCAGCTAAGACCACAGCAAAGAAAAAGACTTTCCATAAAACAAAAATACGACATACAGAAATTAGTTCTCAAAAAAAATGTTTATTGAATGCGTAAATGAGTTTCTCTTCTCTATCTCCATTACTGTACAATAGAGCTAAAACTCAATAAATGTTAGTGTAATGAGTAAGAGATGTATAGCTTCCTGGTTTTGTTGTTCTCTGCTTTTGTTAAGCGAGTCTTCCCTGTAAAGGTTAAAAAGCCTCTGGGAGCAAGGAATGTGGCTCAAGGCCTGTGGGAGGACCTAAGGGATGAGAGGTTCTGAGGCTCAGGTGAGTCCTATGTGGAGGTGGGGCATAGCCCCAGGAGGCGGTGTCTGACCCCAGGTAACACGGCTCCCTCCTTTAGTGCTCTCAAAGCCTAGCACGCCTCCCTCCTTCTTCTTGGGCCAATCCCATTATGCCAGGTTCCTAGAGGACCTCCCTTTCCCCCAGAGCCTCAAGGGGGTATAAATATGTGCTATCTAAGAATAAAGTTCTCTTTCGATTCACCCCTACCTCCTGGTGGTCTGTCTCTGTGGGATCTGAGTTGGTGCCCGAAGACAGGTAAGTGTGACCTAGCCATGCGGTTGATGAACGGGCATTAAGAGTAGCTCAAAGAGGAGCTTTTTTTTTATATGTTTCTAATGCTAAAGTTTGAGTTTCAAACTGTCTCCCCACCTCCCTTCCAAGCCCACAATGGAGAAGGCTAACATTTGATATACATATAATTAAGGAACTATACAATACATACTTCAGTTTATTAGCTTTTTCCATGTCTATGGATAGCAGATCCCCTATAAGTTCTTCATAGTTGATATGAATGTTTGTTACTCAGAACAGTTTGGTCAGTCACAATTCACTTTAAACAATCTTGTTTACTATGTTTACTATGTTCACTATGTTCTTGCCACCTCCTCTTAATCTCATTTCTATTAAATCACTACACCATTTTTGTTTTTTATCATCCCCATTTTTACATGAAACCTCTTGTTATCTCTGATTTTCTTGAATATTTTTCTTGTCTTTCCCTTTATTCTATTTCTTTAAATTGGCCATTTAACTCTCTCCTTGCTAGTCTTTGGAATCCTGTATTTAGTTGGGAATATTTTTTACTTTATCCTTTACTGATCCCTCTACTTCTTTCTTCAGCTATTTGTAAAGCCTCATCAGGCAGCCATTTTGCTTTCTTGTCTCTCCCGTCCCACCGTTACAATGTTTTTAGTTAGTTTCCAGTATAATACTATGAACTTGTCCGTAGTTGTTCAGGCTCTCTTCTGGATCAAATCTTTAAAATCTATTTATCACCTTCATTTCACATTCACAGTCAGTTTCAGGTCTGGTTTTAACTGATTGTACAGAGCTTTAGCAGCAACATGTATTATCAATCTGATTTCAATATTGACCATCTAATAAGGTTTATGTGTAGAGATTAATACTTAGATGTTTAAGAGTATTTTCTGTGACCAGTGAGTTATCTTGACAAAATTCTATTAATCTTTGTGCTGTTTTATTTTGAACTCTAATGCCAAATTTGCCTATTATTTCAATTACTGTTTGGTTTCCAATCCCCTATGATGAATATGACCATTTTTTGTAGTGTTATTTCTACAAGAGGTTGCAAGTCTTCATAGCCTCTTCAGCAATAATAGTTGGAGTAGAGATTTTTATTCCTGAGATGTTGAATGGTTTTCTTTGTATTCAAAAAATATAATTCTACCATTTTCAAAAATAAATCCTACCAATGCTTTTCTCACCCTTTTATTGAACAGGAGGGCAATCACATTTTTCTGAAGGGATTCTTGCCCACTGTCATATATTAAATGATCACGCAAATTAAATTCACTCATGTCCCATTCATGATATTTAATTTTTCCATCTCTTCTTTGACCATATCTAGCTTATTACTCTTGATTCATATATCATCACAGGTTTGTGATGTAGTGCTATAATCTCCATGCTAGTATGTTATTTAAAATGTTTGCATCAATGTTCATTAGGGAAATTGGTCTGTAGTTTTCTTCCTCAGTTTTTGCATTCCTGGGTTTAGATCTCAAAACCATATTTGTTTCTGAAGGAATTTGGTAGGACTCTATAACTTTTTCAGTTTATATCATATTAGAATTAATTGCTCTTTAGATGTTTGATTGAATGTATATGTAAGTCCATCTGGCCCTGATGCTTTTTTCTTAGGAAATTCATTTATGGCCTGTTCAATTTCTTTTTCTAAAAGGGGTTTATTTAGATATTCATTTACTCTTCTGTTAATCTGGGAAGTTTATATTTTTGCAAATATTCCTTATCACTTGAATTGTTAAATTTATTGCCATGTAATTGACAAAATAATGCCTAATACTAGTTTTAATTTCATTTTTGTTAATGTTATAGTCACCCTTTTCATTTTTGATACTATTTAGATTTCCACTTCTAAAAATCCCGTTAAGCTGTAATTTATCTTTTTTTTCCAGAAAGCCAGCCCTTAGTTTTATTTATTAATTCAATGGTTTTTTGTTTTAAAACTTTTATATTCAATTTTATTAATCTTACATTTAATTTTTAGGATTTCCAATTTGGGGTTCAAGGGTTCAACCTCTTTCTTTAAGATTAGGTTAGCCTTCAAATAATTTTTAATCTTTCTATAATCCTTGTAATTTTATTGCATTATATTAAAATGATGAATTTAATATTTCTGCTTTTTTGTGTCCTAGTAGTCAATTTTTTTAAATGCCATGTACTGTGAGAAAAAGGTATATTCCTTTCTAGTTCTATTGATTGCTCTTCAGATGTCTATACATATAGTTTATCAAAAATTCTATTTATCTCTTTGGCTTCTTTTTGATTTATTTTTTGGTTAGATTTATCTAGTTCTAAGAAGGGAAGATTGAGTCTTCCACTAATATAATTTTGCTATTTATTTCTACCTGTAATTCATATACCTTTTTGTTTATACATTTAGATGTTATATGGCATTTAGTACTGATACTTCCTCATTTTCTATGGCATCTTTTAACATAATGTATTTTCCCTGTTAAACTCTTTTAATTAAATCTATTTTAGTTTTAACTTTGTCTGAGATCATGATTACCTTCCCTGTTGTCTTTTAACATGAACTGAAGCTTAATAAATCCACTATGATCCATTATTTTACTCTATGCATGTCTCTCATCTTTAAATGTATTTCTTGTAAACAACATATTGTCAGGCTCTAGTTTTTGATCCATTCTGCTAACCTTTTCTGTTTTACAGGTGAATTCATCATACTAATAATCAAAGTTATAATCCCTAGTTGTATATTTCCTTCTATCTTATCTTCACCCATTGTTTGTTCTTCTATTTTTACTCTATTTCTCCTTAGAGGTCTAACTTACTTATGACCACTGCCTCCCTAATCAACACAGCCTTCTAGGACTCCCTCCTTTCTCCTATCCTTTTGTTCTCCTATTTGTCAGGAAGTGTACAATTGTGTTCTAAAAGCAGAATCTTCTACCTACAACCAAAGATTCCACTACTACTAGGGTTAGTTGACTAAGAAAAACCTTCTGGCATGTCAAGGACAAATACTGATTTCTTCTTGCTTGTTCCTCATTCTTGAAGAGGACCATGACATCAGGAAGATGATGCCATGATATTCAAGTGAATTGGATTTAAATGAAGGAGCCTGTGCAAGGGCACCAACCTCACTCTCTCCTCTGAAGCCATCTGGATCCAGTGGCAAAATACAAAAAAAGACAACTGAAGATGGCAGCAAATACAATGGGAGATTATACCTTTTTTTAAGATAAGATCTTTCCCCAGTCTCAGTTTGACTGAGATCAGATGCAGTCAGTAATTAAGACTAGGTAAGAAATGGCCTCTTCCCTAACTTTGGAAAAAAAAATCAATCTGGAAAGGGAAGACCCTCAGGATTTCTGGCCAAAACAGAAATTGTTGGAATTTGCCCCAACTCTGAGCCATCAGCCCTCAAATAATGATCAAGTGAGACTTGGGCTAGGATGTATTGTTGGCCAATCAATGAGAGTCAGAGTGATTCAAAAACCAATGAGAAAGTTAATATACTAAAGCAACTCAAAACTTCTGCTGATCCAATCAAAAAATGCTCCTAAAAGAAATAAAAAACTACTTTGGGGTGGGGGAGCAAAGTCAAGATGGAGGAGAGGACACACGGTTCTTTCTGAGCTCTCCTGCTACCCTCAAACTAACTATAAAATTCAGCCTCTGAAATAGACCTAGACTATCAGAACCCATGAATATTGGAAGTGCAACAAAATAACAGCAGAAGATAATTCCAAAAATCACCAAAAAAAATCTGTTTTGATCATGCCCAAGCACAGGAGGAGGTAGCTAGGCGCAGGCAGGAAGCCAGAGCACGGAGGCCAGCCCACAATGAGCAGATCCTGGGTGGGGCCAGTCTCTGCAGGGCAGAGAATCTACAGGGAGTACTCTACCACAGTGCTGGCTACTCTGGGCTGGCAGCAAGGCAGTAAATCAACAGAGAAGTTATAAAACATCCCACATAAAAACAGAGGGTAAAGAGTGTATCCCAAAGCACAGGAGGTTCACAAAACCTGGCCATGCCCACCCAGCACCAGGAGTGACTCAGCATAATCCCAGAGCAGCTGTTGTTTCTTCCCGGTGTCTATAGAGGAAGCTTAGAACTTCATGTACTAAAAACAAATCCCAATTTAAAAAAAAAATTGAGTAAAAAGGCAAAGTGAGCTCTAACTATAGATAGCTTCTATGGTGATTAATTAAGAATTTCAAACCCTGAGGAGACTAAAAGCAGAATTTCTCCAGATGAAGACCAAAAGGGGGATATAACCTGATCCCCAACACACAAGGCTCTCCTAGAAGAAATTTAAAAGGCTTTTACAAGAGAGCTAAGAGGAAAATGGAAAAATTAAAGGAAGACTCTGAAAGAGAGTTTAGAAAAGGCATATGACTCATTAAAAAAAAAAAGATTTGATAAAGTGGGAAAAGAAAAAAACTCCCTGAAATGTGAAATGGAAAAGATAAAGAACTCCCAGGAACACAAAATTTGTAAATAGGAAAAAGAAAATAACTCCTTTAAAAAAAAATTGTGAAATGGAAAAAAATTCCACAGAACAAAACAACTTATTTAAAAACTCAATTGGACAAATACAAAGAAATAAAAAAGTAAATGAAGAAAATAATTCATTAAATTCATTAAAAATTAATTAAATATCTGAAAAAACTGAACAAATGGAAGTGAATGACTCAATGAGACATCAAGAATCAGTCAAGCAAACCCCCCCCCCCAAAAAAAAAAGAAAAAAAATTTAAAAATGTAAAATACCTACTTGGGAAAACAACAGACCTGGAAAATAGATCTAGGAAAAATAATTTAAGGATTATTGGACTCTCTGAAAATCATGGTGAAAAAAAGAATCTAGCTATTATTTTTCAGGAAATCATCAAAGAAAACTGCCCAGATGTCATAGAATCAGAAATTAAAATAGCCACTGAACAAATTCATTGAACACCTTTTGAAAGAGACCCCAAAATAAAAACTCCAAGGAATATTGTGGCTAAATTTCAGAACTATCAGACAAAAGAAAAAAATATTACAAGCAGCCAGAAAAAAACAATTCAAATACAAAGGAGCCACAATAAAGATTATTCAGCATCTAGCATCATCCACATTAAAAGATCAAAGGGCCTGGAATCTGATATTCCAAAAGGCAAAGGAAGTTGTAATGCAGTCAAGAATAAAATACCCAGCTAAACTGAGCATTTTCTTCCAGGGAAGAAGATAGGCATTCAATGATACAGGTGAATTCCATTTATTTTTGATGAATAAACCAGAGTTAAACAAAAAAAAAAAATCTGACTTCCAAATAAAGTACTCAAGAAATATAAAAAGGTAAAAAGAAATCTTGAGAACTGTGTTTCTGTTATGGGTATACATAGAGATTGCTTGTATAATTTGATTTTAATGTTATAATATAAAAAAGGAACTAGAGGTGGAAAGGGGATTGTACCAGACACAGGAAAAGTGGAGATAAAAAGAGGGAAATTACATCTCTCAGAGAGACAAAAAAAAAAAAAAACAAACTATTGTATCTGAAGGAAAGAAGGGGGGAAGAACATTGTGTCAATCTTACTCTCATCAGATTTGGCTCAGAGAGAAAATATTAGACATATTTGGTATACAGAGAAAGTTGTCTCACTTCACTGAAAAGTGGGAGGGGAAAAGATAAAGGGGAAGGGGTAAGTTAAATAGAAGGGAATACATAAATAGTAGGGGGAAGGTACAAGAAAGGAGGAGGGCTGCTTGAGGCAAGTGGTGCTCATAAATTTAATATGAGGGAAGTGGGGTAAGGGGAAAAGGAAAGAGAAAAGTATAATCTAGGGATAATAAGATGGCAGGAAATACAGAATTAGTAGTTTTAGCCATAAATGTCAATGGATTGAATTCACCCATAAAGTGGAGGCAGATAGCAAACAGGATTAAAAGCCAGAATCCCACAATATGTTGCTTACATGAAATACATTTAAAGCAGGGTGACACATACAGAAAAAAAAGGTAAAAGGCTGGAGCAGAACCTACTATGCTTCAGGTGAAGTAAAAAAAAGCAGGGGTAGCCATCCTGATCTGAGATCAAGCAAAAGCAAAAATTGATCTAACTAAAAGAGATAAGGAAGGAAACTATATCTTGCTAAAGGGTAGCAAAGATAATGAAGCAATATCAATACTAATCATATGGTTATGCACCAAATGATATAGCATCTAAATTCCTAAAGGAGAAGTTAAGAGAGTCACAAGCAGAAATAGCCAGCAAAATTATAATACTGGGATATTTCAAACTTGCACTCTCAGAACTAGATAAACCAAATTACAAAATAACTAAGAAAGAAGTTAAAAAGGCAAATAGAATACTAGAAAAGTTAGATATGATAGATCTTTGGAGAAAACTGAATGGAGACAAAAAGGAGTACACTTTCAACTCGGCAGTTCATGGAACCTATACAAAAATTGACCATATATTAGGACATAAAGACCTCAAAATCAAATGCAGAAAGGCAGAAATAGTAAATGCATTCTTTTCAGATCACGATGCACTAAAAACTACATTCAATAAAAAGCCAAGGAGGGGGAAATAGACCAAAAAGTAATTGAAACTAAATAAACAGCACATCATAGACACAATCAATAATTCCATCCAAGAGAATGACAATAATGAGACAACATACCAAAATTTGTGGGATGCAGTCAAAGCGGTAATAAGGGGAAATTTTATATCTCTAGAAGTTTACTTGCATAAAACAGAGAAAAAAGAAGATCAATGAATAAGCTTGCAACTAAAAAAGCTAAGGAAAAAGCAATTAAAAACCCCAAATACTAAACTTGAAATTCTAAAAATAAAAGGAGAGCAAAAAAAAATATTGAAATAATAAATAAAACTAAAAGTTGCTTTTATGAAAAAACCAACAAAATAGATAAAACTTTGGTAAATTTGATTAGAAAAAGGAAAAAGGAAAATCAAATTGTTAAGTCTTAAAAATGAAAAGGGAGAACTATCCACTAATGAAGAGGAAATCACAGCAATAATTAGGAGCTACTTTGCCCAACTTTATGTCAATAAATTTGACAACCTAAGTAAAATGGATGAATACCTACAAAAATATAGGATGCCCAGATTAAAAAAGGAAGAAGTAAATTGCTTAAATAGTCCCATTTTAGAAAAAGAAATAGAACAAGCTATTAATCAACTGCCTAAGAAGAAATCCCCAGGACCAGATGGACTTACATGTGAATTCTACCAAAAATTTAAAAAACAATTAACTCCAATACTATATAAACTATTTGAAAAAATAGGGAGTGAAGGAGTTCTACCAAATTCCTTTTATGACACAAATATGATAGTGATACCTAAACCAGGAAGGACAAAAACAGAAAAAGAAAATTATAGACCAGTCTCCCTAATGAATATTGATGCCAAAATCTTAAATAAAATATTAGCAAAGAGATTACAGAAAATCATCCCCAGGATAATATACCATGACCAAGTAGGATTTATACCAGGAAGGCAGGGCTGGTTCAATATCAGGAAAATTATTAGCATAATTGATTATATCAATAACCAAATTAACAAAAACCATATGATCATCTCAATAGATGCAGAAAAAGCATTTGATAAAATCCAATATCCATTCCTATTAAAAGCACTAGAGAGTATAGGAATAAATGGACTTTTCCTTAAAATAGTCAGTAGCATTTATTTAAAGCCATCAGTAAGCATCAGATGTAATGGGGATAAACAGGAACCATTTCCAATAAAATCAGGAGTGAAACAAGGTTATCCACTATCACCATTACTATTCAATATTGTATTAGAAATGCTAGCTTCAGTAATAAGGGATGAAAAAGAGATTAAAGGAATTAGAGAAGGTAATGAGGAAACCAAATTATCACTCTTTGCAAATGATATAATGATATACTTAGAGTACCCCAAAGAATCTACTAAAAGGCTCTTAGAAATAATCCACAACTTAAGCAAAGTTGCAGGATACAAAATAAACACACATAAATCACCAGGATTTTTATACATTACTAGCAAAATCCAACAGCAAGAGATAAAGAGAAATTCCATTTAAAATAACTATTAGTCAATAACTTTAATAATCTAGTGTTTGAGAAACCCAAAGACCCCAGCTTTTGGGCTAAGAACTCACTGTTTGACAAAAATTGCTGGGAAAATTGGAAATTAGTATGGCAGAAACTAGGCATTGACCCACACTTAACCCCATACACCAAGATAAGATCAAAATGGGTTCATGACCTAGGCATAAAGAATGAGATTATAAATAAATTAGAGGAACATAGGATACTTCACCTCTCAGACCTGTTGAAGAGGAAGGAATTTATGGCCAAAGAAGAACTAGAAAATTTTGATTATATCAAATTGAAAAGTTTTTGAAAAACAAAACTAATGAAAACAAGATTAGAAGGGAAGCAATAAACTGGGAAAACATTTTTACAGTCAAAGATTCTTAAAAAGGCCTCCTTTCCAAAATATATAGAGAACTGACTTTAATTTATAAGAAATCAAGCTATTCTCCAATTGATAAATGGTCAAAGGATATGAACAGACAATTCTCAGATGAAGAAATTGAAACTATTTCTAGCCATATGAAAAGATGCTCCAAGTCATTATTATTCAGAGACATGCAAATTAAGACAACTCTGAGATACCACTACATACCTATCAGATTGGCTAGAATAATAGGGAAAGATAATGCGGAATGTTGGAGGAGATGTGGGAAAACTGGGACACTGATGCATTGTTTGTGAAATTGTGAATGCATCCAACCATTCTGCAGAGCAATTTGGAACTATGCTCAAAAAGTTATCAAACTGTGCATACCCTTTGATCCAGCAGTGTTACTACTGGGCTTATATCCCAAAAAGATTTTAAAGAAGGGAAAGGGACCTATATCTGCAGGGATGTTTGTGCAGCCCTCTTTGTAGTGGCCAGAAACTGGAAACTGAGTGGATGCCCATCAATTGGAGAATGGCTGAATAAATTGTAGTATATGAATATTGTGGAATATTATTGTTCTGTAGACCAGCAGTATGATTTCAGAAAGGCCTAGAGAGACTTACGTGAACTGATGTTGAGTGAAATAAGCAGAACCAGGAGATCATGATATACTTCAACAACAATACTATATGATGATTAATTCTGATGGATGTGGCCATCTCCAACAATGAGATGAACCAAATCAGTTCCAACAGAGCAGTAATGAATTGAACCAGCTACACCCAGTGAAAGAATTCTGGAGGATAACCATGAACTACTACATAAAATTCCCAATCCCTCTATTTTTGTCTGCCTACATTTTTGATTTCCTTCACAGGCTATTTGTACAATATTTCAAAGTCCAATTCTTTTTGTACAGCAAAATAACTGTTTGGACATGTATATGTGTATATATATATATATATATATATATATATATATATATATATTGTATTTAATATATACTTAACATATTTAACATGTATTGGTCAACCTGCCATCTGGGGGAAGAGTTGGGGGGAAGGAGGTAAAAACTTGGAACAGAAAGTTTTGCAAGGATCAATGCTGAAAAATTACCCATGCATATATCTTGTAAATAAAAAACTATAATTAAAAAAAAAAAGAAAGAAAAAAAATAAAATAACTGTTGATAGTATAAAATATCTGCCAAGGGAAGGTCAGGAACTATATGAGCAAAACTACAAAACACTTTCCAAACAAATAAAGTCAGATCTAAACAACTGGAAAAATATTAAGTGCTCTTGGATAGGCCAAGCAAATATAATAAAAATGACAATATTACCTAAACTAATCTATTTATTTAGTGCTACACCACTCAAACTCCCAAGAAACTATTTCACTGACTTAGAAAAAATACAAACAAAATTCATCTGGAAGAACAAAACATCAAGGATTTCATGGGAACTAATGAAAAAAAAAAATCAAATGAAGGTGCCCTAACTATACCAGATCTAAAAGTATATTATAAAGTAGCAGTCATCAAAACCATTTGGTACTAAGAAATAGACTAGTTGATCAGTAGAATAGATTAGGTTCACAGGACAAAATAGTCAATAACTATAGCAATCTAGTGTTTGACAAACCCAAAGACCCCAGCTTTTGGGATAAGTATTCATTATTTGCCAAAAACTACTGGGAAAATTGGAAACTAGTATGGCAGAAACTAGGCTCTGACCCACACTTAACACTGTATAACAAGATATGGTCAAAATGGATTCATGATCTAGACATAATGAATGAGATTATAAATAAATTAGAAGAGCATAGGATAATTTATCTCTCAGAACTGTGGAGGAGGAAGGAATTTGTGACCAAAGAAGAACTAGAAACCGTTATTGATCACAAAATATCTAATTTTGATTATATTAAGTTAAAAAGTTTTTGTACAAACAAAACTAATGCAGATAATATTAGAAGGGAAGCAATAAACTGGGAAAACCTTTTTCCAGTCAAAAGTTCTGATAAAGGCCTCATTTCCAAAATATATGCTGAATGGCTCAAATTTATAAGAAATCAAGCCATTCTTCAATTGATAAACTGTCAAAGGATATGAACAGACAATTTTCAGATGAAGAAATTGAAACTATTTTTAGTCATATGAAAAGGTGCTCCAAATCATTATTGATCAGAGAAATGCAAATTAAAACAACTCTGAGATACCACTACATACCTCTCAGATTGGGTAAAATGACAGGAAAAGATAATGATGAATGTTGGAGGGGATGTTGGAAAATTGGGATACTGATACATTTTTGGTGGAATTGTGAATGAATTCAAACATTCTGGAGAGCAGTTTGGAACTATACTCAAAAAGTTATCAAATTGTGCATATCCTTTGATCCAGCAGTGTTTCTACTAGGCTTATATCCCAGAGTTTTTAAAGAAGGGAAAGGGACCCACATGTGCAAAAATATTTGTGGCAGCCCTTTTTGTAGTGACCAGAAACTGGAAACTGAGTGGATGCCCATCAATTGGAGAATGGCTGAATAAATTGTGGTATATGAATGTTATGGAATATTATTGTTCTGTAAGAAATGACCAGCAGGATAATTTCAGAGAGGCTTAGAGAGACTTTCTTGAATTGATGCTAAGTAAAATGAGCAAAACCAGGAGATCATTATACATGGCAACAAGATTATACGATGATCAACTCTGATGGTTATGGCTCTCTTCAACACTGAAATGATTCAAACCAGTTCCAATTGTTCAGTAATGACAAGAATCAGCTACACTCAGAGAAAGAACTATGGGAAATGAGTGTGGACCACAACATAGTATTTCCACTATTTCTGTTATTATGTGCTTGCATTTTTGTTTTCCTTCTCAGGTTTTTTTTTCTTTCTGCATCTGATTTTTCTTGTGTATCAAGATAACTGTATAAATATGTATACATATATTGGATTTAACATATATTTTAACATATTTAACATATATTGGATTACCTGTCATTTAGGGGAGGGGATGGGGAAAGGAAGGAAAAAGTTGGAACAGAAGGTTTTGCAAGGGTCAGTGTTGAAAAATTACCCATGCATATGTTTTGTAAATAAAAAGCTATAATAATTAAAAAAAAGAACTACTTTCAAAACTTGAGATATACTAGGTGCTCAAAGATCAAATGATCCAATATAATACAAATGAGAGTACTATTTCAATTAATTTATAGTTTTAATGGTACACAAATCAAATGACTATGGAAATATTTTACAGTCAGTCTAAAAGCATTAAAGTGCTAAGTGCAAAGCAAGGAATAAGGAGGTGGCACAATGCTAATCCCTGAAGAATGATTCTTGGTAAAATACCATGGTTGGAGAAGGATCTGTTGAAAGAAGTACCAAATTAGATCATTCTAATTCCTCCCCTAACAATACAATTTTATAACAGGAAGTGATGTATTCTGTGACATACTAAGAGGTCGACTACCAAGAAGGAAATAACAAGAAGAGGTATGAAAACTGGGTCAGGAGGCTGGAAGTATTTAGTCTTTGTCAAAGAGGGTTCTTGTTACATGGAGAAGGTTCTGGGGCAGAGTCAACAGAACAAGCAATCAGATGGTGAGAGTCTGACTTCAGGATAGTTAAAATGCCAACAAATTCATGTGCAGGAACAAAAGGCCTAGAATATTAAAAACATTATGTAATAAAAAAAAAATAGCAATAAAGGAAGAAACACTTTCAGACATCAAACTACATTATAAATTAGTGCATCAAAACTATGTAGTATTAGTTTTTTAAAATAGAAAAGTAGATAAATGCAAGAAATTAAACAAACAGAAAAAAATGTAATTCACTAATTCTTTAGTAATTAAATTCAATAAATTCCAAATCTCAAATTACTGAAATAAAACTGTTTAGTAAAAATTTAATACATCTTATAGCATATAGCATAATAAACTCAAAGTGTATAAGTGATTTGAATATATCAAAGATCATAAAAAATGGAAAAGAAGTAGATTATCATAGAATTTGGGAAATAGAACTATCATAATCCTTAATGTGTTAATGTATCATTCTGTTGATATAGAGTAGATCTACTATGTTAAGATTTAAAATTCCAAAACACAAAAAAAGAAAAAAGATACCTTTCAATAGCAATGGGCAGGAGATATAAAGTATGGAATTACAAATGACAAAATAATTTTGATTATATGAAATTTAAAAGCTTTTGCCCAAATAAAATTAATGAATCTAGAATAAAAAAGGAAGAAATCAATTAGGGAGGAAATTATTATTCCAAATTTCTTGGATATATAAAAAATATAAATGTATGAAAATAAAAACCATATCCCAATAAATGAATTGTATCTGAAGGCATAAGAATTGTTTTCAAAATCACACTCTCACACCAAGAATATTGCCACATACAATAAAAATGGGAATAGTCATTATCAGAGAAATGTGGGGAAAAAATAGCATATTAAGCTATTATTGATGGTACTATGAACTGGATTCAATAATTCTCAAAATCATTTGGAATTATGTGATGAAAGTTATTAAAATGTTTACACTCTTTGACCTAGTGATTTCATTTCAAATAATACAAAACACACATATACATACATATATACTTATATACAATGAAAAAAAAACCTAATACAAAATAAAATATTTATAGCATTGCTTTTGGTAGTAGATGAGGAGATAAGATGTCTAATAACTGGGGAATAGTTAAATACACTATTTTACATGAATCCAATGGAATATTACTGGGCTAAAAAAATGCATATGAAAAATTCAGAGAATCAAAAAAGAACTGATGAAACTGATGCAAAGTGAAGGAAAACAAACATGATGTCAAAAATGGAAATGAAGATAATAATTTTAAGAAATAAAAGCAAATAAAGAAAAACTGCAATAACATAGCTTATTCCCCCCCCCCCATATATATCAGATATGAGAAGATATTTAGCTATGTTCCTCATTTCTTTGCAAAGGGAAGGAAGTGCCCAGATAATATATTACATGTATTGTCAGTCTTTTTTGATGTGCTGGTTTTGATGAACTGCTTTCTTTTCTCTTTTTATTCTCTTTATTATAACATGCATCTCTGGGAAGGAAAGACAGAAAGAAATGTGATAAAAAATAACATTAAAATATTTTTTAAAACTGATAACACTTATTGGTAAGTCATATGATTATATCAAGGAAAAATGATCATTTTTTTACTTCTTGATATTTGAAATGGCATTGAACTTGACTTATGCCATCACTCAAAAAATTTTACTGGCACCACTGTTGAAGGATATAAATATAGCAATTCTTCAGGTATGAGAAGGGGCCTCATGGGAAACTATTCAACAGAGCTGTTTCTGCAACAGTCTTTCATAAAAATATTGTTTATTTTGTTTCTTGTTTAGATTCTAAAACTTTTTGTAGCCTCCATTCAACTATGGCAAATACAACTTAAATCTGCCAAGAACTAAATCAATTCTCTTAAATGGTTTGCCTCTTTGTCCCTTAAGAACTTAATACCAGGATTAGGATCCTTGCTCCATTTTCTAAGTCAGTGATGATCACTAATAAACTTATACCCAAGGAAAGCCAAATGAAATGGAAATATAAATAATGAAGTAAAGAATTCTTGAGAGAAAAATTGAAAAGAGTAGTAAAACTGACAGAAAGTAAAGAGAAAGTTTTCTCATTGGAAAGCACAGTGAATAGATATGAAATTGTAGTAATGAGAATTATTTTAAAGAAATAATGGTATTTTTAATGAGAGATAAAAATACTGATAATTAGTGGGGAAAGGGAGGAACAGTTTCTAATTAAAACTACTATTATCATTTTAAAATCAGTGCCAGTCTAGAAAGTAGTAAGGTAGCTCAATGGATTCAGGAAGACTTTAGAAAGTTAGGCACTAACTATCTGTGTGGACCCCAGGCAACTCATTTAACCTCAATTTGCCTTTGTCCTCTGGAGAAGGAAAAGGCAAGCCAGTGCAATATCTTTGACAGTTTGGTCCATGGAGGTCATGAAGGGTAGGACAGGACCGAACAATGACAACTGCCAGCTTAGCAGACAAGGAGTCTTCTGAAGGCAAAGATCTTAGCTAAATTGTGTTTCTTACTAGTTACCGAATGAAAATGTATAAAATGAATGATGATCAAAGAGTTTAAAATCAGAAATTCTGAGGAATTATTATTGATAAATTATTGAATTCAACAAATATTTATTAAGAACCCAAGAAAAGTTCTATATGAACTACTAGGTGGTACAGTGAATATACAGGGCCTGAAGTCAGGGAGACTCATCTTATTGAATTCAAATCTGGCTTCAGCCACTTATTAGTGTCAAATACTTAACTCTATTTGTCTCAGTAACCCAAGCAAGATCACAAAGTGTCAGATATGACTGGAAATTATTGAAAAACAACACTAACTGGGCAAAAGACTGGAAATACGAGACAAAAAAGTCCCCACTATCAAGAAACACTGAAAATGGAAATCAAGCTAAACAACATAATAAATACAAGCCTTTGTGTGCCTTTACAACTTGATTCATATATATTTTACATATTTTGTAATTATTTGGAGTGAAATTTCCATTTCTATTTTTGCTTCTTGAATGTTGTTATGACATTGAAATACTATTGATTTTTAAAGCATTTATATTGAAGGCTGCAAAACTGCCGAAGCTATTAACTCCATTATCCTTGCATATTCCCTAGAATTTTCAAAGTACATCATCATACTATGAGCAAATAAAGATAGTGATATCTCTTCTTACTCTGTGCCTTTTCTTTTTTGGATTATTACATTTTCTAGCATTCCAGAACAATATCAAATAATTATAGGGAGAGTGAGCATCCTTGCCTTACTTCCATATTTGTAGATATTGTATTCATTATACATGATGTCTGTATTTGGTTTTAGATAGATGCTTTTTTTGATTGATATTTTAAAGGGTTCCTCTACGCCTAGAGTTTGTAAGGTTTTTAGCATTAAAAATACTGCACGTTGTCAAAGTGTATATTTTTATTTTTTTCCCACTTTTTATTGACAAATTGTTAAAATAAGATGATTGTATCGATATATAAAAATCACACCCTGGTCATAATGAATGGTTCTTATATAAAATCACTGTAGTGTAACACTATTTTGTTTTAAATTATTAGTCAAGGCAGCTAGATGGCACAATAGATAGAGTTCTGGAGACAGGAGAAGCTGAGTTCAAATTCAGTCTCAGACACTTAACACTTACTAAGCTATGTGACCCTGGGCAAATCATTTACTTCCAATTGCCTCGCAAAAAAAAGAGGGGGGGTGGGGGGGAGGAGGAAAAAAGAAAATTTGATTTTAGTTTTTCTTCTGTGTTTAATCTTTCCCTGGTTTAAGTCCCTGGTTTAGGACTGCATTCATCATAAAAAGGGATTCCAGTAAGGTTCATTCCTTCTCAGTTTTTGAGAACAATTTATGAAGAATTGGTACTAACTGTTCTTCAAAAATATAATACATAGATAAGGAAAGAATTTAGCATCAAACAATATATTAAGAGTGCATTATGAAATGTAAAATGGATCATTTCGATTAAATTAAAAGGTTTTCATGAACAAAACAAATGAAACCAAAATTAGAGGTAAACTCAAAAATGGGGGGGGGGGGGAGAGAAAGTTTTTACAGCAAGTATCTCTGATAAAGTCCTCATTTCTCAAATATATAGAGATGTGGGTCAAATTTAAAAGAATACAAATCATTACCCAATTAATAAATGGTCAAAGGATATTGACAGTTTAGAAAAAGAAATCAAAGTTATCTATAGTCATTTGAAAAAAAAATGCTCTAAACTCATTAAAGAAATGCAAATTAAAAGAACTCTGAGGTACCACTTCACACCTCTCAGATTGGCTAATATGGCAGAAAAGGAAAAAGATAAATTTTGGAGAGAATATGGAAAAACTGGGACACTAATAAATTATTGGTAAGGTTGTGAATTGGTCCATTTGTGGAGAACAATCATGAATTATGCTAAAAAGGGTAATAAAACTGTGCATACCCTTGGATCTAGCAACACTAATAGCAGGATTGAAATCCATTGGCAAGAAAAAAAATCAGGATGACTGACAATGGCCCAGAATGCAATGGATAACCTTGCCAGCTTCAGTGTCTAACCAAGATCCAAGTACTCTAATGCCTGCTTAAGCTGCCTTCACATCATTGAAACAAATTGTCCTCCTTTGTGCATCCCACTAGAGAAGTCTTTATAATCTTGAAGTTACATCCCTTGAACTCACTGGTGGGTTTGAGACATATCAGTTACCTTCACCCTGAGTTAGCCTGTTTGTTGCAATGGTTTAGTAGGGTGTGGGTATTAGATATGCTATGGTTTCTTGGAGCCAAGGTGAGAGCTGCGTGACTGTTTAGACACCAAAGGTGCAAGAATGGCCCTGCAAAGAGCTCAGCAAGCCCTCATACCAAAGAGGTTAGTCCTCCCTTAACAGTCTATAAATCCCACAGCTGGATGTCTTTCATTTAATAAGACTACATTATTTAAGAACTAAAAGACTTTTCTGACAGCTCAGGTGTTTTGTGTTTTTGAAAGTATTCCTCTATTTTTTTGTGTATGTTTTCAGTTTTGTTAGCATATAATTGCATGTAATATGTTCTTTTTATTTCTTTTGGATTTGCTATTACTTTACCTTGTACACTTGGTAATTTATTGATCTGATTTTCTGCCTTATTTTTAATTAGATATGGTAAAGGTTTTTCAATTTTATTTTCAAAGAACAAGATTTGTATTTTATTTATCACTTTTATGGCCTTTTTGTTTCTAATTTATCAATTCACCCCCTTATTTTTTATCATTTCCTCTTTTGTTTTTATTTTAGGTTTATTTATTTGCTTGTAATTTTTAAATGAATAAGTACATTCATTCTCTTTTGCTATTTTGTTGATGTATTTTTATAAAGATATGATCTTTCATATTTGCTTTAGCTGCATTCCAATATTGTGGTATGACGATTCATCATCATTATCTTTCAGACAACTATTGTTTCTATTCTTTAACCTACTCATTATTTAGAATATTTTTATTAAATCTCCATTTGGATCTGTCTCTTTTGTTTGTGGTCTCTGAATTAATGGCTCTTAATATTACATTACAATCTTTTACATTTGTTTCCAACAGTTCTGTTCCCTAATATATAATTTTTATAAAAGTTCCATATAATACAGAGAAATAGGTGTATTCTTTTGCCAACCCATTTAGAAGTTGCCTTAAGTCTTGTAATTCTAGTTTCTCCAGCAACTTGTTTGGTTCAATATTTCCCTTTTAACTTTTTTTTAGACTCATCTAAAAATGAGAGGAATAGTGAAACATCCTGTCAATATTTTACATTATTATTTATGACCTCTTATAGGTAAATATTTATTTTATGATTTTTATGCTAAAGCATTTAAAGCATTCAACTTTAATACTGATTTTACTATTTATTAATATGATTACTGGCATAACTATGTTTCTTTCACCTATTGTGTTTTCCTTGATTATCTCTTTTAATTTTTTAAATGTTTTTGCTTTGCCAGATAGTATGACAACTGCTTTCTTAAATTCATTTGATGCAGATAATTTTTCCATGTTTTGTTTTGTGTTCATTTTTTAAATATATTTCTGATGAACAAATTATAGGACTGTTTTATTATCTAATACGTCCCTTTTTCTCATTTTAATAGATTATTTAACTCATTAACATTAAAGTTATGAAACTTATATTTATGTTTTCTTTCTTTTGTTTCTAGAATTGGGTTTTTGTCATGTTAGGAAGTTTCCCCTGTTCTGCTATGTTCTTTTAGTTACTTTAGCTTATTCTTTTTTAAGGTGGCTCTAGTCCCGATGGATCTTCCCCTTGCCTCTCCTCTCCACTCCCTCTTGCTGTTAATTATCCTTTTTCCTTTGGGGTTCCAAGTTCTTATTTCTTTGCTTCTTTTATCTGATTATTTAATCTCCTCCCCTTTCCAAATACGTACCCTGTCTTTTCCATCTCAGTCAGTCAAGAAGATCTTCCCTTCCCTCCCTTTGCATTAATTAGTCCTATTCATTACGTTATTTTATTTCATTTTTTTGCACCTTTGCATTCTGATGTTAAACAACCTCTAACATTCTGATGTTAAACAACCTTGAAGATGAGAAGGTCTCATCTTCAAGACCAGAAAGTTCTGCTTGCGCAGTGAACAATTTTCTTTTTATATTACTCCTTTGGGTCTGGTAAGCTCTGGTAATGCTGCTGGAAGAGTGGAAAGTGTTTAAAGCACACTTAGAGAGTTCAGTGTAGAAGTCAGTTCATGGGGTTTTTTGGCTTTATTCTTTTTAACTTTATGATTATGGTTATTTTAATTCATGAAGACAGCTTAACTTGCTTAATTTTAATCTAATTTCTGTTGGGGGGAGCTTTGAGAAGTCAAGGGGGATCAGAGAAAATATCTAGTCCTCCATCTTGATCACATGACCTAGAAGACCTATTGGTACACTATTAATATTAAGAAACCTAAAGGAATGATTTTTGGTAAAGCCTTTGCAGAGAATTTCTGGAAAAACACATAAAAGATTTGTACGGGTAAGAAAACAAGGATAAATTGTGATATGCATTATGGAAAGGAATATCCACATCCATGAGATAAAAGATCCAGTCATATATAATTATTAATATTATCATAATTACTACTAATATAACCTTAGAGACTCATGCATTTACGTACTCATTTATACTGCAAGACACCAAAGTGCTTTCAACATTATAAAATCACAATCATGTCTTGTTCACACATTGAGAAATACCATTAAGGCTGAATTTTCAATCCTATTGTTGACAATGAAGAAAGTACCAAACCTTGGTTATTAATATGGAAAGCAATGAATATAACCACATTTGAGAAGTAGTATTCCAGTCTTTGCTGCTAAGTTATATTTGATGAGTAATATGGATAACACTTAGATTAAACAAATGGATGTGTATATGCATGTATATATCCCCATTGACCTTGGATAACTGATGGATTCTGGAATTTGGAAGGGTATCTAAAGGGGCAGCTTTATTTTAAAGGAAACTAAATCTCAGAATGAGTTACCAAAATCACACAAGTAGTAAATGTTAGGGCCATAATTCAAACACAGGGCCTCTAACATTAAATTCAACGCTCTTTCTACTGAGCAATTCAACGTGTTACATTTCCCTCTGGACAAAATGAGGTGAGGTCTCCATTTAAAAATAAATAAAAAATGCCTGTCTCTTTGATTGTTCTATGCTCTTACATAATCTTCAAATAAGTTTCTATCTTCTAAAAGATATCAAAATCTTGTTCATCTAAACATTAAGTATCTATCACTAAGTCACTTTCAGGATGTATTTCCTCTATGTACACAACACTATACAACAGTTTTCTCCATCATGGTTCTTTTCCATAAGGGTACCTATGTCTATGATATTAAGAGTATCAAGTTTAGTGGTATTATTGTAATTGATAGTAAAAAATAAATAAAGTCAGGTAAAATATTTTCAGATCTTTTCCATTTTTCTTCTTTTTGTTTTTATCCTTTCATTTTTATCTTTAAAAATACTTTAGGATGATACTATGTAATGGGATATCTGATTGGGTTATACTTAAAATGGTTTTACTGATTTATAAATAATAACAGTCCATAAACTTCTATCATGTCTCTTTTGTAAGATTATATAAATAAATTTATATTCTAAAGCATTATCTTCAGCTGCCATATCTCTATGCTTAACAAGTAAGTTCTTATACACAAGAAAAAATTGTTAAGTGTCCCTTGTTATGACACATGCTTTGTTTCAATTAAACACAATTGCATGAAATTACTACTATATACAATATTATTATGATTACCATGATGGCAAAGTTGTTACTTTATTCAACCCAGAGCATCCCAAAGACCTCAGAAAAGGTAGAAAAAAGATCACACACACACATACACACACCACACACACACACACCACACGCACACGGTTCTGCTGTCCTTATCACTAGTTTCCTTAGTTATCCACTCTATGTGGATTATGCTCCAGTCACACTTAATTTTATTCCCTGGCTATTTCTTCCCAGATTCATTACTGGTAGACACACAGTTACAAGGGATTCCAAAGAAGAGTGAAAGCAATATGGAATAGCAACAGATAACTTAGATAATTGGTCCTTCCATGCAGCATCCCCAAAGCTAACTTCTAACACCCAGAACAGTTAGCATGAGCAAACTCATGGACTTATGACTCATGCTCTGATTATACTGATTCCTCCACAGCAATGCCTCAGGATGAACAACACTTAATACTAAGGATTCTGACAGTGACTCTAAAATAATCAAAGGAAAGGAAAAGCAATCAAAGACTAGTTGGCAATAAACATTGGCTCTTGAGTATGTATATGCTTTAAACTCCATGTCATGTAGTGATGAAATTTACAAATTTCAATAATAATTTTTAAATCTTATAAACATATAGAACAAAGAATTTCAAATATAAAGGAAAGGCAATCTAAACATCAGATTATTCTACAATCATGAGAAATCAGAAATAAGAGGAAGGTATATTCCGAAAAGCAAAAGGAACTCAAGCAGCAAACTTGAGACAAATCATCAATGAAAAAAAGATAAACATTTGAAAAAGAGGAGGCATTTGAGGCATCCTTGAAAGGACAAAAATGAACCTAGTATTAGCTTGTAAATATTCTAACCTACAAAGATATGAGAAAGGTAAATAAATAAAAATATCAAGAAATGATGAAGTAATAAAAATCAATACTCTCAAGTTTGTGCATTATTATAAAAGAGAAATTTGTCTCTGGGGTAAAATAAAAAAGGATTAAAGGACAATTTTTAAAAAGAACCTAAGAGGCTAAGGTCTTAAACTGAAAGCATTAGAAGAAAGGAATATAAAACTCTATGGGCTAAAGCCAATGACTCTCTTTAAACTGATCCATATACCTTTTTGAAGAGGAAAGAATAGGAAAATATGAATGGAGAGAAGGGAGATAAATGCCTAAAGAAGAGTAAGTGATGCACACTTATAGTCAAGCATTGAAGAATATTCCTTGAGTCTTTCAATAAGAGTGAAGACTATGGAAGAATAAGATAAAACAATAGGGAAGGGTGGAAGAAGGAAAAAGAAAAAGTGATGAAAGAACATTCCCATGTCTATAATAAACAGGTAATATGTTTCATCTGGGGAATG
Source organism: Sarcophilus harrisii (assembly GCF_902635505.1). Lineage (NCBI taxonomy): Eukaryota > Metazoa > Chordata > Mammalia > Dasyuromorphia > Dasyuridae > Sarcophilus > Sarcophilus harrisii. Next base: position 105,318,792 of record NC_045426.1, read on the forward strand.
CACTATGCAGAAGAGGAATGTGGAAAGATGGCAGAGCAAGTCAGAAAATTCAAAGCTCTCCAGATTTTCCCAACAGACAAAATTGCACCTTAAGAGGAATGTAGAGTAGCAAAAATAAACCAGAATTGGGATAGAATAGTGGTCCTCTTAGGACAACCACTGGAGAAGATCTGAAGAAGATCTGAGAAAAGATACCAGGTCAGACGTCTGGTCTGGAGGTCTGACCCATGGGAAGTGTAAATGGCTCCAGATTAGTTCTGCTGAAATAGCAAGGGGTAAGCCCTAGCATTAGCTGGTTGGGGAGGCAGCCTGGGACCTGCCCCAGGAATTTTACCTCCTGGACAGTGTGGGGAGTTGGATGTCTGGGGGGGAGGGGAAAGGTTGAGGGAACTTCTGTTGACAAGGGACACAAGGCCCAGCTTTGCAGCTGAGATCCAATCCTGAGTGAGAAGGAGCCAGAACACACCTGGTGGGTACAGAAGCAGTGGAACAGACACTGCTGGCTGCGAGCTCTTACAAGAGGGCAGAGTTCTCAGTTGTGGCTCCAGGTCAGAAGGGAGAAGTGAAAGAAGATCTGGGCCAGAACCACTATCTCCCATATTCCAGAACTAGAGGTGATTACAATAACTACTATTTTTAAAAATGAGCAGGCAAAGGAGAAAGAGTCCAACAATAGACAGCAATTGTTGGAATAGGGAAAGGAGTTCATCAAGAGGATACTGAAGCAAAAAACAAAAACAAAACACACTTCTCCTACCCCAAATAGTAATGCCAAATAGTCACTTGCCCTAAAAAAGAATTTATTGAATAATTAAACAGACTTTAAAAATCAAATAAGATAGATTGAAACAAAATTTTAAAGGATCAGAACAATCTGAGAGAAATAAGATTTTTTTTTTTTTAAGAAGTCAACTAACTAGAAAAGGAAATTCAAAATCTTAAGGAAGAAAATGACTCCTTGAAAACTAGAATTGGGCAAGAGGGAAACCTGCAAAGATATGATACTAAAAATAATAAAACAAAATATGAAGGATGAAAAGAGAAGGGAATATGAAACATCTCATGAGAAAAACAAAAGATCTGGAGGAAAGACTGAGAAGAAAAAACATAATAACTGGACTACCTGAAAGCGAAAATGAAAAAAAAGATCTTAATATAATAATATAAGAAATAATTAAAGAAAATTGTCTTCAAATGTTAGAAAAGAGGGGAAAGCAGAAATAAAAAAAATCTATTAATCACCTGAAAAGAATCCTATGAGGAACATCAAGAGGAATATCATAGCTAAATTCTGAAATTCACAGATCAAATAGAAAATATTACAAACAACAAGAAAATAAAAAGAATTCAGATTGTCAGAGGCACAATTTAAAATCACACAAGATCTAGCAGCAGCTACATTAAAAGATGCCAGATCTTGAAATATTGTACATAGTAACAGCAATATTGTAAGATGGTCAATTGTGAATGACAATTATTCAAAGCAATAAAATGATCCAAAATAATTTTGAAGGACTTATAATGGCATCCATCCCTAGAGAAAGAATGATGGAATCTGAATAAAGATTATGAAACATGCTTTTTAAAAACTTTTTTAAGTTTTTATTTTGGTTTATGTTTTCTTTAACAACATTACTAATATGAAAATATGTTTTGCATGATTACACATGTATAACCTATACCAAATTGTTTGCATTCTCAATGAGAGGGTGGAGAGAAAGGGGGAAATTTTTGATCCAATTTTTAAAATTAGTGTTGAAAATTGTTTTTACATATAATTGAGGGGAAAGAAAATATTAAATTTAATGTATTTTTAAAAGAAAATAAAGAGGTCCCAGAATAAAACCGTGGGATTAGAAATGAGTCTGACACAGATGAAGAACCACCAAAAGATGCTGAAAAAGAGCTGCAACATTGGTAAAAGGAGAACCAGAAGGATGAATAGTCCATCACAATCATTTGTTACAAACTGTTCAGTCATTCCTCAATTGATTGGGCATGTCCTCAATTTCCCATTCTTTACCACCAGAAAGGAGCAGCTATAAATATTTGGATGTAATTTCAAATTGTTCTACATAATAATTGAATAAGTTTACAACTCACAAACAGTGCATTAATATCTCAATTTTCCCATATCCTCTCCAACATTTATTATTCTCCTTTTGTGTCCAATTAGAAAATCTGATAGGTATTATATATTATCTCAGTACTGTTTTAATTTGCATTTCTCCAAACAAACTGACCATATACATTTTTTATTAATTCCCAATTGAGGAATGGCTCTTATTTTTATATATGACTCATTTATCTATATATTTGAGAGAATATGAAAAAGGCCTTTATCAAAGAAACTTGCTTGAAATTTTTTTTTCACAATTTATCATTACGAATTATATTTGTTTCCATCCTATTTCTTGCTCTATTTTTTTTCATCAGGAATACTTAAAAGTCCACTATTTCATTGAATATCCATTTTTTCCCTGGAAGAATTTTTTTGCTGGATAAGTAATTCTTGGTTGTAATCATAGCTTATTTCCCTTCTGGAATATTATATTCCAAGCCATCAAATTCTTTAATATAGAAGTTGATCAATGTTGTGTTATCCTGATTATGGTTTCAAAGTATATGAATTGCTTCTGGCTAGCTGCTTACAATACTTCCTCCTTAACCTGGGAGCTCTGAAATCTAGTTATAATATTCTTGGGAGTTTTCATCCGGGGATCTCTTTTAGAAGGTGATTGATGGATTCTTTCCATTTTTCTTTTACCCTCTTGTTCTAGATTAGGGTTTTCCTTGATAATTTCTTGAAAGATGATGTCTAGATTCTTTTACTGATCATGGTTTTCAGAAGTTCAACAATTTTGACATTATCTCTCTTGGATCTATTTTCCAAAACAGTTGCTTTTCTAATAAGATAGTTTACATTTTCTTTCTTTTTTGTCTTATTGTTTCTTGATGATTCAGTGTCATTAGCTTCCATTTGCTCAATTCTAATGTTTAAGGAATTATTTTTTTCAGTAAACTTTTGTACCTATCTTTTTCCATTTAGTCAATTCTGCTTTTTGAGACATTCTTCTCTTCATTGGATTTTTGTGTCTCTTTTACCATTTTCTAAAAGTGTCATTTTCTTCAACTTTTTATGTGTGTGTGTTTGTTTCCTTTACCAAGCTGTTAACACTTTTTTCATGATTTTCTTGCATCCCTCTGATTTCTCTTCCCAATTTTTTCTACTTCTCTTACTTGATTTTTAAAATCCATTTGGGCCTCTTCCAAGGCTGAAAACCAAGTCATATTTTTCTTAGAGGCTTTGGAAAATAGGAATTTTGACTTTGTTGTCTTCTTAGTTTGTGTTTTGAAGTTACTTGTAAGGAGAGGGTCTGTCCTCTGGTCTGTGAATGAGCACAAGCACTCTTTTCTGCCCTATAACTGAGAGAAGCTCCCTGCAACTGACAGTGCAAGATCTAACGTGCTAGTGCTCCTCCTTGCCCTGGGATTGCTACCCAGAACTACAACCTGGATCTGAGTATGGGCAAAGAAACAGAATTCTGTCCCAGTGCTAGCAAAGTAATCTCTTTCGGATCAATTTTTCAATCCCCTTACCATCTGTGAAGTGAGAGAGCTTTGAAAGTAGCTACTACAGCACCTGATTCATTCATTCTCAAGGTCTGCTCCTGTTTTGCTGGGGCCTGGTATATGAGCTGTGCTCTACTCTATGCTACAGACCTTTACTGTTAAACTTTCTAGTGGTCTTGGGCTAAGAAACTGTTTCACTCCATCCTTTTTGTGGAATCTGCTACTCCAGCATAGGATATTGTTTAAAAGTCTTTGAAGGGGTATGAGGAAAAAACTCAGATAAGTCCAAGTTTCTCTTCACCATCTTGGTTCCACCCTCTCTCTCCCATTTTCTGTAGTATTTCATCAGTTAACATGGATGCAATTATTCTCTCTGTGCACATGAGCTCGTTGATGTTTCTCACACAAAATGAAGATCTGTGTTTTTGCACTGGTTTGATGACAGCGTATTTTAAAATCAGCCAGAGTCAGGAATTCAGGTTAGGGGAAAATCGTCAATCTTTATTCTCAGCAGAGATGAAGAAAGATCGGGGGTAGAAGGGAATCGGCAATAGCAATGTCAGCAGCCCAGTCAAGAAGCTAGCTGGACCAGAAGCCACGAAATCAGCAGCCACCAGAATAGAACCCAGCCAGCAATCTCTCTCAGCCTCTCTTCCTTTCTCTCTGCCTCCACCCACCAAAATCGTCATTTCCTATTCAACACATCAGGACTTGCACAGAGAGTGGGCGGGGGCCATTCTTTATCCAAGCATGTATATTAATAGAGTATAGCCCAATTACTATTTAGCCTCATATGCTTGGGACCTCAACTCAAGTCTCAGCCCATTATACTGGTTCTCCTCCCAAGCTTGAGAACTCACTCAGCTTCTAAATCTCCCCGACTTCCTTTAATCCTTAGCCTAAATTCCTTCCATTCTCCCCTATTTGGTCCCCCTCAGCTGCTAGTGCTATCTTCCCTAAAGTTACTTTCCATCTACTCTGTACTTATTTTCAATATAATAAATTGTCCTTTATTACTACAAGGTGACTCCTTGAAAGCAGATATTGTTTTTGATCTTCTATGTATCTCTGAGGCTTGGAATAAAGATTGGCAATTTAGCAAGCATGTGTAATGATTTATTGGTAAAAATATTTCTTAGCACATTTGCTACCTTTGAAAAAATAAAATATAGGACACAGAAAAATTATAAACAATTTTTAAAATCAGAAATATTAAATTATGATTTATATATCATAATACAAAAATAGTGATTAATTAAAAATAGGAGAAATAAGCAAAATATAGACATATATATATATATATATATTACAGAATGTTATCTCCAATAATAAGAAAGCCAAAAAATAAATTCAGGATACGCTAAATTATGAGGGGAGGGGGGTGTAACAAAAAGATTCTAATAATGAGACAAAAAAACTTTCTTGTAAACTAAATCAGTTTTCCAGCTAAAGAAGAAAAAAAAATTCTATCTCTGAGAACACGAGACAAAATATATTAATGAACTTAGTGCGAAATTTTAAAAATTAGAAAATACTCCAAAAGAAATATAAAAGAAATCTTGAAGATTAGACAAAAGATAAACTGCAGACCCAAAAGGCTAGAGAAATCATAACCCATAACAAAAAGAAGTCATTAATACCTACTATCTATTAGTTGTCCTAATAATAGTTAGCATTAAAGTGTGAAAACCAATTCAAATATATCTCCTCCTTCTCTCTCTCTCTCTCTCCCCCTCTCTCCCTCCCTTCCCCCCCTCTCAAAAATAAAACAGAACATTCTACCTTAGACCCATCATAATGGCAAAGATGACAAATGCAGAAAAAGGCCAATTATTGGTATAACCTTCCTATGAAGACAGGCATACCAATACACTCTTCATTGAATTATGAATTATTCTAATCACTCTGGAAAGAAATTTAGAACCATATTAAAAAGCCTCTCCAGGGGTCCTCAAACTTATTAAATAGGGGGCCAGTTCACTGTCCCTCAGACTGTTGCAGGGCCGGACTATAATAAAAACAAAAACTTTGTTTTGTGGGCCTTTAAATAAAGAAACTTCATAGCCCTGGGTGAGGGGGAATAATCGCCCTCAGCTGCCAAATCTGGCTGCGAGCTGTTGTTTGAGGACCCCTGCTCTAGACTGTAGCAATGAGCATATATGCTCACTGTATATGCTGTATATGCTAGTATATGCTGAGCACCAGGCTGGTTGCTAGGAATACAAAGACAAACAGCTTCCTCCTCTCAAAGAGTTTCCATTCTAACAGCAGGGATAGCCTGCATACACATAAGTTCCCAGGGTCATAAAACTATCAGAGACTTCAGAGGCCACCTAATTAAACAACTTGCCCATGGTCTGAGAGGCAGCAGGCGTTTTGGAGGTGAGTTTTGAGCCTCTATCCTCTGACTCCAGAGCTAGATCTCTCTCCTCTGAATCATATTATCTCTTGGAAGTACAGAGACACAAGACAGAGGGGACAGAATGTAGTTGAGAGCATCACCAGATATCTCCAGCAAAAGGCAGTACTTGAGCTGATTCTTGAAAGCAAGTAAGGATGCCAGGAAGTGGAGTGAAGTTAAGCTAACAGCCAATGCTAAAGCTTAGAAACATTATGGAACACCTTATGAACAGAAGAGCAAGATGAGTATACTGTACCATAGAGTGCAATGGGGAGAAGGATATAAGAAGATTAGAAAAGTAATAAGGGGCCAGGTGGTACAGAGTTTTGAATGGCAGGGGAGTTTATATTTGAACTCAGGTAAATAAAACTGCCGAGAGTACTGAGTATGAGAGTAACATTGTCAGACCTTACTAAGGGCAAAGATGGAGTGGAATAGACTAAGGCAATTATAAAGCTACTGAAAATTAACCAGCAATGCATATATACCATATATACCATATATATATACCATATATACCATATATACCAGTAAGCATATTTGCTGGGAAGGTCAGAGACTAAAGTAAAGAACACATACACAAATATATATATACACATATATAATAAATCATATACACACATACAGAAATATATACATACATACATATACACACATAAACATACACATACACACATTCACATAGAAGCACACACTCATATACATTTTTTTAGCTTCACTTTTTATTATGTCAAAGAACAGGAAACAAAATAGGTCCCCTTTAGCTGTAGCATATAAAACTTATAAACCAAGGCAAGACAAAATTCTAGACTCAAAATAAAACTTGGGAAGATTTTGACAAAACCATCGTAAAATGAAATAAACAGAATGGAAACACAACTTACAGGATGACAACAATATGATAAAGATTCAAAGGACTTCAGAATCTACAAAAAGCAGTGGTCAATCATAACTTTAAAAGACTGAGGATAAAGACCTCCTGTTTTTTGACAAAGAGGTTAATGTAAAATGAAGTATATATTTTCAGTTATGTCTAACATGTTTGCTTTGTTCAACCATACTTTATTATAAAGGAGTACCTCAGGTTGAAGGGAGTGGGAGAAGTTAGTTGGTATGAAGTAATACAGATTCGAAAATATTTTTAAAAGAAAGAGCACAATTAAAGCATTTTTTTAAATAAAAAAAGAAAACAATTTTGTTACTACTTTCTTAAACAGAATTTACACTTTAAAAAACTATGAGTAAAACATATTCACAATTTCACATATAATTCAATTCTCTTTTGTGTTCTTTTATACTGAGATATTTGTGTTTGTTGGTCAGTTTTGTGTTAATGATAAAAAAAATTTTTTAAAGGAAATAATCTACAATTAGATTATGACTTACAGTTAGACAAACAGTAGGCCCAGAATTAATCAGAGGGAGGATAGCAAGCTAAAGTGCCTTCAGGGTTTTACAAAGCTCTTTTAATGATCTCCAAAATTCCCTAGAAATAAAAGCTAATCTTTTTTAAAATACCATTATTCTTACAGTATTTCCTGGCTGAATGTCATTTAACACTATGGACTCTGAAGAAGGAAAAAAAGGTGGGGGGGGGGGGCGGTAATTATACAAAAAGCAATGAAGAGATACATGATGGATATCATCAGGTTAGAGAAGGAACTTCAAAGAATTAGAAGAAAGGACATTATCTTTTTTTTTTTTTTTTTAATTTAATAGCCTTTTATTTACAGGATATATGCATGGGTAACTTTACAGCATTAACAATTGCCAAACCTCTTGTTCCAATTTTTCACCTCTTACCCCCCCACCCCCTCCCCTAGATGGCAGGATGACCAGTAGAATGTTAAATATATTAAAATATAAATTAGATACACAATAAGTATACATGACCAAAACGTTATTTTGCTGTACAAAAAGAATCAGACTCTGAAATATTGTACAATTAGCTTGTGAAGGAAATCAAAAATGCAGGTGTGCATAAATATAGGGATTGGGAATTCAATGTAATGGTTTTTAGTCATCTCCCAGAGTTCTTTTTCTGGGCATAGCTGGTTCAGTTCATTACTGCTCCATTGGAAATGATTTGGTTGATCTCGTTGCTGAGGATGGCCTGGTCCATCAGAACTGGTCATCATATAGTATTGTTGTTGAAGTATATAATGATCTCCTGGTCCTGCTCATTTCACTCAGCATCAGTTCGTGTAAGTCTCTCCAGGCCTTGAAGAAAGGACATTATCAAGAAAATGTATGATTAACATAAGAAATAAGTTGACCATTTGGCAAAGGCTTAGGATAGATGGACAACCCAAGCATTTCAATAGCATCCATGTGATAACAGGGGAAAGGAATCCTCATATGGGATAGTGTAATGTTCTCTTCTCTAATAATATAATCGTTCTCTGGGAGCAGATTTCATGGGGGGCTTCTGGAGGCAGCCTTAGGTTCAGTTCAAAGTAATAATAACCCCAAATGCAGCCAGGAGTTGAAGTCCAGTCCTTTATTGTCTCTTCCAAAATAGCCCGGTTAGCTTTCTTGGGTTCCAAGAGCTCGTGTCGCTAGTCCTTTGCCTCTGCCAATTTCAGCCTCCAGCTCTCTCTGAATCCTTTGTTCTGCCCAACTGAATCCTGATTTCTCAATCTCTCCAAGTGCTCCCAGTGGGCTTGTCCTTTTATATGCTCTTTTAGAGGTGTGAACTCAAAGGCTGACTCCTCCTCCGAGAGTGGGATTGTGGGCTTCTGACTTGTGAATCTCCTGGACTCCTCTCTGACTTGTGAATCTGAGGCCAGATCTGAACTCAGGTTTTGTTAACTTCCAGCACTCTATCCTCTGCTGATCCCATTTTATTATGAATGCAGACAAAAATGATCAATACTATTATCCATACCTATAACTTTGTCAAAAACAGAAATCATATTTAAATGTAACAGGAAAGTTGTTACAAATATCTCAAAATATCATTTATGCTATTTCTTATAAATTAATGTGGTTATTAGGCTCATTTCCATATATATATATATATATATATATATATATAGAACTAAAAAATTTTTAGTTCTATATATATATATATATAACTAAAATTTTTTTAAATATTTTGATAACTATTTTTAAAAAACTGATTTTTCTGTAATAATATACATTACATGCATTTAAAAACATTAATGCTAGTATTATACCTGAGATTACATTCATTTAGCCCTATATGTACCTTTATACACATATGTATGTGTGTTTGTGTGTATACACATCCTATATATAATTTGTTTGGTGAGCAATTGATTTTTTTTCTGGATCCATAGGCTTCATCAGGTTGAGGTATATCTATAGCATGTGGGTGCGTGTGCGCGCGCACACACACACACACACACACACACACACACAAGATTAAGAACCTCTGTATTACAGGAAGCATTTTATGATTTATCTAATTATTAATTTTGGCTCCCTCCTCTAATATTATATATGTTTATTTGTTTAAATGTATTCCCCAGTAGAATACAGCCTCCTTCAAGATCTTATGCATGGTCACTTTTCTTTCTTTTAATTTTGATGAACTTAAAAAATATCAACAAGAATAAACATCTCTCCCTATGAAGAACAGTAAAAGAGGACTATATATGGAACTATGTATGACTCTCCATTGCATATCATTTGACCTTTTAAAGTATAATTTCAAATTTAACATTATTTCCAAAACCATTCTATTTCTTTGTATCATTTTCTGAATATCCAATATCCATATATATATATATATATATATATGATTCAATGATACTATTTTTTTTCTTTCTTTGGGTTTCTTTTTGGGGGAAAGAGCCTTTTTCCTACTTCTTTTCATTATTTCTCTTAAAATTTTTGGCCATTTGTTACTTTGCATTAGATTTATTTTTTTAGCTCTATAATGTAATTCTTTGGTAGTTTAATTGGTATGGCAAATCACATTATGGGTGTGAGTTTTTTGAGTGTAGAAGAATTTCCTCCCCATTTCTTTGTATACTCAATGCTTAGTAGTCCCTGGCACATAATAGGTACTTATTAAATATTTATATACTAAGTGAATTAATTTAAGTAGTATTGTTGTTTTTATTTTATTGGTATACTCCAACCATGAGCAATTAATATATTTTCCATTATTTAAATCTATTTGGGTTAGAAATGCTTTATAGTTGTATTAATAAAATTTCTCCATGTAGCTAGACTACTTGTCATTTGTACATTCTGCAGTATCTCTCCTAGATATGTAGATAAGAGACGCAGTAAAGTGAAACAGTGGATATAGGGGTAAAACTGAAGTCAAGAAGTCTTATATTTAAATACTGCTCCTAACTGTAGGACCTTGTTTCCCCATGGGTAATGGAGTAGGTGATAATGATAACATCTATCTCCCAGGGTGGTTGTAAAGATAAAATGAAATAATATTTGTAAAATGATTTGTAAACCTTGAAGCACCATATACATGCTAGCTATTATAATATAAAGAAATTTTTGTATGTATTTCTTTTATATTCTATTATTTCATTGAACTCATGATAGCAATTAATTTTTGACCATCATACTATCTACAGATTGTTATTTTTATTTTCTTTTTTCTTTGCTTATTCCCTCAAATTTTTTATTCTTCTATTTATATAACTAGCATTTCTAGAATTATATCAAATATAGTTCAAATATATCAAACGGTTCATTTAATCCATAGTCTTATACTGCCATATCTTTATTGTAGTTTCTTGGTGTTTTCTGGCTTCTTATAGTATTTTCCCACTTATCTTGGAAGTTCTAGTTTTTGTCTACAATATTCATGGGTGTTTTCAATTTGGAATTTCAGGAGGTTGTCTTCTGGTTCTACCAGATATGGGCAAGGTTTTTTTATAAATACTTAAATATCTTACATTTTCTTATATCTTTTCATGCTCTTGGCTTTGTCTTACAAAATCACCAACTTCTATTTTCCATTCTGTTTTCCAGGAAGTTCATTTGTTGGATACAGTTTTCTACCTTCTATTCTATGTTACTTATTGTTCTTCATTTATTCCCTTCAGAAACTTTTAATTTCATTTTTTTATCTCCTGCTTCATTATAGTCTTTGTAGTCAAGTCATATTTTTCTTTTTGAGGTTCTGATTATAGTTGCTGTGGAATCAGTCTTTTCTGTTACCTCTCAAACTTGAAGTAAATTCCTTTCCTACTTGTGGCAGATAATGGAAATCAAACTGGTAGCAAACTTCCTGAAAGGACCACTGTGTGGACAGCCCACTGATGAGTTGACTCTGATGTGGTTCTTAGTGTTCCAAGGAATGCATGGCCAAGTCTTGTCTTTCTGAACAGTGACCTGTAAGGAATGAGTGTGTACTTTGCTTCTGTACTAATAGGCTAATACTAAGGTATGACTTTGGTCCCTGACTACTGCAAGTCACATGGGTTCACAACAAGAAGTGCTGTGAAGGTCAAATGTGATAGTGGACATATAGCATGTTGCAATTCTGAAGGCACTATAGAAATGAAATCTACTATTACTTTTTAGCCTTTCCTAAGCCTTCTTCTATACTTCTGCTGAGTTCAAGCAATATAGAGGTATGCTGACAAATGTTTAACAACCAGGATCTTCTGCATATGACACACACTTTTAAATTTAAATATGCATTTTTAGTTTTCTAAAGTCTAGATAATCAATGAAACAATAAATCAAACCCTGATTTGTAGAAATTGCCAATTTCTGAGTTGTAAATGCTCACAATGAAAACTTAATAATCAACCCTATTCAAGCTAATTAGAGATCACTCCAGCACCCTCCAGTTTGCAACTCATCCTTCCCCCTCCCCAAACACCCTTGCGTTCAGAGTGTCAGCAGCTTTAGGGTTATTTACCAAAGCTAACACTAACTTCCCTACTATAACCCCAAACCTATCCTCTGCCAGTTTCTTTTTGTATAGTTCTGGAAGGGCATACTTCTATTTATCATTCTTTTCTCTATTTCCCTTTTCAGATATTTCAGATATTAAGAGAGCAAGACTTTTCACAATCTTAAGTGATTTAGATGGTCTTTCTCACCAAAGCACAAAACTTTGTACATAGCAGGTACTTAATAAGTTCTCTCTGAATTTAATTTAGAGCATATGTCAGAAAAAAAAGTGGAATAGATCAGATAGAACAGTAAATTGGTGGCAGATTTTGGAGTTAGATTAAATGTCAGTCTAAGGAGTTTGCATCTGATCCAATAGGGAGGCACTGAAGGGTTGAGAGCAGGCGAGTGACACAGAACCAGGAAGATTTTGTTGGCAGTTGAATAAAGGAAGAATACAAGAGGGGGGAGTCAGAAGGCTGTTCTAATAGCCCAGTCAAGAGGAACAAGAACCTGAATGAGGACAGAGACCATGAGAATTGATATAGAAGATAGAATAGAAAGGTAAGCTCAATAGAAGTAGAATTAGCAAAAATTCCAAGGATGATAAAGTTTAATAAAAGGATGGTTGGATTTGACAATTCTAAAATTATTTGTAACCTTGGAGAGAAAATTACGTTTGTGGTACAAATTTCATTTTGAAACAAAAAGTGACTAATCAAATTTCTCAGATGAGTATGTGTTTTGAAATTGTTAATGTATTTTCGTGAAATCTAATACATAAAGTTTACAGATTTACATGTAAATGACATAGAAAGTATTTATGTGATACTGGGATCATGAAAAATACTGTCCTTTATCTTAAAATAAAAGGAATCTACTCCTACATTATTTAAACTATATTTTAAAAAAGCTTTTATGCATTTGGTAATTACTGATGTGTATCATTTTAATTCTGACTGTGAACTGCATTTCATTGAATTGTTATTATTTTAATTATATAATATTTTCCTTGCTATTTTATATCCCAATTATCATAAGCTTAAAGCAGCATGCCATCATAGACTACTGAACTCAGAGTCATAAGATACATACTTACATATCCTGCTTCTATTATTTATTGGCTGTGTGACTATGTGCAAGACACTTAACTTTTCTGCATCTTGGTTTGCTTATATGTACAATGGGGATAACATACCTACAGTATTTACTTTTCATGACTGTTGTAAGATGAAACTCTAATAAGATACCATTTAAAATACTTCGTAAACTGTAACACTATAGTGTCAAACTCAAAAGAAATAGGGGTCACTAAAATAACATTAATATTATCTATGTGTTATTATATTTTTATTTTGTTAAAGATTTCCCAATTTTATTTTAATCTGATTTCAGTCACACTCAGAAGTGTTGTGGATCACACATGGCTTGCAGGCTTCCTGTCTGACACCTCTGCTTTAAAATGTATTATTATTGCTATTCTCATTATTACATATCACATTCTATCGGGAAACTGATACAACCCATAATGAATAAAAAAAATTTCAAGCACCTTAAAATGTATTTCACTTATGTGAAAGCTCTCAATATATCAAGTTCTTAATAGAATTCTTAAATTTTAGAGACTTACAATAGTGAAGTGTATTAAAACTCACCAACTTTTCAGAAAATGCACTTATTTATAATATGGGAAGGTAATTCTATAAAATGAACTGGTTAGACTAGGTAGCCTATATGCTCTCTTCTACCTCTTAATCCTATGATACATATAATTATCTGATCTTTCTGTGGATTGTAGAATTTATCTTAATCATTTATCTCTATAATCTCTACTCAAATGGCCAATTTATTAAATCATACTAATACTGAGAAGATTCCATGTTAATAATTGGCAATCATTTCATTTGAAAGTGTAACTTATACAAGAGTTTAATTAGAGTGTATATGACATTTATATATTGGTCAAAATAAATCAACTTCATGGCTAAGTATCATGTAACAAGCAGCATAACATGAAATGCTAAGCAAATGATTTGAGACAGAATCTCATGGCAACAAAAACCTTAACAGATTTGGTTGTCTCTTTATCAGCCAAGTTTAATAAGAACTAACTTAAAAACTATTTGATACAGCTTAAATCAAGTCAAATAAACTAATATATGCAAAGTCATTGTGTGTATAAATTGATATGCTTAGGTGAGTTATTCTTAATAGAGAATATATCATTTATCAAATATATACAAGAATAGTATCTCCAATGAACAATCTTGTGAGCTTTTCAAAGAAAAGTGTGTAGTAATGAACATCTAAAAATATATAATTAGTAATTTACTTTCATATCATGCTTTTAGGTTTATACAGCACTTACTTATCAATGATTATAAGTAGTACAACTAATATTACCCATATTTTACAGATGAGGAAACTAAGCTTTCAAAGTATTAAGTGACTTGTCTATGATTAAATAATTAGTAAGAATCTAAAGTGAGATTCAGGACAACTAGGTAAAGCTCCAGGGCTGGAGTCAAAATGACTCACCTTCTTGAGTTCTAATTTGCCCTCAAACATAACCTATGTGACCCTGGGCAAGTCACTTAATCATGTTTGCCTCAGTTTCCACACCTGTAAAATGAGTTGGAGAAAGAAATGCCAAACCACTATGGTATCTTTGCAAAGAAAACCCCAAATAGTGTCACCAACAGTCAGGCATGACAAAAAAGACTGAACAATAACAAAAATAAGATTTAAAACCAGGTTTTCTACCTCCACATTCAGTACTCTGTCCATTTATTCATACTATTTCTTACAATATCAAGGTGAAAAAGTTGCTTTATCTCCATCAAAAGCTCATCTTCCTATTTACAAATGATCTCTTTATGCTGAGAAGGTGCTACCCAAAGGGGAGTAACCAACCTCAAACCTGAGGAAGTAGATATTTCATATTCATTCTTAACATACTGTAGAAACCATTGTTATAAATGGCTATATTTTAAAATAAATCACATGAAAACCAAATTCCTTTTTTATCACATATACTATGTATATGTAACTATTAGATGTAACTATTTAGTGAATGATAATTTACCCTGAAAGTTTTTTTTTTTAAATAGGAGTTTATTTCTTAGCTCTTTGCATAATATTTTAACTTCTCAAGAAGGGAAATTGACACTCGTATCACATCAAAAACTTAAGCTTCTTTTGATATATCTAAATATCTTAGGGAAAATAAATGTTCAGTGTGTTAATTAACTATGTATTTCTGGTTAGAAATCTGAAAAGTAAAATTGCACTAAGTTGGGAGAGGACTTAGATTCACGGTCAGGACTTAACAGTTAATATTTTTGTGACTTTGGTAAATCACTCAAGATTTCTTTTATTTTTTTAATCTGTAAAATAAGGATACTAGATGAAATGATTTCCAATTCTAAGAATACAATTCTATGGATCTTATCACTAATCACAAATATATCTGCAGGTATTAATCTTTCACCACGCTTTCTCCATTTTTTCTCTCTCTTCTTGCACTCTTACCACCTATTAACCAAAAACCAGAACACTATATACCCTGAATCAATTCCTACCAGGTTGAAAGGGTAGAACCAATCTCCCAAAACGACACTTGTGACTGGCCTGAATCCCCATTAAAATGCGTCCAGAATAAAGTGAATTTGGATGAAAGTTCAAGTATTATAATGGCATGGGTTGAGACATGAATCTAACTGTAGCCAGATGAGGCCAATATACAGTCAATGAGGTGCCAAGTGACCTGAAAGCTCTTTTCTTTTGTCTCATTTTGGTTTCTGGCTTCTCCAAACATGTATAGCACCTATATTAACTGACCTAGAAGGAAAATATTCAAATGAAGAAAAGGGGAAGAGAGGGGGAAGGAAGTTAGGGTAAAACATTTTTCATACTCTACTTTCAGCACATAAACTTGAAGGGAAAAAAATACATGATATTACACAGAACTATCATTCATATAGAGTATATAAAGTGTGATTTGTGCTTTCAGTGTACTTTTAAAGAAGGATACAGAGCTACTAAAAACAACTCAAAACCATTAAAGTAGACTTTGCATAAAAATGTAGTCACTGTACATTGGTTACCAGAGACACCAATGAATCCATTCCTGAAATTGATTTAAACATTTTAATTGACCAAAACTTCTACATCATTATTTTACATCTCCAAAGAAAGAATGAACTAGAAACTTCATCAAAAATATGCTACTGGAGGCAAGATATGGGAATAATAAGCTTTTGGAATTATAAACAGCTAGGTGATACAGTACAGAGAATACTGAGCCCAGAGTTAAGAAGAACTGAGATCAAATCCAGCTTAAGACACTTAATAGCTATATGATTCTGGGCAGGTCATTTAGCTTTTTGTTTGCCTCGGTTTCTTACACCATAAAATGGGAATAATAAAAACACCTACCTTTCAGGGTTATTGTAAAGATCATATTTGGGCCATAGTAGGTATTTAATGTTTACTGATTGATTAGATTTTTTTTAATTAAAAAATCAAACTACTAAAAATATAAATGCTAATGATAAAATATTGATTTCAGTTGTCTACAAGTGAAAGATACCTGAAATAAACATGTGCTTTTTTTTTTATTTATCATATACTACATAGGCCAAAGTTATGCCAATATGTCAAAAAAAAAAAATACAGGGAAAATTTTAAAATATTTATGCTCATCCTACCAGAATCTTCTTGTAAGATGAGTATAGTCTTTCCCCCCCAAAATATAGTCTTAATACCAAAACCAGAGATTTATCCAAGAAATCATGTTATGTCCAATTTGGATTGATACCAGAAATGCAAGGATAGTTCAAAATGGGAAAACAGTGATCATAATTTATCATCAAAAACAAAAACATTCAAAACCAAATATTTCAATAGATGCAGAAAAAGATGCTAATAAAGTTCAATACTCAATTGTACTGAAAACACTATAAAGTATAGGCATGGTCTTTTTTTAAACCATAAAAACTAAAACCTAAAGCAAACTTCATATACAATGAGAATATACTAGAAGCTATTCCAATAAGTATGAGTAAAGATGGTCATTCTCCCCACAACTACTTGATATAGTTCTAGAAATGCTAGCAATAGCAATCAAAAAAGAGAAATAAATTAAAGACATAAACATAGATAAAGAAGGTTATGTATGTATCCATGTGTCCTGTAAAAATTTCCATGCTAATTTGATGAATATACAATGTTTTACTTAGAAAATCTTAGAGAATCACCAAAGATAAAAAGCTGTTGTTCAGTTGTTTTCCAAGCAAGACCCCTATTTGGGGTTTGGGGGGGGCAAAAATAACTGGAGTAGTTTGCCATTTTTCTTTTCAAAAAATACTAAATAAGACTAATAACATCTTTAACAAAGTTTCATGGTTCAAAAAAAAGTACATTTCTTCATAATAACAAAATATAAAAGATAATAATAGGAAAAGAAATCTCTTCCAAATAATGACAAAATGCATTAAATAGTTGGGGATTAATTTTCTAAAAAAATACAAAAGACTTGTATAGATTCAATTACAAAGTGTTCCGTAAAGAAATAAATAACTTCAATAGCTTGAGAAATATTCAGAGCTTAGGATTGGGCCATGTAAATATGGTAAAAATAACAATTCTACTAAAGTTAATTTATATTTTTAATGTTACAGAAATCAAATATACTTTATACAACTTGATAAAAAAATTACAAAATCTATTTAGAAAAATAAAAGATCTAAACTATACAGGGAAATAATGAAAAGAAATGAGGATAAAGAGGAATAGCACTTCTAGACTTTGGACCATTTTAGAAAACAGAAATCATTAAAAACCATCCAGTATAGGTTAAGAAACAGAAAAATGGATTAATGGAACAGAAAAAATAAGGAAGATTCAGATACAATTGAATTTAATAATCTATTTTAGATATATCAGAAAACATAAATTACTTAGTATTATGGGCCAGAACTTGAAACAGGGTACTAGGTGGAATTGAGAAGACAATGGTTAAATCTAGTTTAGCATTGATTTAATCCTACAACAAATAATGGTTTCCTAATGATATAATGATTGGTTTATACTCAGTGTAGAGCATATAAACTAGGAGTCTCAGCCAGGATTCATTCTGAGAGAAGGCAAAGGATTGGCAGCAGGAGCTTAAGCTCTCAGAACCAAGGGGAGAAATTCAATTCGATTTTCGATCTTCTTGGTGGCTGACCTGGACTCCTGCACTTCCCCCACTAAGACCAAGGCTAGACTGAAAGGCTCTCCAGAAAGCTGCCCAGTCCCAGGAAGGAGATAATAAAGGATCTGGAGTATAAGAAAGCTAACCGGGCCCCAGGAAAGGAGACACCACTTGGAAAGAGACAATAAAGGATTTGGACTTTAAACCCTGGCTGCACTTATAGTGATTACTGAACTGAAAGAAAGGCTGCTCCCAGAGACCCCAAGGAAACAGAAACAGAGAACATTACAACTTAGGAAAGACTTCCTATGTCATTAAAAAACAAAAACCTGCTAGGAATCCCAGCCAAAGTAGCAGAAAGTGTAGGCCAATAGCTTTCACTATATTCCATAATACATTTAAATAGATGTGTAATGTTAATATTTTAAAGTTCATATTATAAAATTTAAAAAGTAGATGACATGCCTCCCAAAACTGAGTAGATTTGTATTCTTAACAGGAATAATTATAAAAGCTAAAACTTCAAATTACATGAAACTGAAAAGTTTCTGCACTGACAAAATTAATGCATCCAAGATAAGGGAAGAAATTGAAATAGAGAAAAACTTTGTATTAAATTATTCTGATTAGATCTCCATTCCCTAATAGATAGATATATGGTTGGAGGGTAGGAAAATAAATATATTTATAAATAACCACATGAAAAAATATTCTGAATCATCAAAAATTAAAGGGAAATGTATATTAAAACAACCTTATATCCTACAAACTGGCAAAGATGGCAAAAGAAACAATTAGTCAAATTGGAGGCAATGTGGGAAGACAAGCAAGATATACTGGTGCATTTTAATGGAATTGTGAATTAGTACAATCGTTTTGGAAAGAAATTTGGAATTAAAATAAAGAAACAAAATAGTTCATATTTTTGATCCAGAGATTTCATTAACAGGCAAATACCTCAAGGAGATACCTGATTTTTTAAAAAAAGAAAGTCCCTACCTAAATCAAAATATTTATAACTTTTTTGTGATAGCAAAGAATTAGAAAGAAAGCTGGGAAATGGCTATATAAATTGTGGTATATGAATGTAATATTAACATACAATAAAAAATTATTAATGAGGAATACAGAGAAGTATATAAAGATCTCTATGAACTGATACAGAATGAAATAGGGAAAGCCAAGAAAACAATATATTATGTAATATAATGTATATATATATATATAATCATTATAAAAATATAAAAAGAACAACCAAACAAACAAACCGACCAAACAACCAACAACCAAAAATCAAACCAAAAAAAAAAAAAAAAAATCAAAAGTGATTATTATAAGACTATAAAGAACAAACATGACTTGAAAAAAGATATATAAAAAGACAGTCCCATCCCACCTCTTTGCAAAAGTTCACAAATGTTGTGCAATGCATATTTTAGACTTTTTAGATGTTTTTTATTAGTGATGCAGATTTTTTTCTTTATTGTATTTTAAAAATACTATTTGCTATGTATATGATCACTCTCTGGGAAGAAGAAAGGGAAGGGAATAAGGAAACAGGTGATATAAAAAACAAAAGGCCAATTAAAAACTTATTAAAATAATAAAACTTTGTTTTGTTTTGCCATTAGCATTTATTTGGCCCCCTCTAATTCTTAGAGATTTTGTTGAGTGAACAAAGTGGATTTTTTTTTGCTGGGGTTTGGGGGGGTGGGAGGGTGGGAGGTGGGGAGGTGGGGGGGTTATTTTTTCTTTCTTGTACCAATCTGTTAACTTCCTTTCCAATTCTCTATGGTTCTCTTTTCTTTTCCATTTTTCTTTCTTTCTAACATTCACATTTCATTTAGAAAACTGTAAGAGAAGGCAGTTTACTTCAATACTTGCTTGTATACTATAAAGTAGGCAAGAAGAAAACTAAATTGCTCATAGCAGTACACAAAGTATCTCATAGTAAAAACAAATGATCTGAAAAACAGATTGAAGAGGAAAAAATAAATTAAAATCATTGAATCACCTAAAAGCAAGATTAAGAAAATAATCTACATATCCTATTTCAAGAAATCTTAAAAGGAAATTGGCCAAGCCTCTTAGGAAAATAGGACAAAGTGAAAAATATTAAGAATTCTGTAGTCACCTCCTAAAAGAAATCTCAAAATGCAAACTCCCAGAACTATTTTACCCCAAATTCAGAGTTTTCAGGTCAAAGAAAAAAAAATTCTACAAGCAGTCAGAAAAAAAGAGTTCAGGTACAAAGAAATCACAGTTAGGATTATATCATTTAGCAGTCCCCAAATGTGCAAAGACCTTGAAATACAATATTCCATAAGGCAAAAAAATTGCTCTTAAAGTCAAGAATGATTTACCTAGCACAATGCTACAGAAAAAAACTTTTAATGAAGTGGAGAATTTCCAAACATTCATGATGAGAACACTAATGCTACAAAGAACTTTGAAATGGACATATGCATCAAGAGAAATATTAAAAGGGTACATATGAATAAAAAACCTACAAGGGACTAAACATTCAAATATAGAAAGATGATATTTGTGTCTCCTCTGAATCCTATTATTATTAGGAATAAGAGAAGGAAGCTACGTAGATAAAGACCTAAAAGTGTTGCTGTTGTTTTCAAGATATTCAAGATATTAAAAGAAGAATTTAAAAAAAGAAAAGAAAGGGAAGTATACTAGAAGAATAAAGGGAAAAGAAGGTGAGAGAAAATTCCCTCACATTATGGGAATGTACAGATTGATGACTATACAAATGAGAAGGAAGGGTCGAGAGCAATGGCTGACATTTGAATTTTACTCTCATATAAACTTGTAAAGGAGAAGGAAAGAATATACATACCCAGATTTGAGTATGGAAATATAATTCACTCCAGAGGGGAAAAAAAAGAAAGCGAAAAAAGAAGAGGAAATTATTAGAGGGAGAGCAAATGAGCAGATTAATCTTTTTTTTTTAATTTTTTTTATTTAATAGCCTTTTATTTACAGGATATATGCATGGGTAACTTTACAGCATTAACAATTGCCAAACCTCTTGTTCCAATTTTTCACCTCTTATCCCCCACCCCCCCAGATGGCAGGATGACCAGTAGATGTTAAATATATTAAAATATAAATTAGATACACAATAAGTATACATGACCTGGAGAGACTTACATGAACTGATGCTGAGTGAAATGAGCAGGACCAGGAAATCATTATATACTTCAACAACAATACTATATGATGACCAGTTCTGATGGACCAGGCCATCCTCAGCAACGAGATCAACCAAATCATTTCCAATGGAGGAGTAATGAACTGAACCAGCTATGCCCAGAAAAAGAACTCTGGGAGATGACTAAAAACCATTACATTGAATTCCCAATCCCTATATTTATGCACACCTGCATTTTTGATTTCCTTCACAAGCTAATTGTACAATATTTCAGAGTCTGATTCTTTTTGTGAGCAGATTAATCTTAAACATAATTTGATAACAAAGAACAAAAATAGTTTGGTGGCAATGGATTGGAAACTGAAGACAAGTACCCATCAACTGGATTGTGGTATATAAATGCAATGGAATACTACTATACTATAATGGTTTCTGATAAAACCTAGTAAAATCAGAAGAATTGGAAGAACAATTTATACGATGACAAGAAGTATGAAGTCAAACAACTCAGAAAGACTTAGAAACTCTGATTAACATAACAACTGACCAAAATTCCAGAAGACCAATGATGAAACATATACTTCTTAATACTAATGTGCAAAATGATTTTAAAAAAATATGTCTAATATAAAATTTATTTTGCTTGCCTAAACATGTTTGTAACAAGGGGTTTTATTTTTCTTCTTTATTCAATTAGGAAAAAAAGAAGAGGAATTCTTACTGATTGAAAATAAAATTTAATTTTAGGAAAAAAAACCCTTATATAAAACCAAACTTTTAATTTATTAGAATTAAAGGAAAAAATATAAAAATAAGTTCTATGTTGAGAGAGCAATTAAAATTTTTTAAGATAATGGTACTTATAATTTTTTCTGTTTATCAAACATTTGGCATCAAAAACCTAACAATTTCTCAACAAAAATATCCCAAGAAAAATACCTTTCACTTTTCATAGTTTTATGTATATAAGTATATTCTCATATATAGACAAATCTTAAAAAAAGATAAGACAATTGGCATCATATTGGTTTTCAGAAACTTTTCTAGGAGAAATTATTGTGAAATAGCATCTGTCAAGTATAACATCTCCCTCTCTATTTAAAAGTGGATAAATTTGCCCTTTAAATACTTAAGTCTTTGGTAGTTAGCAAACTTTAGAATAATAAAATATAACATCTTTTTCAGTTAGTGCTTTTTATTTAATATAAAAGCACAATTTATATATCATAGGGGCATTTTGTATTTCAGTTCTTTATTTTTACCTATTTACATGAATTGCATGTTTTAATTAACAAGTGATAGCTTTTTCATGTGGATCTAAATGGTGCCAAAAACAATCTTATAGAATTTAGATTGTGGAAGTGAGCAATATTACTAAGCATATAGAAAATGAAAATGTTAATAAACACATCTGTTTTATTTTCATGTGTCATAGACCCCATTCAGCCTTATACACAATTTCCCCTCACATAAGCCATGAGCAAAATACCAGTCTCTTTCCACACTTGGGTATTTTCTTGTATACTTTTTTTGTTGACTATTTGGGAGTATGCTTATTTTAAAATATACCTCTAGGCAAAAAGGTGTATTGGAACCAGAGTTTCTACTCTCTTCTTTGGGTACAAATTAGGTAAGTTTTAAAGACACCTCAATCTTTAGGAAGCTCCATAGGCTCAGAACATTGAAATGTAATTTAATAACTCTTTCAGGAAATTGTATCTGCAATTAATCCTCTAAAGTTGCCTTTTTAAAATCTGGTTCAATAAGAATTTTGAGCACTGAATGAAAAACTGCTACTTATTTAAACAATAAATAAACATTATTGAGTGCATGTAATTTCCCAGCTACAGTGCTAAGTGCTAGAGATACAAAGAAAGGGGAAAATATGAAAACAACTCATGTTTTCAAGGATCTTAAAATTCTAATGTAGAACACAACTTGTAAATAAAAAAGGAACATTCAAGATACATAAAGACTTGAAGACTTTACTTTATAGGAAAAGGTTCAAGTGAGTGAAGGGCCCAGCAAGGCTTCCTCTAGAAAGTGGCTTAAGAATTGAATCTTGAAAGATGCCAGGAATGTCAAGATTCCAAGCGCTGAAGCCTGCCAACACAGGCAAGGAGATGAGAGATGGATTGTCATGTGAAAGGAACAGAAAGCAGGTCTCTATCACTAGAACATAAAATGCTTGGAGGGACCTAAAAATGTAATAAGACTAAAAAGGTTAAGAAAGGGGAACCTTATAAAAAATCTTAAGAAATTCAGTGGATAAAGACAGGTATTTGGACAGAGTCCTAAGTGTAAACTCTATATTTAAATAAAAAGGGAATATGTGTATAAAATGTATAAGTATAATGTAGATAAAACATATGTGCATATGTACATGTTATATATAATATAAATATATCTGTAAATTAAATGTATATGTCTATACAACATTATACATGTGTTGTGTCACGCATATTTATAATATAGAAATGTATTATATGTGTGTCTAAGATTATGTTAACTTTTTTGCTCCTCTCTTTACTTCAAGAATGCAGATACCTGGGAACAATGATGGTCTGTTTAGTAAAATTTTGGACAACTATAAAATAAAAGATTTTTTTATGCCAAGATCTAGTTTTTGAAAGATTTATTGAATCTACCTTAATCCCTGAGTTGCATATTCATTGCTATATTTCCCTCTAACTGCTGTCATTTAAATTGTCATGCAGAATAGGGCAAATCAGGGTCAGTTTATGTAAGCGGCATCAATCTGAAGAACTTCATCAGTCTTTATTTCAAGGCATTATGCAAAGAAAACTGACATTAAGAGAGCCTTAACTGACAGCAAATGAAATCAATCAGCAAATCACTAAGCCATAATAAACTCTCTCAATTTGTAGATAACCCTTTCTTTTCCAGGTTTTCACCTAAGCAATCCATCAAATACTGTCTTTTGGAGAAAAAAAAAAATCAACAATAACAAAAACCCAACAACCCCCAAATATTTACAATTATACTTACAGTAGGCTAAGTTTTAGAGCTCTTAGTATTCAGTTTTTTAATTATAAAAACAAAAAGGTAATCTTTAAAGTTTTACTTGTGTCCTTTTTTAAGATAAGTATTATGAAAGTACTACTAAAAGGTTAAGCTTTGGGTATACATTTTTGAATTTTAATACTGTAGTGACAAATTATATTCATATCTTTCAGCAGCTCTTCTACTCATAGTGCCGAAAGTTATAACAATGATCAAGTTCCATACTTCCTTAAGTCTTTTTACCCAAGTGTAACTCAAATATTTCACAAATATTGTCACTATCTCACAGAGATGGAAACTTATATACAATGAAGTTAATGTGAATAAAATGAAAAAATGAGATATTTTTTAAAAGATAAAGAAGTAGACACAACCAAAATACTTTGTATCCGGCACCTATCACTTGTAGAGGGATACTTACCACCTTAACTATCTACTGGACTTTGATGAAACTAAAGGCATTGAAAATGTTATTCATTTCCAAGATAATTTCAAAATACATGATGGAAAATGTTATCCACATTCCAGTGAAAAATACTACGAAGTCTGAATGTACATGGAATTACATGATTTTTGCTTTTTTAAAATATTTTTTTCCTTTCTCATAGTTTTTCCCTTTTATTCTGATTTTTCTTTCATGACAAGACTAAGATGGAAATATGTTTAACATGATTGTATATATAGAGTCTATATCAGATTGCTTACTCTCTTGGGCAGGGGAAGGAAAGAAAGGATAGGAGAAACGTTTGGAACTCAAAATCTTACAGAAATAAAATTAGAAAAATACATGTAATTAGAAAAAATGAAATATTACTAAGTTCAAAAAAATTTATTCACTGAGCATGGGTTTCTTGTTTTTGTTGTTCAGTAGTTTTTCAGTTGTGTCCAAATCTTTGTGTTCTTGACAGATACAATTTCTTTTTCCAGCTAATTTTACAGATGAGGAAACTGAGGAAGACAGAGTTAAGTCACTTGCCCAAGTTTCCCTAGTTAGAAAGTATCTGAGGCCAGATTTGAATTTAGAAGGAGGAGGAATCTTCCTGACTTCAGATGTAAGCACTTTATCCACTGAATCATCTAGCTGCACATAAGTAGCTCCTCAAATGAAACATAATTAATAATTTTTTTAGCAAAACAATACAAAGAAAACACAAAATAGACTAAAATCTCAGCACTGTATTTCTGACTCTGTTTCTGACCTCAGTACTATTCCTGGGGTCGATTACACATTAGTTTGTAGCTATGTTCTCTCTCTTAACCCCAAATCTCAACATGACCCAAGTCCCAAGATAACATATATCTATTACTTCACTTGTTTACTTTAGGACCTTTCCTAAATAAAATAACTCAAGGACTGACAGAGGAAAGAACAGAACACATTTATCCCTACCTTTTTCTTGAAAGCTAGGCCAATGAACACAAACTATGGTGGGTCTTACTGAGCATGATGATAGTTTGTACTTAACTTTATTGTCTGAGGACCAGCCTTGCTAAATTTGGAGAGATTCATCATCAAACTCCTGGATACAAATGAGGACTGTTTTTTATTCTAGCTAAAGCAATTCAAGATACTATCTAGTAAAGTATTTACTGAGAGTTGTGATCTTCATCAGTAAATATATATATATTTATGTGGCTATATATATATATATATATATATATATAGCCACATAAAAAAAATTATAGATCCATGAAGTACAGAAGTATCCAGACTTCAGAAAGCAAACATGACAACAAAAGACAAAATAGGAGGAAGGAGAACAGAAAATAGGAATCATTAAGTTAAAGTAGCCATGTTCAGTAAAAGGGAAAATCATAAATATTCAACAAATAAGGTAAAATAGTAAAATAATCTTTTTCATGATGCTCTTATTCTATACAAAACTAGAAAATCATCTCCACTAGTATCTTATATAATTTTAGTGACTACAACCACAGAATCACACAGATCAGTGTGACTCAATTTCACTGAAATCTGATGTCCTTGCACATATAGAAAAATTATTCAAAACTCTCAGCTTGAGGTTAAAGTAAGGAAACAAACTTTGCAAAGGACATTCATGTGCACATATACAAAGACAAAAAGATGAAATGACAGTTATATATATATTAGTACTTCCTGAGAAAAGAATGTAGTGCACATATGCACATACACACACACACACACACGTAGTCTACCAGGATCAAGTATCCAGTGGATCAGCTAACTAAGTAATTTATGTGCCAAAATTCTGAGGATTTTTGGTATCTTATACATAAGTCTGGGCAGCTAGGTGACAAAGTGGATAGCAGGCTGGGTCTGTAATTGTGAAATTCCAAATTCAAATCTGGCCTCAGCCACATATTCTATATATGACCTAGGCAAATCACTTAATCCTGTTTGCCTCAGTTTCCTCATCTGTAAAATGATCTAGAAAAGAAAATAGCAAACTATCTCAGTATCTTTGCTAAGAAATCTCCAAATGAGGTCACAAAGAATTGGACATGACTGAAACAACTGATTAAAAAAAAAAAAAAAACTTACCTAGGTCATTTGGGAAGGGGGGACAAATTTATATAAGTTTTTTTTTTTTAACCTACTTTGCCAAAGGCCCTGTTATGATTTTACTTTTCCTCAGAGTAAATAAAGATACAATAAAAAGAATTGTACAAATCAAAAATAGTTGGAAATAATTCATTTTGGATTTATCAGGTCAGTCCACTGACATCAATACCTTTGGAAGGGAATAATGCTTTCAAACTTTTCATCTGAATAAAGAGAAGAAATTAGAGGATTCCCCAAAAACATGATGGAGGTTATAAAAAGACATATTTTTCTTGTTCTTCCATTTCACCTGGACTTTTGAAGAGTTTTATCAACATAAAAGTACTCCCCACTAGTCTCTCAAATGCAAGTTACAACATGGGATGATAAGCACAGGAACTGGACCTCAATTTCATCAAGAACTACCACATCTATCAGTATAAGTTGGTACCTTTTCTGCAACTTGAAATTGCTCCCAGTCATTGGCATGTAATTCCTTGCCCAGGGTTACAAAGACCATATTTATAAAATCTAATATAGATATACTAGCATCATACATACAATATATGAGCTCTCCCTCTGAGATACTTAGCAAAGAGAGTGCTAATGGAAACAAATATTAAGTTATTGTCATGAAATTTATACACAAATTATTCCTTAGTCATGCAAAATATCAAGGTTTACTGCACCTATTGGGCATGCCTCATGCCCAGCAGAAATATTAATCATAAGATCTTAGAACTGAAAGAAGTTGTAAATATCATCTATTCCCGTCCCCTCATGTTACTATTTGAAAAAACTAAGACAGAGAGAAGTAAAGTGACTTACTTGGCCAAGATTGCTTTGTTAATTAATCACAGAATCTAAAAATCAGGAAGAGACCATCTGGTCTATATTGTACTGATCACAAAGTTCCCAGACAATACTGCTGCCAAGGAGACCACCAGCCCCTGCATAAAGTCCTTCTGATGAAGAGGCAATCTCACCCATCCCACTGTGGGAGTGATCTTATTGTTAAGTTTCTCTTTCCATCCAGTTTCAATCTGCTCCTCTGGACTTCTTTACACTTTGCTGCTAATTCTGCCCTTCAGGCCAGGCAAAATAAGTCAAATATCATTTTTTCTAAATGACAGCCCTTTGGATACCAGTCTGCTTGTCTACAGGTTTTTTCATTGCTTCTCTAGCCTTCTTTTCTAAAACTATGGCCTCCAAAACAATAATCAGGTGAAAAAGTCCTTTTTTTTCCACTGAAAAATTCTCTTAAGTGCTTGGGACTTTGTCCCAAGAGAATCATCCAGTCATACTACCTGCATTTCTTGCTGTTCAGTGACTGAAGAAAGTATTTTCTGCATGGAACATACATATTACAGATGACAGATCCAGGTCTAGAACTCAGGTGTATTTAAATTCAATCTGGCATTCTTAGGTTGAAGCTGTCAAGCATTTTAATGAGACAAAGAATGGCATGGTGTTAACCAACCACCAAGGATTTATTTGGGGATGAACTATAGCTTCATCAAGCTAATTGATTTCATTGCCACTGGGAAAAATAAATAAGTCCTCACTAGAAGTCACTTCTAGTCTTCTGAAGGACTCTCTCATTATTTGTTTTACTTCTCAAGACTTGTGCCTCCCCCACTTTTAAAAATGTCAGACATTATGTACACTATTTTAAAAATTGTATTTCTCAAAATAATTGGAGAGGCCTGAGTATTACAAAAACCAGAATTATTGATCATTCTTCTAACATATTTTAAAGTAATGATCCACTAAAAGGGAAATGAAAATAAGGCCTCCAGCAACCTCAAAAATGTACAGCACACACATACACATACACACCATGAGCACAGTCATAGAAGGAAAAGAACACAGAATGACAATCAGCTATTTCAAAAGTCCCAGATAGTGGAAGTAGAAGGAATGAAAGAATGACTTTCAGGTCCTAACACAGAAAACTGAAAGTAAAATTAGAACTAAAAGCTAAAAGTACCATGGTTCAATGGGAAAGACATCTGACAATAGAAGAAAAATGTGTAATAAATATGCATATAGAACTATGAACATAACAGGGATAAGTAAATATCTACATCATGGTAGCTCTTGAGAGTATGTACAGTGTAATAACTGATACTTGTAATGCCAATACTGAGCCATCAAGAGTTAAAATACACTTACAATAATCTGTTTACATGATAATGTACTATATGAAATTTTGATTAAAATATTTACATTTTTAAAACTTAAATTTGCATAAATGAGTAAGCTTCAGTTATTCAGTTATCTGGAAAACAATTAAAATACATTATTATTCAATAATAATAAGTCATTAATTACGTGAATGTTACTATTATCATATAAATTAGAATAAAAATCTCAAAACTGCTCACATTTTAAGTGAAACTGCTTACATGCTCTTATGTTTTAAATACAACCAAAAGGTGTTTAAAAGATTTTATATACTTTTTTTTTCAAAGATCATTCTACCAAATAGCATAATGACATATAAAATTCTTAGTATTCCTAATAATGCTTGATAGTCTACATACAAACATTATCTATTCATACTTGGATGGAAATATTTTTTACCCAATTTGCCATATATTTATGATTTAAACTATCTAAATATGGTAAATGAATATGAAAAAAAAATCTTACTTTTTTTTAGCTATCTTAAGAAACTGCTGTATTCCAACAGTTTGTTATATTACCCAGACTTAAAAGCCATACCAAATAAAAACTTTCAATTGCGTAGTAGGTTAGTACTGATTA
Source organism: Sarcophilus harrisii (assembly GCF_902635505.1). Taxonomy (NCBI): domain Eukaryota; kingdom Metazoa; phylum Chordata; class Mammalia; order Dasyuromorphia; family Dasyuridae; genus Sarcophilus; species Sarcophilus harrisii. The sequence continues at coordinate 105,348,286 of NC_045426.1, forward strand.
CAAGAATTATGATGATCTGGTTTTTAAGTGTTCTTAAATAAATAACTTCATAATTAATCCTTATTTTTTAAAAAATAGTTATAACTGTATTTATAGAATACAATATACCTACAAAGGGTGATTGTGAAATGCCAACCTAATCTTTATGCATTTTGTAAGAGGTTTTTTTTTTGTTGTTGTTGTTTTTGAATGAAGTGAGTCAAAGTATTGCAACTCATATTGTCTGAGAACAGGCAGAGTTTATGCAATATCAGCTTTCTAAGCTTGCCATTGTGTTTGGTTAACTCAGTTGGTTAGAACATGAGTATACAGGTCTCAAGGTCATAGGCTTAATCCCTGTACTCGTCATTATTTCTGTATTGGGGTGAACAAATAAGATGAGATCAATGCACACTATAGTGGGCAACTAGAATTATCTTTGTATTCAATGGAGAAGGATATGTTTAAATATGAGTTTCTGTACACTTAATCCTTGACTTTATAGATTGTAAAGTATTCCAAAAAGTGAGCTGATGATGTTTATGATGCAATTATTTTTTATCAGTGACTTCCCAACTGAGGTTGTTAACTTGTGTCATTTTTTTTCTTTTTGCAGTTTGGGATTTTCTTCTCTTTTAAAGAACTGCAACCAAGTACCTCATGGCAGCCTTGGGTGTTGATATTTGGGAGATCAAGGTCTGGCTAAGATTTTGCTTCTATGCCTGTAGGAGTTTTGACTGCAGCAAAGGCAGCATCTGGAGCCCCTAGCAAAGATTGTGTCACAGGAGACATACTTTGATTGACACATCAAGTGACATGGCAGCTTCAAGAGGGGGATAAGCTATGCTCTCCTTGATCAAAACAGTTGTGATTTAAAGCCTTTGAGGAAACAAAGGAGGAATCAAATGGAAAAATATGGAAGGAAAGAACCCAAATCAAACATTCTCCCAAATATACAAAACAAATAGGCTGCAAGAGAAATTCTTCGAAATGAGAAAATCAAGCTATTGCCACCTTAGTGCATCCATTATAGTCTCCTAAAATCAAGGAGTCGGCTACATTCTCTTTTTCTCATGTAGCACATATCTGTATGCAGATAAATAATGAGTTAACCATTCATTCCTCCCTTCCTTCAATAAAATCCAATAATTTCACTTCTATCCAGAAATATGCCAGGAATATAGGTTTACTTTTTTAGGGAGCATAAGCAACCTGGACCTTCAACCTCCTCAAGTCAGGATTATTTGAATTAGAAGAAATAGTGTGCATCATTAGTTCCACAGTAACCAGATATTGTTCCTTCCTCATTAACATGTCCTTGCAAAAGCCAATTTTTCCAAAATATAGTCATAAAATAGGTCAGAGAAAGGTTAAATTTCAGAATATATATATACATATACATATACACACACAAAACATATATATTACCTATAGAATTATTCTGTATATAAAAATAGAAATGGGGAACATTTAGTAATGTTAATGTCTGAATGATTGCCTGACTCAAAGAGAAATTATTCTAGATCTGCTGATTTGTCTACAGAACTATATAAACTGTGACCTACAATATCAAACACAGATGCACCAATATCATTTCATAAATGGAGGCACAAAATCACTTCATGAATTTATAATGTTTTACTCTTATCATCCAACATGAATGTCTGAACTTGTCTTACATAATACTAATACTTCATATGATTAGTGCTCTTTTCCCCTGAAGTGTATTACAAACCACCTACTGGGACTTGTACCTACTGGTACAAGCGACAAGGTACTTACAAACAAAGAATTTGGTCACAAAAGTGTGATATTTTCTGGAATAGAATTTATAAACTTTTTATAAACAAATATATGTAGAGGTTGACATGCAGAGGAATTGAAATCCTGTAAAAACTCATGAAATGTTGAAATAGGTAGTACTTTATATTACTACTTAAATTAGAACTTAATAAGGATGCCCAAGCCAAAGTCTTTGGTGTTTTCCTCTCATAAATCTATGAAACCCAGACCCTTAAATTATATGCTTTCCCAAGAACAAACATTTTAGAAATGAAATAAAAGTTTTGATTCAATGGCAACTACCTCTATGCAATCACTAAATCCAGAGAAGCATACAGTGAAAGGAGGACTGAAAGGGGTTCAAGAGTCAGAATTTTAGCCATCTTAATTATATGACTCTGGGCATGTCATAACACCCTTCCTTTGGGGCTTCAGTCTCGTCAACCACAAAATGGACCAAAATCTCTGATTTTTCTTACAGTCCTAAATCTTATGATCCCAGCTTTCTAGGAAATGCCATATCCAGTTTCTGACCTGTGATACTATGGAAAGAGAAAGGTACACTTACTAAAAAGTTATTTTCCAATAATTAAGTTAGACAGCATTCAAAAACATTAACAAGAATATTTTGGAAATGTTACTGTTTGCATAGAATAAGAATATTTTAGGCAAGTAAGGTTTTTTAAAATATATTTTAATAGAATTATGGTCACAAGCCTTTCTGTGTGTCTTCTTTGCTTATTTACAGGGAAGCATAAGCATTTACAGGGAATCTTAAGCAGCATATAGATTCCCTGGAAATTAGATTTTTGTAAAAGAATCTGACCCTCTGAAGAAACTAGAACTGAGACAAGAGGTTAGAGGTAGAAGTGGGAATAAAAAAGGAAAAATGAGGAAATATCTGTGTGTGCTGGTAGGGACTTGAAGAATATGGTCGATGTTTTACGTTTCTGAAAGAATGAACACAATTGAGTTGGGTTTGGAGATGCACAAAGATCCTCTCCCTCAGTGGAACACAAAAGCAAGTGATGAATAAATAATTACATCATCAAATTTCTAAGTCACTGGTGGGAAGTGAAGAAGAATGAAGCTAAAGAAGAGAGGAATATATACTTGAACCTGGGTGGGGGAAGGGTGAGGACAGATGCAACTATAGGAGAAGACAGCATGTATTTTAACCTGTTAAATCAAAGACAGAGTCAATATACTTAACTAAAGAAGACTATAAGAAAGTCCAATTATGAAAGTTAATGATTATCTGTAAAATTATAAAATTTTAAGTATAAAAATATTTTAGTAACAGAATATCTTATGAAGGAAAGAGTACTTCTATTTGTAGGACATTAAGGATGATAGTTCTCATGAGAATCTAAATTTAATAAGGAGCTGAGAAAATACAAAAAATTCTATCATGGCTGTTAGAATTCACTTCTAACACCCACTAAAATTATATAATGTCAAAGATTTAAATAGAAAATAAATAAAACAGAAAACAAATGTGTTGAACCACTAAAATGCAATTTAGAGGTGTAAGCACTTAAAAGTTTTATGAGATTTTTAGATATGTTTCTAAAGCCATAGTGATGCTCATCATATAATCTATAGCTTCCTACTATTCACAAAGAACTTGCAGAATTTTCATATGATACTACTTTGTATTAAAAATACAATGAAAGAAATAGGTTACTTCATATTTATAAAAATTCTTACCTTGAGAGAAAAAATTTATCATCATAATTTAAAGGAAATGATAATTTTAAAAATAAGAACACATCTAAATTTGCATATAACAAACACATTTCTAGAAATATGAAAGAAAGTTTCTAATTTCTTCATTTAAAAATTTACTTTTTGTTGTTTGAGGTTTTATGACTTGGGATATATCCTGAGTTTTGTAAACAAATGATTTTCTTTGGTTTTGACATACTAGTTTTTAAAATTAGTTGTGATTGAAGTAAAAAAATATCTATTAATAAGAAACAATTATAATTTAAATTAAATCAATATTGAGGAAATACATTTTGAATTAAGTATTTTTAAATATTTTGGCAGTTTCTTAATCATTTAAGATAAATCTTTTTTTTTAATGAATAAACTGAAATAAGCTAGGAGATAATGTCTCATTGTTTTGTCTTGCTCAGATGCAAATGGCCTTTCAATGATTATTTTCAGTTGTAATATATTTGGAATATCTTCTTTTGTAAAAAAACATTCTCAAATTATTTAACAGGTCAATTTTCAAATAAGACTTTAATTATTTCTGAAGTATGCTATATAAGTGGAAGGAAATTTCCTTTAAGTTGCTGACCACAACACTTTGAAGCTTGCATCCTCTCCATTTAGTGCAATTTATTTTTCTACACATCTTTGTATCAAACAAGGTTATTTAGACGCTAACCTGGCATGCTACAACCTCTGGCCCGCCCTTCAGCCCCTCCAATGCAAGGGTCTCCAGGTGCAGTTTGGGTAGCTGCAGGGTGAAGTCATTCCTGCTTGCCGCAGTCCGTGACAGCGAGATCTGATCTCTGACCTAAAGGGAAAAAAACAGCATCAATGGTAATTCCCCTTCAGACACATTAACTGGGATGAACTGGGTCCCCTTGAGCCCACTGAGTGGACTTGCATTGATCGTTGGACCTGAAATCCATGAATAAATTTAGGACTAATTGATTTTTCGTTGCAAATAAATCTCTAATTCAGAGTGCTGGGGGAGAATGTTAAGAAGAAAAAGCATCTTCCTTCTGCCTCAAGTGGGATTGGGGGGTGGGGGGATGGAGGAAACAAGGGTGGGAGTCACTTGGAGCTCTTCTGATCAAGTGGTTTCAAATTATTTTTTCACAGTCTAACCTTCAAAAAACAACACACCTTCTTTAAAAACACACACACAAAGATTCAATGGCAGAAAAAACAAAAATAAATAAAACAAAGGCATGTTCCCTAGTTGCTATTTTTTCCTTATTCTATTCAGTCTAGCTGGGATACTAATACTATTAATTAAATAATTAAGAGTTGTGGTTCTCTGGAAAGCAGAACTTCATTATAGTATGGGGTACAAGTATAAATACAAGTATACTCAAAACAAAAGAAAAAGATCTTCCAAAAATAAAGCTTCAACTCCTGATTCTCCTAGTAAAAGATGCTTCTGGATAATTTTTATCAAGATACAATTTAATGCTCAGTAATCAACTTAGTCACATAATTTCTAAGCGATATAACCTAGAGAGAAAAATAGTAGTAATTGTACCAAATCTATGTAGTTTGATTTTAAGTATTCCAAAGATATATGTAAAAGCACACAACAGATATGAGACACTGTTTCACTATCCAATAATGCAACTACATGCAGTTGGTATCACACTGCCACCTTCTGGAGAAATGAGAAACCGCTTTAACAACAAAATAACATGCAATAAGAACCACTGAAACTCAAGTAAAATGCTCAGAAAAGCAAACATACTAAATATTTTAGCTTTTAACTCCCAAACTAGTTAATAATTTTATTCATTAATGACATTTTTTAATTAAGATCCCAGACTTTTCATTTATAGTCATAATTTAATTAATGTAGTTTTCTCATTTAAAGCATATTTTCCCCTTTCAAATACATATTTAAGAAATATTTCATGCTGGTGGAAAAATTATAATAATTTATTTCTTTGATAACATATATTAATAAGCAAACTGTTTATATTATACACTTTTTAAAACTACAGAGAAATATACCAGATGAAATAGTTAAATACTAAGTGGGAAAACAATATAAATTATTTTTAAAATCTTTTACCACAGAGAAATATCTTTTTACCCTTTTTATTTGAATGAGTTTAAATATACTACTATCCATTTTTAATAACAATGATAAAATCATTTAAAAAAATTTATTTTTTCATCTTACTCAGGTTCCTTGTAAAACTGCAGAAAATATTACTGATTACACAGATGAACTGCATAAATATCATACATATCTCACAGAAATATATCCACAATGTTTCATCTCACACACACACACACAAACACACATACAATGATTTCTTTAATATTCTGTGTTATACTTTGTATTCTGGGAATAAAGATCCATATATATCCCAGATTGACATGAAGAGTTTTTGTCAATACCTGTGGCTTCCAAACATATACACTGTAATACAATTTTTATAACTGTATGGGCACAACATACACATAATACTATGTACTAGGTTCAGAATGTATACTTGCCTGGAACAAACATTCTCCACAGCCTTCCATCCATATGGACAGTTCTATAAAACTCATTTAGTGTAACATAAAAAATGATAATTTATAAACATACCTGATTTAAGTTTTAAATTTTATGTGTACATCACCTTCTCTGGCTTTTTTGTCACCAATATGCACAGAGATAAAAGAAAACATTAATGTGGATTAAGGTACTAAGAATTTATCAGCATCAAACCACTAGTGTTTTTCCTTCTACCCTTCTGAACCACAGTCAATAGATCTAAATATTTTACTGCACCCTGGCCAATTCATTGTTTGATGTTTAAAAACTCACCCAGAATCAAAGAAAATTTATTAAATTTGAGTCCCCAAATGAGATACTATTAGCTTTGAAAGTCAAGTTTAACTGCGATATTGATGATTCTCTTTTTTCTGTGACAAAATTCACCAGGGAAATCCTGGATGTCAAAGTACAAAAGCAGATTGCTAATACTGGCAAACACACACACACACACACACACACACACACACACACACACACACACACATTGTATAATACACAACACACTTCAGGTATTTGTGGTCCTTCAAGCAGGCCCCAACATCAGGTCCCAAATCTTCATCTATGAAATGTGACATACACAGCAATATTTTGAATATTCTCTTATTGAAATTTTAATATTTAAATGTCACTAATACTGGAATGTGATTACTCATAATAACATAATCAACATACTAAAGTATTACGATTTCCTTTTTAAAAAAAAAGTCATAAATTCAAGAATTATAAATTAAAAGGAATTATAGACAAATATTTTTTAAATTGATCTTTTCCATATTATTGAGAATATGTTTTAAATATTAACAATTAGAATCAATACTGGAACTATCAAAAGAGAAATGGTCAATGAGATTGACTCAAAGCAATCAACCTTAAAACCATTTTTCTACTATTATATAAGAACTACCATTGTTGTTTTTAAATATTGTAAAAATGAAAGAGATTCTAAAAACTTTTCCAAAATCATCATGGAAAAAAGTTTTAAGAAAAATCCAAAAATAAGACTAATAATTTTTATTTTAGAAAGGGGAAGATAATTTTGGAGAAATAAAGAAGAAAAGTCCATAACTATACCAAGTCCTAAAAACTAAGACAAGTTCAAATTTGATATGGCCAAATTATATTTAGAAAATAATATTAATTAAAATAGAAGGAAAAAGTGAGAGTCCCACAAAATGTTTTCTACTATAGACCACATTTTTATTGTTATAGAACTGACCAAAATATTTTTTTTTAAGTACAAGGTCCCAGGTTAGATTTAGTCTTTGATGATTATCAAAAACGTATTTGACTCAGTAGAGTAAAAAGCAACCTTAAAGACTCTCCCAACAAAAAATTCCCCATGCACATGTTAATGCCATACATGATAATTTGATAAATGTATGAAGATGATTTTATTAAATAATGTTTTGATTATTTTTGTCAAATAAGGCAAAAGATGGGAAATGTATACTTGACAAGGTTTTTGTTTCAGCATTATCATGAAGAACGTCTTATAAATGATCTAAATTAAAGATGTGTGTGTGAGTGTGTGGATGTATGAAATAGACACCTTTGGGAGTCTGGTGAAATCTGTGGACCACTTATGAAAATGTTTCAAAATAATTGAAGGAAATTTTAATATTCAAGTAGAGGTTAATGAAAAATAAAGAGCCAATTTTTTCCTAACTAATTATTAGATACCAAGTTAAGAATACTTCTACTAAATGATGAGCAGGCTGATTTCAGAAAAGTCTGGAAAGACTTACGTGAACTGATACCAAATGAAGTGAGCAAAATTAAGAAAACATTGTACACAGTAACATGATTATATGATGATCAGCTGTGATGGTTTTGGCTCTTTTCAGCAATGCAGTGATTCAAAGCAGCTCCAAAAGAATTGGCAAATGCCATCTGCATCTAGAGGAAAAAACTAGGGAGACTGAATGTGCATCAAAGCATAACATTTTCACCTTTTTGTTATTGTTCTTATTTGTTTTTTTTTTCCTTTCTCGTGGTTTTTTTTTCCCCCTTTTGATCTGATTTTTCTTGCACAACACGACAAATATGGAAATATATTTACAAGAACTGCACATATTTAACCTATATCAGATTGCCTGCTGTCTTAGGAAAAGGGAGGCAAGGAAGGGAGAGGAAAAAATTTGGAACCCAGAGGTTTACAAAAATTAATGTTAAATGTTATCTTTACACAGACTTGGAAAAATAAAATATTGTAAAAAAAAAAAAAAAAAAAAGCTTCTTGTAAAAGGATTTTTCCAAAATGATATTTTGCAATTTAAAAGAATCAGTAGACACAATACAGAAATCCTAAATGAGATCCATGACTAAGCAAAAGAGATTATAGCCACCAAATGTAAAAATTAAACAATGATATTTAGAACATTATGAAGATTTTTTTAAGCTCAACACAATAATATAATTAATAATTATATGGGATAATGTATATGGAATGAAAATCTTGGATCATATCTCAACAAAAAAAAAAACAAAAGAGAGAACATCCTTATGAATGAGATCATCAATTCAATGAAATCCTGAAGCCTGAAATAAAAGAAGTGAAGCGGAAGAATACTGAGGGGGAAAAAGTGAATTTCATTTTATTGTGTTGAATTTGGGAAGTGAGAGGTAGGAAAAACTGAATTGTACAAGCAAAATTCTTTGTTGCTATAACAAAATTTAAAGCATATGGAAGAGATCAACAAAATGTTTTTTCTTATTAAAAAACTGATATATAGCTTATACTTATTAGAGACTTATGTCTCTCTGAATTGTTAAAGGCTTTCTGATGACACAAAGTAGTATGTGACCTAAGATTTTTTTTGTTTCCTTTGGCATTATTTACCCTATTATTAAGATGCTATGATCCTTTCTCTTCTAATGTATTTGCCAATAATAATTATAGGAAAAAAAATCTCAAAATTACATTCACTTCTATTTAAAATCAATGGCTAGCATCTCATAAAAAGCAAAACCACATGATTTTTTTTTCTTTTTCCACTGCTCTTTAGTGTCGATCACATAGTAGGTGCTTAATAAATGTTTACTGGCTGACTAACTTTAGGTAATTCATCAGCTCCAGTTCTTTAAAGACTGTGTTCCATGACATATAATCATGTAATAACACTAGAAACATATTGATATTAAAACCTTAATTTGAGAGAGATTGAAGATTATTTAAAAGCTTTTCAACTTCCCAAAACCAATCCACATCCCTCTATTCATCACTTTTGTTCTTCAACTCTGAGCCTAATTCATTCTTCACTTATAACAAAATCTACATATGGACAAACAAGTTCTGTTATATTCTGGAAAATGGGCATTTTTCACTAAAAGGATGGTGGAAGGTTATGAAGGTTCTTGTAAAACAACAAGAAACAATGGAAGAAAGAACAAGTTTAAAATTATTTTGGCACAAGTTTCAATTCATAAAGTCATTAGGTAGATAATTGTAACAAAGTGTGGAGGGAGGGGAAGTTTGTTTTTTTTTTTTTTTTAAGATGCAAAATATCTGGAAAGATTTCAAGAAAAGTCTTTTCTCTATTAAAGCTACCACATTTGGAATCTGATATCACAGTCCCAGATCTACCTTTAGAAAAAAATATGGTACTTAAAAAGCAGTTTGAGTAAATGGAGGTCTGTGTGGAAGATGTAGAGTTTTGAGTGCATGACAAGGCTGCTTCCTAAGATATATGCCGGATGGGATACCAAAGGCCAAGAAAAAAAATCTTGGATATTAGTTTAACAACAACAACAACAACAACAACAACAACAAAAAAAAAACTGAGAATATAACAATAACCAGTATATTTTTTTCATCTACAAAAAAATCTAGCTGAGAATAATCTATGAATTCTATGAAGATCCTCAATGAATATATTGGGATAATACAAAGTTTTTCCTGAGTAGGTTTTCACAGGACATATTTTTAAGCATCACACAATTGAGTGAAAAATAAAATTCAGGACTACATTATGCTTATCAATAATGCAAGCAGTTGCCACATTGTACAGATTCTGTCTCCATAAGGTATATCAACAAGCATTTGTTATATACTTATATATACTATGTGAAAGGCATTGTGCTGGATGCTGGAATAAAGAATGGCATAGACAAAGAGCTCTCAGTCTAATGGTAGAAACAATAGGCAAGCAACAATATATAGGCAAGATCTACACAGGATAAATCAGAGAGCATCTAAAAAGAAAGTCACCATTATTAAGGTGGATCTGAAAGTAGTTCTTAGAAGGTAAGATTTTAGCTGAGACTTTTAAGGATGGCAGGGAAGTAAGGAAATAGAAAAGAGTAAGGAGATAATTCCAGGCATGCAGAACCACCTGTAAAAATGTATTGAGTTGAAATATGTAAGGTAATGTATGAGGAACATCATTGAATGTCATTGAAACTTATTAAAAATACAGAGGGGGAGTAAGGTATAAGACCAGAAAAGTTTAAAAGGAACAGGTTATGAAGGGCTATGAAAAATCAAATAGATGATTTTGTTAATTCTATAGCTAATAAAGAGCTGCAAATGCTTATTGATTGAAGGGGTAAAAGCAGGAAGGATGAATTGGTCATATCTGAATTTTAGGAAGACCACGTTGATATCAGAGAATGCATTGGAGAGGTTGAGAAATAAGGCAGGGAAATCAACCATGATGAGGGCTTGTGCCAAAAGAGAGCAGGCAGTATATAGAAGAGATATTATAAAGGTACAATTAACAGAATTGGCAACAAAATTGGATATGGAGATGAAGAAAGTTGTAAAAACCACAATGAGATTTCAAGCCTACGTGACTAAAGAGAATAGTAGTACCCTTTACAGTAAGCAGGAAGTTAGGAAGAGAAGTCAGGAGAGAAAAGTTAATGAGAGTTCAGTTTTGAACATGTCGAGTTTAAAATTTTTATAGAACTTCCAGTTGCATTTGTCCATCAGTCAGTTGGAGATGTAGAAGTGGAAGTCTGGAGAAAAGACAGGGATGGATAAATAGATGAGAACTGTCCATAGAAAGATAACAATTGAATCCACAGGAGATGATAAAATCATCAAGTGAAATGACATAAAAGTATAAGAGAAAAGGGATGAGGAGAGTACTTTATGGAACACCTACAATAAGCAAAGACTAACATCTTTTGTGTCTATCCCTTTCTCTCCTCTTCCCTCTCATCCTACTCATACCTCCTATAACAGACTCTTAATTGTTTTTTCTCAATAGTGCTCAGTGGTTTTTCAGCCACTAAGGTGTTTTTCACCTCTAAATAGGTGATTCTATATGATCCCTTGAACTAAAAGGCTAAAAGGCAGAAAGAAATTGAGCTTAGGTTTAGACTTCACAAAGCACGTTCATATATATTATTTCCTTTAAGTCTTAGGACAATCTTTTTAATTAAAGGTCTAGTTATCCTCACTTTATAGACAAATACATATAGATGTCAAGAAATTAATGGTTTGTCCAAGTTAGTTAGTGAGTCTAGTAATCTTACCAGTGAACAAAGCAAGACAAACAGTTATTAATTAATAACTGAGCAACTTATTTAAGTTCTTGCTACCTCAGTTTCTCTACCTTTAAAAGCTACAATAATATTTGTTCAGTAGTTTACATCCTTAGATTTATAAGCACAAAATAACATTTAAAATTAAAAAAAAGACATTTTTAAGATTTCATAAAAGCAGTTCTCTAATGAACTTTGGGGTAATGCTATTTAATTGATATAAAATGGTGATATTTTTTAAATCACAAGATTAATTTGGAAAGTAAAGATAGGAACAAAAAAAAAGGTCTAAATTTTAATAGCAGTTAAATTTTATGTTTCCCCCATACTTATATATACATAATACATACATATATTTGCATATATATACATACATAGATTGAAAAATCATAACTTGATCAAGACCTTTCCTTAAAGTACTGATTGTTCCAAAGCTGTATTTTAGTTACAGAACATGGACCATGGAGCATGATGGTCCCAAAATGGATTTTAACGACCTTGATCTACAAAAAAAAAAAAAAAACAACTTTCCAAAACCAAAAACACTATCTCACATGTATTAACTGATAGCATAGTATCCTACAAAATATCTCCTTTATTAAGGTAATTGCCCCAAATGAAGAAGACAGATGAAGTCTGAAATTAGTTATTTGGAGTTTTTAAACTAGAAATAGTTAAGCATGTGCAGATGACATTCTGCAATGTCTTATCTTTAGTTTGTCAAGGTTTTTAAATCCCTCTTGAGCTGGAGTACCATTTTTAGCTTGGCTAGGTCAGAATGACACTGAACAATATGAGTGATGACACACTAGACAGCTATATGGACAGAGTTGTCATCAGCAAGCCAGCTGTGCTAACACCTGTATGTCCTGCACAACTTGTCTTTAGAAGCAATGATCAAGAAAGTCAGAATGTGAAACAGGAGGGGATAGTATGAGAAGGAGGTGAAGGTTTATGAGTCCCTTACAAAAAGTCATTTATTATATATTGTTAAAAATAGGTTCATGGAAACATAAAATTAGGAAAATCCTTTTTCAGTTTCAAATATATTAACATCCTCATGAATACCATATATCATGCTTATTCCTTTTTACATTTGTTAAAATCACTGAAAACTAAAAATTAAAAGATGCTTTTATATATACACAGAGAGCATATATGTGCTGATTAAGATATACTATATGATTTTTAAATCTTAAAATAATGAAACTAGTTTATAAACAAACAAACAAAAAAAAAAATTTTCTCCACAATAATCTTGTAAGGTCATACCTTTTTTCCCTTTAATTAACCCTTTAGAATACTTATCTATTCTAAAGATACTCAAATACTTCCAAACAATAGTACTAGTACTATCTCCTATTTCAAACTTTCCTAAAACTCTTTGTCTGGGCTTTCCTTCACTATGCTTACTTCCTACCTCTTATAATTATCTTTACAAAGATTATACATCATCTATAAAATGTATGCTCCTAGAAATCAGGGAATTTCATTTCTATTTTTATTTTTGTATTCTTAGAATTTACCACACATTAATAAATACATTTTGAATTGCTGAATTGCTGTGGCTCAGGAGGTTATGGGATGAACACTTAAATCCAGTCTTATAATTCCAAATTCTGTATACTTACCATAAGACCACACTTCAATTAAATAGAACTATCCAATTTTCCTATTCCTCCCTTGTTCCCTTGCTCATTTTATTGGTTGTTTTCAACTTCCTCCTTTCCTGCCCCCAGGAAACTTGGGACTCCACTAATGAAACAATTTTGTTTCTGTTAAATGAGCTTTCACTTGATTTTTACCAGAACCCGACTCCCGACTCTAACCCATCATTTCCTGACCACCAGCTCCAAACCATAACAGAAAACTATCCATACCCTCTATTTCCTGCTCACCTTTTGGGTGATCATCCCCCTGTAGAACATAATCTTCTTGGGAACAGTGATTATCTTATTTGCTTGAATTTATGTTCCTATCATTTAGCAAAGCAACCGGCACTTAATGAGTACTTAGTTAGGATATTTATCTATTTATCTACCTATCTATCATCTACCTAATATATGACAAGCACTGTATCTGATGCTAGGAATACAGGGAAAATAGGAGTCTCTGCCCTCACAGAACTTACATTCTTTTAGAGAAAAGTCACCTGTACACAGATAAGCAAATAAGAAATACAAACAAATAAATACAGAGTAGTGGGTTGGTGGGGGAAGAAACGGGAGTTACTAAGAACCAAAGAGAAGGCAAATAAGTCATCTGCAGGAAGAACTTGAGTTGAGCCCTGCAGGAAGTTAGAACATCTATGAGGAAAAAGGAAGGAGGGAGTGGAATCCAGAGTTCAGGGAGAAAATGCTGCATGGGGAAAACACCTATTATGTACAAAGTACTCTACAAATATTACCTCATTTGATGCTCACAAAAACTTTGGGAGGTAGGTACTACTATCATTATCTCCATTTTATACTTGAAGAAACTGAGGCAGCCAATTATTAAATGACTTGCTGATAGTCACACAGATGGTAAATGTACAAGACCAAATCTGAATTCAAGTTTTTGTGACTCCATGTCTAGTGTTTTATCCATTGTACCACCTAGCTTCCTTTTCCACACTATTTTCCCCATTATTATCCTCATTATAAGAAAGTATTCATTCTGCCTTTAGCTAAGCCCCCTAAACTTAATAACATCAGGCAATGCCTTCAAGGTTCAAGGGCTCAAAACAAACTCATGGGATCTCTAGGTTATGGTTTCACTAATTTAATAAGGAAAAAAATCATTATTGAGGTTTTTAATGCCCTTCACAATCAGGACCCAACTTCAACTTCAACAAACATTTAGCTAAGCACCTACTATATGTACAAAATAATGTGCAAAGCACTGGAAATAGACAAAACATGACATAGTCTCTTCTTTCAGAGGATAGAGCAGTAGGCCTGGAGTCAGCAAGACCCATGTTCAAATCTAGACTCTAACACTTACCAGTCATGTAATCCTAGGCAAGTCTCCTTATCTATAAAATGAGCTGGAAAAGGAAATGGCAAATCATGCTAGTATCTTTGCCAAGAAAACCCTCAAATCACACAAGAATTGGACATGATTGAAAAAAGAACATGATTGACAAAGTTCTTCAGTGAATCAATCCAGAAGCCCTAATGTCCTATCCTAAGGCAAGTGAGTGACTTGCCAGTGGTTATGTCACATTCAGAAGTGAACATGAGGATGGAAAGAAGAGGAGATGTTTACACTTCCTCTTCATCTATGCCTATTACAATTCTTCTACTGATATAAAAGGAATTCAGGTGCCATTTTCCCTACAAAGCCTTTTCTAAGCAGCACTAACAAAGTGATCTCTCTCTCTACAAGTTTGCCTAAAACTTTGGGATATTTTCTGTGTACCTGAAAAGTAAAGTGAAAAGAATAATGAATATGGGATTAAGTGGCCTTGGATTATGATTCAAGTTCTGTTATTTTCTGTGTGAACAAAAACAGTTTTTTTTGTTGTTGTTGTTGTTGTTCTCTATGGATGTTTCCTCATCCATAAAATAAAAGGGTTAGATGAAATGATCACTAAAGTTGCTTTCAGTGGTAAAATCTTATGAAAACATGTCATATTGCCTTTATTAGATCATAAATTCCTGGAGGGCAGGGACACAATCTATGAATCACCTCCACTAAATAACATGATGCCTCATATGTGGCAGATTAATTGATACTTGATAAATTGGAAATGACTAGAGAACACTAAAAATAGGCAGCTAAATGGTATAATGGAAAGCGCTCAGTAGTGGGCCCAGAGTCATTAAAATCCGAGTTTAAATCTGTCCTCAGATATTTACTAAGTGACCCTCAACAAGTCACTTACCCCATATCTATCATTTCTTCACCTGTGAAATGATAATAATAGCACTTACCTCTCAGAGTTGTTATAAGGATAAGCACTTTGTAAACTGTAAAGCACTATACAAAAATAGCTATTATTATTTTTTAAATAAAATAAATATCTAGTTAGTTAAGCTAAGTTTCTCAGGATTTAGTCACAAAAGAAATAATTGTTGAATTTAATTTTTATATAGTGATGTACTATAAGGTTCTTTTGACAGATAAAACTGTCTTCTTTTGTAAGCTAGTACCTTTCATAGAGCTTGGTACTTAGGAGGCCTTTAAAAATTGTTTGTTAAAGGCCCAGGCTCAAGCCTCAGATGAACAAGCATATTCTTCTATAATGTAAATGGTTTACCCATCCTTGTTCTATATTTTTTCAACATCACAAAATCTGGCAGTTCTTCATGATTGGGGCTCTCCACAATCAAAGGATTCAAAGCATTCTGTTAAGTGATAGGTGATGAGAAAGCTGTTCATAGATCAAGAACAATGATGCTTTCAAGGGAAAGTGATGAATCCACTTTAAAAGAAAACTATATATTAGTCCCAAATAGGACTTAAAAAAGATAATCTCATTGCTAACCTTCTTATATAATTTTAAGATCTGGGATACAATTTGAATGTATATAGTTCAAGAATATACATATACTAAATAAAACTCAGAAAACAGATTTATTGACTTGGCAGAAAACAAAATCTATAAAAGAAAATGTTGTCTTTTAAGTGTTACTAAAACATTAAAAATTAATCTCAAACAAAAATTGGTTCAACATCTAAAATAAGGACTAATATAAATGGTAAAATATGTTCAAATTTTTTAAGGAAAAATGCAGTAGCTAAGAGATAAACATACTCATATGTTAAAATACAGAATTTCTCTATTCCAATTCTGATTTCCAAATGAAACTAAAGTCTACATTGTTCTAATTTTAGTATATTAGCTAAACTGCAAACATGGCAAATAGGGATGTAGTGCCTCTGTATTTAAATTTTAAAGTGGGAAATCTCTTCCATGGAAACTGCATGGAAATGCCTATGCCACTTTCTAAAAACTTCTTTTCTACTTTCTGTCCCAACCAACATAACTCATTTAGAAAAGATTAGCCTCAAAATCTATGAAAATTTCTATAATACAATTCAAAATCTGAAAATAACAAAATCACAATTTTGATAGAATTAAAATAAGAGTAATTCCCTATAAGTTGAATAAAGAAAAGTGTTAGACATTACAAAGTAAACTGGAATTCAAACGACATATGAGTATCGGGGTTCTTCCATTTCATTGTAACACTGTAGTCAAAGGCATACAATGAATTATGACTGTCCAACTGCAACTTCCCTGATTATAGATAAAAGGATATTTTGCCACTTTCTTAAGGAAAGCAGTAGGAATGTCATTTATATTTCTTATTGATGATAATTTCCCCCTGACTATCCTAATCTATTTCCCACAACAGCTGCTATCTAATATCTATAACTGCTAGGTGGGAGGGTTTGCAACTAAATGTAATTCCAACTGAATAAAAAAATTTGTCATGTACATGAAGCAACTGGGTTTTGCTAAGAAGAGATTTAATAAGCATAAATAATGGAATAAAAAAAATCTTTCTGGGTATAGCTAAATTTTATATTTATTACATAGGCATATTCACAGAATTATTTTTTTAAAAACATACCAGCTGACTAACTTTTTTTAAATGAGGAAATTATATGTGAAATACCTCATTGGAAAAAATAGCCAACATGGAAAATAGATCCAGAAGAGACAAATTAAAAATTACTGGCCTATTTGAAGGCCATGATCAAAAAAAACATCCTTGATAGCATTCTACAAGAGATCATTAAGGAAAATTGTCCTGATATTCTAGAAACAGAAGGGGAAATATTCATTGAACGAATCTACCAATCACTTTACCACAAGGAAACTCCAAGGAAAATTACTGCAAAACTCCAGATTCTTTACAATTTCAAAGAAAAAATATTGCATTTGCCTTACAAAAATAATTCAAATATTAAGGAGCAATAGTCAGGATTACCCAGGATCTGGCAGCTTCTACAATAAAGGATCAGAGGGCCTGGATTACCATATCTGGGAAGGGAAAGGACCTGGGGTTAGAAACAAGAATTAAC